>NC_072053.1:81858579-82197402 GCF_027791375.1 Indicator indicator
CGGAGCAGGAACAGGAGCACCCTCTAGTGGTTATTAGTGGTTATTAGCAGGGATAATTAATTAAACCGTTTAAAGCAAGCTCGTAGGGCTGCCTGGCTTCTCCTGCAGAATACCCAGAAAGTTCATTAAAATATGCGGGTGGAGGCGCTGGATGTTCTTCATCCCAACCTCTCACAAGGTTTTGTCTTGCTTATTCACCCCAAACGCCGTGCATTTAACGAAATGTTTTAAGGTTTTCTGTAGAATGGCAGTATAGTTTTGGTTGGAAAAGGTTTCATCACCACTGGCTACTTGGGAAGTGAGCTAAACGGGTAGCAGAAGCTGTGTTGCTGTGCATGTCACCCCACTGTGGGAGCTCAGCAAGGATTTTAGGGTCAGGAATCTGGTTTGTGCTGTGCAAGTGCTGGCATCTCACATCTGACAGTACCATTACAATTTTCAATTTCATCGAGATCCAGCTGAAATAAGATCATTGAGTCCAACCAGTACCTAATTCTACCAAGTCTGGGGCTAAATCATGTCCCTTAACACCACATCTTTGCATCTTTCCCATCCCAGGGATGAGAATTCAACCACCTCCTATTCCAGTGTTTGAGAACTGTTTCAGTGAAGAATTTTCTTTTAATATCCAACCTCCCCTGGTTTAACCTGAGGCCATTTCCTCTTGTCCTGTCACTTGTCAGGGAGAAAAGACCAATGCTCACCTAATATTAATTCACTTGATAATGTGAAACTTGCTTTCTTGCCACTTCTTACCTTTCCCAAAGCCATTTCTCAGACTTATACACTCTAGTAAACTTCTATATGACATAAAATCATCTTCATCCAGGCAGACTCCTGTTCCTCACACAGAACATCCCTTCTCTTGGTGTACATGGCAAATCCCAGAGGACCACCCCACCATGATCAGTGGTACACTTCCATGGTAGCAGGTGACAAGAACCTCACTTACTGATTTAATCATGCCATATAATGATCAAATGAAGAGCAGTGTGATGCTAACATGACATGGCAAACTCCTGTGCTGTGGTATGCATCTAGGAGGTGTGTCTGGAAATTAAATGCAGGCAGAGCATGCTGGCTGGCTCCTTGGCATTCAGGCTGCTCTTCCTAATCTTTTGCTTCTGGAAGGGCTCAAGCCATCTGTCCCTTACCTTTGGCAGTTTCTGATGCTTAGCATAACTAAAGGTAACTTGACTGAAGCTGCCATAAGTCACTCATACATAAAGCTGGTGGTCAATAGACTTAAATGCAGTTGGCAGATGGTCACCTCTGGTGTTCCCCAGGGCTCAGTGCTGGGACCAGTTCTCTGTAACATCTTTATCAATGATCTGGACAAGGGAAGTTTGCAGATGACTATAAACTGGGTGGGACTGTTGATCTGCTTGAGGGTAGGAAGGCTCTGCACAGGGATCTGGACAGGCTGGATGGATGGGTTAAGGCCAGCTGCGTGAGGTTTAACAAAGCCAAGTGCTGGGTCCTGCACTGGGGTCACAACAACCTCTGCAATGCTCAAGGCTTGCAGCAGAGTGGCTGCAAAGCTGCCCAGCAGAAAAGAATCTAGGGGTGTTGGTTGACAGCCAGCTGAAGATGAGCCAGCAGTGTGCCCAGGTGGCCAAGAAGGCAAACAGCATCCTGGCCTGAATCAGCAATAGTGTGGCCAGCAGGAGCAGGGAAATGGTCATGCCCCTGTACTCAGCACTGGTGAGGCTGCACTTGGAATACTATGTTCAGTTTTGGACCTCTCACTGCCAGGAGGGCATTGAGGGGCTGGAGCTTGCCCAGAGAAGGGCAACATAGCTGGGGAAGGGTCTGGAGAACAGGGCTGATGAGGAGCAGCTGAGGGAACTGGGATTTTTTATTGTGGAGAAGAGGAGGCTGAGGGGAGACCTCATTGCTCTCTGCAGCTCCCTGAAAGGAGTGTAGTGAGGTGGGGGTTGGTCTTTTCTCCCAGGTAATAAACAATAGGAGAAGTGGAAATGGCCTAAAATTGCAACAGGGAAGGGTGAGGTTGGATATTAGGAAAAATTTTCTTACATAAAGAATGATCAAGGATTGCAATATGTTGTCCAGGGTCCTGATAAAGTCACCTTCCCTGGAGGTGTTCAAGAAACATATAGACATGGCACTTCAGGACATGGTTTGATGTCCATGGTGGTGTTAGTTTGATGGTTGGGCTCAATGACCTTAGAGGTCTTTTCCAAATTAACCAATTCCATGACTCTGTGATTCTAACCCAGTACTTGTGTTCTGTGTCTGGTGTCATGTTTAATGGTTATCAGATACTAATTTCTGTATTATCCTATAGTAAATTCAACATGTAGCTGCCTTTAAAAAGTTATGATTAAATGGGTTGTTGGCACATTCCATGACTGCTTCAAAGATCTGCAACAGATCTGCAAAGATCTGTAAATCATTGCTCCCTTTTAGGGTAGCCAAATGGCTTTCTCCTTGAGAGGTGACCTCTGATGTGCAGCTGCACATTAATTCCATTCTCTATCATAGTGTCTACTAAGATCTCCAGTATGAAGCTCTGCCATTTCTTTGTGTCCTTTCTGAGGGTTTCCTTGACAGTTTTGAAATCTGAAAACAGAGGAATTTTATTGAGATCATTGTTGTCCTGGACCAAGCCCAGAGAAGAGCAACAAAGCTGGTGAAGAGTCTGGAGAACAGGTCTGATGAGGAGTGGCTGAGGGAACTGGAGTTGTTTAGTCTGGAGAAATAGATGCTGAGGAGAGACCTCACTGCTCTCTACAACTCCCTGAAAGGAGGTTGGAGCCAGATGGGGGTTGTTCTCTTCTCCCAGGTAATAAGCAACAGAATGAGAGGAAACAACCTAGAGTTGTGTCAGGGGAGGTCTGGGTTGGACATTAGGAAGATGTTCTTCACTGAAAGGGTGGTTAAGCATTGAAACAGGCTGCCCAGGGAAGTGGTCAGTCTCTTCTCTCTAGTAACAAGAGATAGGACAAGAGGAAATGGCCTCCAGTTGCCCCAGGTGAGGTTTGGGTTGGACATTAGAAGAAAATTCTTCACTGCAAGGGTTCTCAAACACTGGAACAGGCTGCCCAGGGAGGTAGTAGTATCCCTACTTCTGGAGGTGTTTAGAAGATGCAGAGATGTGTTGCTGAGCGACATGGTTCAGCACCAGACTTGGTAGAGTTAGAGAATGGTTGGACTCAGTGATCTTAAAGGTCTTAGGCTATTATATTCTATTATTTTATCGTTCTATTCCATCCTCTCCTCTCCTCTCCTCTCCTCTCCTCTCCTCTCCTCTCCTCTCCTCTCCTCTCCTCTCCTCTCCTCTCCTCTCCTCTCCTCTCCTCTCCTCTCCTCTCCTCTCCTCTCCTCTCCTCTCCTCTCCTCTCCTCTCCTCTCCTCTCCTCTCCTCTCCTCTCCTCTCCTCTCCTCTCCTCTCCTCTCCTCTCCTCTCCTCTCCTCTCCTCTCCTCTCCTCTCCTCTCCTCTCCTCTCCTCTCCTCTCCTCTCCTCTCCTCTCCTCTCCTCTCCTCTCCTCTCCTCTCCTCTCCTCAAATGATGAAAGAAAAAAGGAAAGTATCTAAATTATCAGGGTATCAGGACAGAAAAGGTGTTTGTGCATCACAGCACTAAAATGTTCCAGAAGACAACTCCTGCGGACAACAGGGGGGGATAGAGGGACAGGCTCAGGAAACAAAGGACCTGGGACACAGCATTCCAGTGCTTTTGATTCTTAGAATCATCGAATGGTCTGGATTGGCAGGGACCTCCAAAGGTCATTCAGTCCAACCCCTTTGCAGTGAGCAGGGACATCATCCACTAGATCAGGTTTGCCCAGAACCCTGTAGAGCCTGAACTTGAGTACCTCCAAAGACAGGACCTCAACTACTTTCCTGGGGAACCTGTTGCAGTGTTTCCACTACCCTCATGGTAAAGAACTGCTTCCTCATGTCCAACCTGAATCTACTCTTCTCTAATTTCAAACCATTGCCCCTCATCCTATCACTGCAGCCTTCTTGCAGGCTCCCCTCAGGTACTGGCAGGCTGCTATTAAGTCTCCCCAGAGCCTTCTCTTCTCCAGGCTGAACACCCTCAGCTCCCTCAACCTGTCCTCACAGCAGAGGTGTTCCAGCCCCCTGATTATCCTTCTGGCCCCACTCTGGACCTACTCCATCATGTCCATATGGGTTCTTCCTGTCAGCAACTACATTGCTCAGGGAAGAGATGGAGTGTCTAGTGCAGGTGAACAGTCCAAATCTATGGATATCTGAGTTCATTTTTATAGCACTTTCAGACTTTGACAGATATCAAGGTAAAAGTTAATGAGATGTTCCGGGGAAGGGGAAGGGGAAAGGGAAGGGGAAGGAAAGGAAAGGAAAGGAAAGGAAAGGAAAGGAAAGGAAAGGAAAGGAAAGGAAAGGAAAGGAAAGGAAAGGAAAGGGGAAGGAAAGGAAAGGAAAGGAAAGGAAAGGAAAGGAAAGGAAAGGAAAGGAAAGGAAAGGAAAGGAAAGGAAAGGGGAAAAAAAAGAAAAGAAGAGAAAAGGAAAGGAAAGGAAAGGAAAGGAAAGGAAAGGAAAGGAAAGGAAAGGAAAGGAAAGGAAAGGAAAGGAAAGGAAAGGAAAGGAAAGGAAAGGAAAGGAAAGGAAAGGAAAGGAAAGGAAAGGAAAGGAAAGGAAAGGAAAGGAAAGGAAAAACACAAAACAACAACAAAAATTTATACAAACAAAATAAAAGAGTTGAAACTGAAAAAAATACTTCAGTCATAACCTAGAAAAATGGGAAAAAATCAAGCAAAAGAAAAAGAGACACACATATATCCACCCTTCAAAACTGGAAAAGCAAAAGTGAAAAATGCATTTTGAGGAAGACACAGACTTTAGCAGATTAAAATCCAAGCTGGTGGAGTTCATCACTAAACCTGCTGACCTGCTGACACACCCCAGAGAGAGACAGAGAGAGAGAACATTCAGACTGATGAAGAAGTAACACATCCCTCCCACCATGGGAGCTCTCTAACTAGATCCCAAATCTGATCAGGAAAAGAAAAAAGCTCTTTCCACACACACAAATTGCTTCCCAAGCTCTGGGTAATGGACACTGGTGCTGTCAAAGGTTGGGGATGGGCAGGCCACTAAACCCTTTTCATTCCTAAAGCAAAGGGAAAGGGAATGAGGGAGAGAAACCGATGGGGTAGGAAATAAAACTAAAACTATGTTAATGAAAACAATAAATAAAATGAAATATATGCAGATATATACAAAATCAAGATGGAACACAAGCAGGTACATGACAGACACCACTGAGTGACAGGCACTGGGGAAGTCCCAGACTGGACTCAGCAGAGTCTGGGAAGCACATTCAGCAGCTCGATTCTGGAATTGGATTCAGGAATGCACAGTTAAATCATGTGCCCCAACTGGGCTGCAGGAAGTCAGAGGTGGGACCTGTGAGGAGAAGCAGGCAGGACCAAAGGCAGAAGGGAAAGAGTCCACCTCAGACCCCAGCCATTGAAGATGCTTGAACCTGGTGATCCCAAAGCTTTATCCAGAAGATGATGTCCATGGGACAGAACCCCTTGTTGGTCAGTTTAGGGTCACTCGTCCTGCCTGCTTCTCCTCACAGGTCCCACCTCTGACTTCCTGCAGCCCAGCGTGGGGCACATGATTTAGCTGTGACCATGGACTCCACAGAAGCAAGTCTAAGCAAAAGCCTTTCTGCACCCCAACACCTGACACTAACTCTGCCCCCCAGGTGTCATCACTGCTAGAAACAGGCACCAGCTGTGCAAACATGCCCTGCACTTCGGAAAGTGCCTTCAGTCAGCTGAGAAGTCAAACCACTCAGATTTAGTTAGTTCTAGGTAATCACAGAATTAGTTCTGTTCTAACTAAACCACATAGAAAACCAGTTCTGAAGCAGAGCAAGCCCATCTCAAATATAAGTGAGAGGATCTGGCTTTACTTTGCTGCAGCTGCCCAAAAGTCTGAACAAAGTGACCAGCAAAGTTTGGATGAAGGAGAAGTGACACAGGACTATGGTATATACATCAAACATGTAAAGAAGGAGTTAGGGGCATCAGGGATTCTTTTGATGGGCAGTTTCAACTACATCAGGGATATTCAAACCTTTCTAACTGTTTTTTTCCCTGTTACAAGAGAGAATTCAATCAATGCTGCATGCGAACTGGATAAAAAACTGGCTGGATGGATGGGCACAGAGAGTGGTGGTGAATGGAGGTAAACCTGGCTGCTGCCAGTGGTGTTCTCCAGGGTCCAGTGCTGGGGTCTCTCCTCTTTAATAGCTTTAGCAATGATCTGGATGAGGGCATTGAGGACACCTCAGTAAGTCTGCAGGTGACACCAAGCTGGTGTCTGTGTCTTCTGCTAGAGGGTAGGGAAGATTTACAGCAGTACCTGGACAGGTTAGACCAAAGGGCCAAGGCTAATTGTATGAAGTTCAACAAGGCCAAGTGCCAGGTCCTGCACCTGGGTCACAACAACCCCATGGAGAGCTACAGACTTGGGGAGGTGTGGTTGGAAAGCTGCAGCTTGGAGAGGGCCCTGGGGGTGTTGGTTGACATTCAACTGACCATGAGCCAGCAGTGCCCAGGTGGCCAAGAAAGCCAATGGCATCCTGGCTTGGGCTAGAAACATTGTGGCCAGCAGGGACAGGGAGGTGATCATCCCCCTGTGCTCAGCACTGTCACACCTCAAGGGCTGTGTTCAGTTCTGGGGCCCCACTACAGGAAGGACATTGAGGGGCTGGAGTGTGTCCAGAGAAGGGCAATGATGCTGGAGAAGGGCCTGGAGCACCTGGCCTGTGAGGAGCATCTGAGGGAGCTGGGGGTGTTCAGTCTGGAGAAGAGGAGGCTGAGGGGAGACCTCATGGCTCTCTACAACTCCCTGAAGGGAGGTTGGAGTGAGGAGGGGGCAGCCTCTGCTCCTGGGTGGCAAGCAACAGGACCAGAGGAAATGGTTTCAAGCTGCAGCAGGGGAGGTTCAGGCTGGATGTCAGGAAACATTTCTTCACTGAAAGTGTTCTCAAACACTGGAATGGTCTGCCCAGGGCAGTGCTGGGGTCACCATCCCTGGGGGTCTTCAAGCAGTCTGTGGACATGGCATTGAGGGATATGCTTTCGTGTTGACCCTCCAGTGCTGGGTGAAAGGTTGGACTGGATGACCTTGGAGGTCTCTTCTAACAGGATGCTTTCTGTGATTTCTGTGAAATTGTTATGGTCACTGCTTTCTGGACAGGCAAAGACAAATTTTCCTCTAGAAAAAAAAATACCCAACACAAAACTAAGAAAACAAAATCAACTAACTGAAGGGATTTAGGTAACAAGTGAAGACCCTGATCAGAAACTCTTTTCTAGTCATGCTGAGAGGATGCTTTCAGATCATGTTCAAGATTCCAGCATTGTGGATGGCATAGTCTCTCAGACTGGGCCTGCATTCTTAGGTGGATTAAGCCTTATGCTGGCTTCATATTTCTCTCACAGGTAGGATGGCATGAACTTAAGATGCATGGTCCAGTCATTTACATCAATTCCACATCTTCCTCCTGTGCTTCAACACACCAAAGGCATCAGGTTCCTGGTGGCCTGTGTCCTGAAGAGCAGGACAGGGACCAGGAGGTGCATGTGGCCAGCACTGTGAAACAAATTTCCCATCATGTGTTTGTGGCTAAGATTAGGAAAACAAATTCTGGGGAAAGATCTGATCAAACCTTTACAGTGAGGGTAATGAGGAACAGGTTGCCCAGGGAGGTCAAGGACATCCTCCCCCTGGAGGCCATAGAATCACAAAATTGTTAGGGCTGGAAGGGACCTCAAGGATCTTCCAGTTCCAACCCCCCTGCCATGGGCAGGGACACCTCACACTACAGCAGGTTGCTCACAGCCACCTCCAGCCTGGCTGCAAAAACCTCCAGGGATGAGGCTTCCACCACCTCCCTGGGCAACCTCTGCCAGTCTCTCACCACCCTTATGCTGAAGAACTTCCTAACATCCAACCTGAATCTCCCCATTTCTATTTTTTTTCCATTCCCCCCAGTCCTGTCACTCCCTGACACCCTAAAAAGTCCCTCCCCAGCTTTCTTGTAGCCCTTTCAGATCCTGGAAGGCCACAAGAAGGTCTCCTGGGAGTCTTCTCCTCTCCAGACTGAACAGCTCCAACTCTCTCAGTCTGTCTCCATAGGAGAGGTGTTCAAGGCCAGCTTGGATGAGGTGTTGAACAATTTGGTCTAGTAGAAGGTGTCCCATTACAGGGAGGGTTGGAACTAGATGATCTTTAAGGTCCCTTCCAGCCCAAATCATTCTATGATTCTATGAAACCTGTGGACAATGACACCAAAACTTTTGGCTGAAGAGACACATACCTTGCTCAAATCCTGGTAACTGGGGTGTGATTTTCTTGCTATGGAAGACTTTGTCAGCTATTCTATTGTGTGGGTTTTTCTGTCCCAGCTACTCTGCACATGGAAACAAGTCAGGCTGACTTGGAAGTAATCATAAAAAGAATCTCTTTATGGTATGGCTTAAAAACAAACAAACAAACAAACTGAAAAGCTGTAATGCATTGAATGACACAAACCAGAAATCTGATAAATTTCTGTTTAAGTGGTGAGGTTCCCTATCTTTTTTAAATACTTCAGGAAGAATTTCACATTCCCCTTCAGAATGCTCAGTCTTTCACCATCCATACAACCAGATGTCAAGTCTCAGAGATTAGGATAATAGATGATTGTCTCTGTTCAGCCAGTTGTTCTGTCACTCAATGACACCCCACATACTTCTCACCCTCAGGAAGCAGAATCTGGGAGGGGAAAGGAGACCCATGGGTTGAAATGGAAAAATAGAAACAGAGTTAGTATTATAATAACAATGCTAACAATAATACTAACAATACTAACAATAATACTAACAATAACAGCAATAATACTAACAATACTAGCAATAATGCTAACAATACTAACAATAATAGCAATAATACTAACAATAACAGCAATAATACTAACAATACTAGCAATAATACTAACAATATTAACAATAATACTAACAATACTAAGAATAATACTAACAATAACAGCAATAATACTAACAATAATAACAATAATACTAACACTAATAACAATAATACTGACAATACTAACAATAATAGCAATAATACTAACAATGCTAACAATAGTACTAACAACAACAACCATAATACTAACAATTACAACAATAATACTAACAATAACAATAATAGCAATAATACTAACCATACTAACAATAATACTAACAATAACAGAAATAATACTAACAATAATGGCAATAATAGTAACAATACTAATGAAACTACTAACAATAACAGCAATAATACCAACCATAACAACAATAATACTAACAATAATGACAACAGTACTAACAGTAATAGCAATAATACTAATAATACTAACAATAATGCTAACAATACTAACAATAATACAATACTAGCAATAATACTAACAACAACAATAGTAGTAATAGTAATAAAGAAGCAGCTATAGCTATAAATATACTAGTACTAATAATAATAACTTCACTAATACCAACATTAACAGAAAGTAAAGAAGGTTATACTCAGCCCAGGGAGTGGCTGTGAGCTGCACACTCCCAGCAATGAACACCAGATGTCAGGGATGCTGAGCACCACAGCACCAAGGCATTCACTGCCTTGGGAGCAGAATCGTGGGTGAGACCCTCCAGGGAAGGTGGCCTTCAGGAGAAGAGATCCACCCCAGCAAGCTTTCCAGCTTATATGTGATGGTGGCCAACTTGGATCAGCTGCCCTGGCTAACTCAAAACTCCGCAAGACCTTGATCACCTTGGAGACCCACACACCACAGCTGGCCAGAAGCAAACCCAAAGTGTTTTATCAGCCTTCTGCTCACTGAATCAACCTTCTCCTCACAGAATTTTTCTCCTTTTCTAAGGAGAAAAATGATTCTGTGATTCTATGCCAGTGAAACCAGGACAACAATGTATGGATGTTCTGTCTCAGAAATGCCTCTTAATAGAAAGAAAAAATGACTGAAGCATTAGGCAAAGCCTCTTAATGCTTCTAAGTTGCCCAAAAAAAAAGATTCTCACATGGATTTGCGGTGGGTTGAAATTACCCCCCAACTAATTTACTAATTTGGAGAAAATTACCCCCCAAAATAAAATTGCTGGACCAGCTCAGTGGGATGGAAGCAAATGAATCTTTATTTACAAGCAAAACTACAATCTAGAAATATGAGAAGCAATGAATAGACAAAATTTACATACATTTACAATTTATAAACAACACAAGAACCCCCCTGGACAAAACCAGGGGGCTACCAACAGCTTTCCCCTCTCTCCCCAGCCCTGGGATATGGGAAAGAGAAAGAGGAGAAAAGCAGAGAGTAGCTTGTTAATATTTAGCCACAACAAAGAAATGCAGTCAAGGTCAGCAAGCCAGCAGAAGCAACCAGCTAGAGTCTGCTAGAGTGAAGAAACCAAGAAAAAGTTAGTTTATACAACTAACTTTGTGTTAGTTATCAGACCAATGGCATTATTTAGACCTTACCATTATTTTCCCTTTTCCATCCAATGCTAAATTATTTACATTCTACCACTTTTCTACTCAAGATCTGTGGAAAATTTCCTAGGCATCAGCATAAAACTGCCACAGGATGGAATGCCTGGCCAGATAGGGTTATTGAGAGGGGAGAACAATCTACCAACACACACATCCTTTTTATGTGACATGTGAATGCCACTACACATGACAAGCCTTCCACGTTTGGGAACCTGAAGAGTTCAATTTCAGAACAGGTCTTCAAAACCATTTCTGCAACAACTTCCCTATCAGACATCAGTGGGGCAAGAAAAACTTCCCAATACCCTACCTTTGGAAAAAAAAAAAAATCACAGAATCACAGAATGGAAGGGACCTCCAAAGCTCATCCAGTCCAACCCCTCTGCAGTCAGCAGGGACATCCTCAGCTAGATCAGGCTGCCCAGAGCCCTGTCCAGCCTCACCTTGAATATCTCCAGGGATGGGATCCCAACCACCTCCCTGGGCAACCTGTTCCAGTGTTCCTAACATCCAATCTAAATCTGCTCTTCTCTAGTTTGAAGCCATTGTCCCTGGTCCTATCACTACAGGCCTCTGTAAACAGTCTCTCTGCAGTCTTCTTGTAGGCTCCCTTCAGGTACTGGAAGACTGCTATTAGGTTTCCTGCAATGTTTTTACTCTTTGTATTGAAAATTCCAAACAGTCAGAGAGTCTGTGTTACAGAACATGTTTGATGTTTCACCACAGTTTCCCACTCTTCATGATCATGGAAGAGAAAGATGATGTCCCTATGGTAAAGCAGTGAAAGAAGATCTTGCCTTCTGGAGTGCCAATCAACAACAAAAGTGCACAGTCAGCTTTGTGGTAAACTCTGAAACAGTAAAAAGCAGCATTTTTGTACCATGTCTTGACATCTTCCTGTTCACAGATGTGAAACCTGTGTTTTTGACTGGTTTTAAAAGCAGACATATTAAAGTCCCGTTCAGCAGCAGAAGAAATAAAATAGGAAAGCCATGTACAATGCTAGCACATAAAAGATATTTACATGGTAATTTCACATTCTGTCATCTCCTGTAATGAGAAAATAATAACAAACTTGCATTAAGATCTCCTGTCAGGGAACAATGTCAATTTTTGTCTTTAAACATTAGCACTTCATTTCTTGCCTACCTGTTCTTTTCAGACCTGTTGCTCAAGCATTCCACACTTCACGTGTTTCCTCCATTATCTCTCTGTTCAGCCCTGATTATATACATCAAGTGGGAGATGATAAATGGAGCATGAAGACAGCTCACAGGACTACCAGGTATCCCCTCCTACAGGTAGTCAGCAAATGAGAAAATCTCACTGAGAGATGGCAAAGTTGATTTCCCCTGCATGCCCCGTTCTGTCCAACAGGATGATTCATGGCGTATCTCTGGGCCATGAGCTATGGCATAGGTGAGCTCAGAAAGAGAACACACAAATCCAACAACCTCCTTTAGCTTTTGATAGACCACATGCTGCTTTTTTTTTTTTTTTCACACCAAGAAGCCAGAAATACTTGGCCACTTATTTATTTGTTTAAGGTGTCCTGGTTTGAGCTAGGACAGAAACGATTCTTTGCTCAGTGATTGCAATTTTTAGCTCTCTCTCTTCTAAGTACCTGCACTTATTGAATTTAATGTCTTTTTTTTTTTTTTTTTTTTTTTTTGCAGACAATGATGTTTAGAGTTACTGCCAAGAGTTGGGTTGCAAAAAGGCTCTTGCTTATACTTGCTCTGTGAAGACCAAGGTCACTGCTAAATCATCCTGTGTACCACACTAATTGAAAGTATTGTGAGCAAAAAAAAAAAAGAAGGTCACACTTTCAGGGAGAAGCAGACAGGACAGGTGACCCAAACCTGACCAACAGAAGATTCCATTCTATATATACCACATTCAGGATGAAGCTGGGGGATCACAAAGACCAAACCCTCTTCTTCAATGGCCAGCCTCTGTGGAAGACTGTCATTTCTTCTGCCTTCCAAACACATGAGTTCCTGAATGCAGTTCCTAAATCCAGCTCCTCAATCCAGTTCCTGTCAGCTGCTGAGCTCAGTCTGGAGAAGTTCAATCTTGGGTTTGCATGTATTTTTATGTATTTCATATGTGAAATCATTTTCCTGTTAGTGTTTTCTATATAATTATTATATTGATATATACAGAATTATTATCTACATAATAATTCTTCTGGTTTTATTACATTTTCTTCTGGTATTATTACATTTTCTTTTTACCATTGCTGTTTCATTAAAGCTGGTTTACTTCCCCCCCCCCCCCCCCCTAAATCTCTCTCCCTTAATCACTTTTTCTTCTTCTAGGAAGGGAAAGGAATTGATAGAGTCTGTCATCCATTCAGTGGTCAGCCCAGCCTTAACCTTTGACATAAGAAATGGGTGCATCAAACTAAAACCCTGATGGAAATTTAACTGTAAAAGGCATGGTGGGTGTTTTCCTTTGCTTTACATCCCTAGGAATGCAACTGAACTGCTCTCTTCCATAAACACATTTGAAATAATTGGATAAAATCCAAATACCTTAGTCATCCTAAGAGGCAGCAGCCATTAGCCTGTGTGTATTAGCTGGTCCGGCACTGGCTACAGAATTCCAGTGTGGCTAAAACTGATCCTGCCACATGAGGGAGAGGGGAGAAGGAGAGGGGAGAGGAAAGAAGGGAGAAGGGAGAGGGGGGAGGGAGAAGCAGTAAAGGGATTTTTCTCCATAGCCACTCTTTTCAAAAGACAACCCCATGGAAGAGTAAGCCTTTGTTAGATCTGTGAGGGGACTGGAGCATCTCTCTTGTGCTGAGAGGGATGGGGCTCCTTAGCCTGGAAAAGAGAAGACTGATTCGGGATCTAATCAATTCATATAAATATCTGAAGTGTGGAGGTCGATGGGGCTGAGCTTTTTTCAGTGGTGGCCATTGATAGGACAAGAGGCAACGGGTACAAACTTGAACACAGGAGGATTCATGTGACCATAAGGAAAAACTTCCTTCCTGTGAGGGGGCTGGAGCAATGGAGCAGGCTGGCCAGAGAGATTGTGGAGTTTCCTCCTCTGGAGACTTTCAAAACCCACTTGGGCGTGTTCCTGTGTAACTTGATCTAGGCATACCTGCATAAGCAGAGGGGTTGGACCGGATCTCCATATCTGGATCTCCAGAGCTCCCTTCCAACCTTAACTGTGCTGTGATTTTTTGATTCTGTTTCTCGTGGAACAAATCTCTTTACTGCAGGAGGACAAAAGATGGTTTGGTTGTAGGTGTGCAAACTACAATGCAGCTGTATACAGATTGCTGTTCAGACTTTGTAGGCACAGAGAAATGAGGGAAAACAGAAATATACAGCACAGCAACTGATCTGTAAACAAATCTTGGTGTAGATAAACACTAAATCTGGCTTGAAAGACCCCATCACGCAGGCTTACCTGTGACTCCAGGTGTTTAAGTATCATCTGCAGCATGATTCTCTGTAAACACAGAGGAAGAGGTGTACTGCCTTAGATTAAGAACTTGTTCAGCCCAATGTCCTGTTTCCACTACAGGACAGCACCAAGGGAAAAGAAAAGCAAGGTAAATAGACAATACCTCCCACAGCCTCCAACTGCTTTCAGTTCTGGGCATTTCCTGAGCCCAAAAGAGTGTTTATTCATTAACTCTCAACACAGCCCTCTTCCAAATAGTTGGCCAATCTCCCCTGCATCCCAGAGTAACACTCTGTACCCAGGGTGCCATTGAGAAAGGCACTGCAACACATCCAGCCCATGTCACTTAGGATGTGACAGGCCTTGGGTGTATCCTCCTCGAGTAACTTCTTTTTGAGTAAAAACTGCAAGCCTGCTGCATTGTTCCTTTCAGGAGACATGAAGTCAGACAGCTGAACATCCTTATTATCCTTTTCCAGTTCCAGTATTTCCTTTCTAAGAAGCAGGAAAGGAAACACAACCAGGCACAATGCTCATGGTGTGAGCTCACCACAGATCTGTGGAGAGTCATAAATATGTTCCCTGTTTTGTTCTCCATCCCTCTCTTTAAAACAAGCCTTGTTTGTCCAAACACCAAGCTGGTGTTTGTGTAAGCTACAGATATGCCAAGCCTTGCTCCTGAGGGGGAAGTGACCAATTCAGATATCACTATCATTTATGTAACATAAATTACCTTGCATGTATCTACCCTCTGTACTTTATCTACTTGTTTTTACTGCCTAATCACCCACAGTTCTTTACAGACGATCCTCACCCCTGCCAATTAGGAAAAAAAAAAAAAAGAAAAGCTTTGTACAGTCAGCAAACATTTCCCATCTTGCTGCTTACCCTTTTCTCCAAGGGAGGGATGAGTTGCCAAGCACTGCTTAGCTGCCTCCTTGCACTCAGCTGCTCTGATGCTCTTCTCCATGGCTATGAAGTACTGCGTGTCGCCACTTGCCAGTTAACCACAGCCACTTTTTAAAAACGTGGCTAACAGCAGCCAAATAATACCAAGGACTTGCTTGGCATGAAGCACCTGAAAAACAAAAGAAGCCATTAGGATTATTCACTTACGTGCACCTATCAGCCGTGTGTGTTTAATATTAATTGTGGGTATTATCACATGACCAGAGAAGAGCATATGGAGATGGTTTGTGACCCCGTGCTAATGCATAACTATTAATTTTATGGCCTCTCCAATCATCAAGAAAATCTAGGGCACTGTATTTGATTAATTCTGGTTGGAAGCAGAGCTGGGGGAGAATATTCTGCTGCTTTTGCCCAGCCAGACTGACCCTGAAAAACTGAAAAACAAACAACCAACCCTCTAGTATAAGTTTCCAGACCAGTTTCAATTATTAAAGCACCAGCTGCATTGCTGTGGATAGTTGCAGCTCAGAGCCAATTTTGCCAGAGTGCCTTGCCTCTAAATTTTCTTTTGTTTGCATCTTCTGATTTCTTTTTAATCCTGATTTGTTCGGTTGCAAAACAACAAAGTCCTGCCCTTCGAACACTTTACGCAGGATCCCAAACTTCTATTTAACATGGTTTTGGTTTTGATTTGTGAATGATACTGAAATTACCACCACCATCCTCCCCACCACCCAAAAAAAAGAAAAAAAGAAAATTTAAAAAAAAAATCAAAAGTTCACCTTTTTGTAAATTTCTAGGCCTAGAGAATCAAGGGAAAAAAGACGACAGAACAAAATAAGGAATCCAAACATAAGTGTGTGTGCTTTTCAAGCAAACAATTCCATTTCCTAATCACGTAGCAAACACTTTGCTACTTGCTTCAGACAACTTTTATTTTACTTACTTCCAAAGTATTCACCAATCCCCCTGCAACTCCAGCGCCAGTGAGCACAAAGGAGAGGGCAAGGAGGCTGGAGAAACGTGTGCTCACACAGTTCCATTCCATAAGACGCTTCCTGCAATCCAGGGTTATAATTTATGTTTTTCATCTACTAAAAGCCTTGTGTTCTAGGCTCTTCTCTGACTGTGAAAGGTGTTTGGATACGTTCACCGTGGCACTCCTCCAACTTTATGCAAACACTGAAAAGCAACCTCGCTTGAAAGTGGACAGTTTAGTACGGCTTGGGTTATTGCTTTTTAAGGAAGAGGGTTCTGCAATCTGTGACAAGTATTTTAATCGATGGGAGGAACTATCTACCGCTCACGCAAATGTTTGAACCACTTAAAACGTCTTCATCTGCGTTTAAATATACATATTTTTTAAAAAAATTCCCAGAAGCAGATTTTTTTTTTTGTAGCGTCCACAGCACACTCTGCTGGCTGTTGTTTAAAGTTAATGCCAAACGTGGTCGACAGACTAAAAAAGAAAAAGGATTTTTTTTTTTTTTGACGCAGCAGAAACCTGCAGTTGATGCAGGTAATTACTGTGGGTACTTAGGACGATAACGGAGAGGCATTAGGGATATGTTCTGATGACAGCAAAGAAGGGTTGGCAGGAAACTAATTTAATGTGAGAGACTTTTTTTTTGGGGGGGGGTGGGGGGAGGGGGGCGGGGAGGAAGATTCCTCTCTGTGCTGTGAGGTCACACTAATTCGGTATGGAGGTAGGGAGCAGGCGTCTGTACCCACGTCTTCATTTCCGTGGCTTCAAGGACAGGGCAGGCTCTGCCTAACGGAGGACAAGGAAGGATCACTTGGCTATTCGGTATTAAGCTGGCTTTATATGAAAGTGGCTTAGAGCCACATTTGCATGACAAAGCCATTTACGCAGTAGCTCATCAATAAGGAAGGCTCCAGGCTCCATTTATTTCTCTTTTGCACTTGCCCGCGTGAATCCAACACTACCATTAAGGGTAGCAATAGGGATTTTGGTTAAGAAAAGCTCTCGGTCCTCGCACCGAGCATGGTTCAGATCATCCGGGGTTGCAGAAACCCACGGTACCAGTAATAGCCACGGTCCTAAGTACAGGAGTACTCAGAGTGTACTAGGTACAGGCATGGTGCTAATACGGGCATACTACTAGCACATGGCACGGTGATAAAACAGGCATGGTACTAATGCAAGCACGATACCAGTGGAAAACTGGTGCCGGTACGGCCATGATACCACTACAGCCACGGTACCACTTCAGTTTCTTCAGGGAAGAAAACGTGGCCGAAGCGGTTTTGGCAGACCTGTGGTGGGGGACGGCGGGCTACACCCCCCCGCCCCCGGCCGCCTCTGGCGATAGCAGGCCGGCTTCCCGCAGAGCAGCACAGCCATTCTGGTTTCGGGGAGCAGCCCTGAGGCCGAACACCCCCACCTGTGGCTGCCGGTTCCCGCCCTAAGCCGGGGTTGGTGGGCATTGCCGCCATCTCCGTATTGTGAGCCCAAAGGCGGCGAGAGTTCGACAGGGCCGCGGCGGGCCCGCCGCATGCCCGCACTCGGCTAGGGCAGACCTAAGCCCGCGCTGCGTGGCGGGGACAAAAGGGGCATTGGCCGGGTGACGCTGTGAAGGAATTCCTGCCGTACCGGGTGAGGAGGGAGGTGGTGTACTGTGTAGGGCTGGGTGGCGGGGTTTTTTGTGTGTGTGTGTTGTATTTTAACGAGGGTTGCTCAACGGCGAGGCGGGAGCTCGCTGCAGAAAGCGCTCGAAACAGCACACGCGGCCCAGCGCGGAAATCGCAGGGTCATCGGCTCCCCTCCCCCCACCCCGCCTCACCGAGCCCAACGCCACAGCTCTCTGTGCCCCCCCAACCCCACCCCTTACAAACCCCGGTCCCCGTCGTGTCCCCCGCACCCCTCGACGTCTCTAGTCCCCCTATCCCATGGCCAACCGCCACGCAGGCCCCAACCCCCGCCCCACCAGACCCCCCCAGCCCCCCACGACTTCCCGGCACCCCCCACGCAGCGGCGGTGGGGCGGAGCCCGCCGTGGCGGTGCGGGGAGGCGAAGTGACACTTGTGCGCCGGCGCGGGGGGCCTCGCCCCTTTCGCCCCCTCCCCCGCTTCCCTCTCTGCGCCGGCGCAGTGCGGCGGCGGCTCGGCGAGGGGAAGGGCGAGTCGCCGCTGCTGGAGCAGGGGGGCGATCCGCGGGGCTCCGCGCGGCTCAGCCGTCGCCGCCGCTATGGCGGCTCCAGCCTTAACGGAAGAGGCAGAAGAGGCACCTCCGATCGCAAAGGGCGAGCGCCCGCCCCTCTCGACGGCGGCGCTGGCGAAGATCGAGCGGAACCGGCAGCGGGCGCTGGCACTGCGGCAGGCGCGGCTGGCGGCTCGGCCCTACCCTGCCGCAGGTCGGATGGCGGCGGCGGTGGAGGCGGCTCCCCGCGCCCTTTTTTCTTTCTTTTTCGGTGGTGGGGAGGTGGGGGGGGACACAGATGGGAAGCGGGGATGAGATGGGGGGTGATAAATTTAGCCGTCGCGCCGCCGTTGGGCGCGTAAGCGGCGGGGGCGGCGGAGAGAGGGAGCGGGAAAGGACGAAGCGGGGGGGGAAGGGAATAAGGCGGGGGGGGAGGGGGGGAGGGAGGAAAGCCGCCGCCGCGGCGCGCGAGGCCCCCCCTCCTCCTCCTCCCCACACGTGGGGGGGGGAGGGGGACCTCGTGCGCGCGCGTCGCGGCTTAGTGCCTACGCCCTCTAGCGGTGTCGGCGTTGGCGGCGGCGGCGGCAGCAGCAGCGATGGCGGCTCCTCCCGCCGCGGCCCTTTAACGGCGGCATCTGGGTTTGTCTTTAACTGCAGGCGTCGTGCGGGTGAGGGCTCCCCCCAAGGTCGTGGATACGGGAGGGGGTTTCTTCCTGGAGGAGGAAGAAGAGGAGGAGGAAGAGCTGGGTGCTGAGAAAATCGTTCATCCACCCGGTAAAAAAAAAAAAAAAAACAACCTGCAAAAACCTCCTATCGCCCCCCCCCCTCCTCCCCCCCCCCAAAAAAAAACAACCTCAAAAATGCGGCTGAAAAAAAAAAGATTCTCGAGGGATGGGTAAAGGGAAGAGGTGGTCGGGGCGGCGGGAGGAGGCGGTGCCGTGTGCGTGGAGCGGCGGGGGAGGGCAGGAAGGCGCGGGGGCGACAGTGAGCACAGCAGGGCGGGCTGGGCGCCCCTTTTTTTTTTTCCCGGGCTTTTTTTTTTTTTTTTTCTTTTTAAATTCTCCTCCCTTTCTTCCTCCATCTTTTTTTTTTTTCCCCTCCCCTCCCTCGTGGTTATTTTTTCTTTTCCTCCTTCCCTTCTCTCTCATCTTCCTCTTCACGCGTTCCTCTCTGGATGCTCCTCATTTCTATCGCGACCGATCCTTCCAGCACTTCAGCAGACAGCAAAATACCGGGTAATTAACCAAAAAAAGAGAAAAATTTAAAAAGAAAAAGGAAGAATTTTAAGCCGTGGAAGTGGGACACAGCCAGTGCCCTTGGGTATAGCAGCATGGGTTATTTTTTTTCTTTCTTCCCTTTTTTTTTTTCCCATTTATTTCTTTCTTTCTAAAAACGTTATTTTCTGCTATTTCTTTCGGGATTTAATTTTTTTCTTTTTTAAAGATGGATGTAAGATGTAAATTTAACGCGGGTTCGTTTTTCAAATGTGAATTTCGAGCTTTTTGTGCCCAAATCCGAGCGCGGCTGCGTCGTTACCAAAAAGCTTTTAAGTTGCCGATCGGGTATTTTAAAGCATTATCTGCTGGGGGATTTCGACATTTTAGCTTCGCGATATTTCTGCCTTTTCACCAGCGCCCCACACCCTCCTCCCTAAAAAAGCAAATGGAGGAGTTAAGGCTCCCAAAATAGACTCACTTTCTTCTGCGGGGTTGCCTTTGTCTTGCTTTGTTCCGCTCTGAATCAGCAAGCAGGGCAGTTGGTGCAGTGTCTCTTTGTTAGAAATCGCCAGATTTCATTAGCGTAAACGACAGGCAGCATTTTTTTTCTTGTTTTTTTTTTTTTTTTCCTTTTTTTTTCCCCCCCTTTTTTTTTTTTAATTTTGTTAAATAAGCCAAGCAGGATCGGGAATGCCTTTGCTCTGAAGGGTGTGTAGCGGGGGTTGGGGGGTTTATTTTTTGCTGTGTAATTCATAATGTCATTGTCTTAATAAAACTGCCTCTGCGTTCGGGCGTGATGCTTTAAATGATGAAACGTGATGTAAGAGCATGACTATGTGAAGTATGGAGCATCCTGCTGTCGCTAGCTGGGAAAATGTCGCCTTTTTTTTTTTTCTTCTCTTTTTTTATTTTTTTTCCCCTCCTTGATCGAGCCTGCCGTAAATGCAAACGCTATTAAAAATGTCTGGTGCTGTATGCCAAGCATTAAATCTTTCCTTTCAGGTATTGTTAATAATCTGCAGCCTTGCCTGCCTTTTTCACCTCTTGAGACTGTATGAAAAATGTTGATTTGGTTTTTTCCTTACTATTTTATTTTAATTCATTTTCTGTGCCAGTACTGCCATGTTAGGTGTTGGAGGAGCCGTTCCTCCTCGCTGCGGTTGCCTCGCTCGGTGTTTCTAGGTGGCCCACGGAGCATAAAACAGATGGCGATGTCGCCGGAGGGGATCTACCCGCCGAGGATGAGGCCAGGACTGATGGCCGGCAACTAAAATGAGTCTGGGCTTGGAGCAGTGCTGAGAGGGCTTGGGGAGAGGATTGTAGTGGAGCTCCATCCCCATTCCACTCCTAGCAGCTCTCTGGCCATCCACCTCCATGTTTGCCGGCCAGAAGAGACGAGGCCCTTGCCAGCCGCCCCAGGCCTCCATCGTGCTCGTCTAGGGAGAGGCAGGCGTGGCTTGAGCTAGCGAGAAAACTGGAGCAGTCCTGAGAAGTCTTTTCAGCTGCCAGTGCAGCTCCTGTATCACTTCCTGCTCAAGCCACCATCTTCGGACCTCATCCCCTTCTCCTCTTCCTGCCATTCCTGCCGGCAGAACCTCTGTTGAGAGGGCTGGAGTGGAGGAAGTGGGAGGAGGGGATAGGAAGCACGTTATATAGGGAAAGGAGGGAAATTTTTTTGTGCTTTTCTTTTCTTTCCTTTTTTTTTTTTTTTTTAAACTGTCTAAATGGAAACCGTGTCTGATTGTTGAAACTCAATACTTGAACAAAAAAATTTATCGTTGCATTATAAACGGGTTTGGATTTGTACTGTATCCTGGAAAACTTCATTAGAGGAGTTGAACTAGTCTGTAATGAATGCTATAATGTGAATTTTAGTAAAGTTGCCTTCAATACCAGTTCCAGATTCTTGTGTTTAACGTGGTAGTTCCTTAAAGAAAAAGAAATACATACATATATAATTTTTTTCCCACTAGCACCTGTACTAGAATTTGACTATCTCATCTGTGGAGACTGTGGCAAAGAATTCATGGACTCCTACCTAATGCAGCACTTTGATTGGGCAACATGTGATAATTGCAGGTATTGCCAATAATCAGGAGAGGGAAGCTTTCAGTAAAAGGTTGCTGATTATCATTTATTTAATTGCCATCATTCTCTTCCATTAAAAAGGCTGTCGGCAATGAGACAATTTTTCAGTAACAATATTGACTGAGAAAGTAAATTGGAAGGTGCTACTCTTGGTGATTTCCCTTACGGAATGAGAACCAGGAGCAGTGTCTCATGAACCTGTCTTGGGGTAGGGGATGGCAGTGGATCTTTACATAACATGGTGGAGACGTCATTGTCTTTGAGAGCAGTTGGTGTGTGAGCCTGGAAATGCCTGGTTGCAGAGCAGAGCTGTTGCTAAAGCGGCTAGAACACAGTATCTGCTCTTGGAGGCAGCGCGGGGATTAGCAGAGCATTTGCTGTCCCGATGGATTAACCCAAGGGAAGTTGGTACTTTGGTCGGCACTGGTGGGCCTGGTGGGGGAGGGAAGAATGGTGTGGTGTGGGGGCCAGAGGGCAGAGCCCCCCGTACCCCCATCATGGGTGGTTATTGGTTGACCTGCAAGGTAAGCAGGAGTTTGACCTTGAGCAGGAGGCAATCTCCACTCTTATCTCGAACAGAGAAAAATGCTCCAAAAGCCATCGAGATAACCAGGGCAATGGAACAGCCACGTGTGAGTGCAGGAATGAATGGGCGGATGGCGGGGGGGAAGAAAAGGCAAGCCCAGGATTGGAGCTCGGAGTTTGCTCGGAGCTTCTTCCCTTAACTGCAGGGAGCGGTCAGGGGTGAGCACATGGTGTGGGCAGTCCACAGCCGTCAAGAGACAAAAGTGCTGTCTCTGGGAGACGGGATGGGTGGAAAAGGATGTCGAGAGGGCTGGGAGTGGTTTTCCTTCGACCGAGGAGCTATTGCAGCTGAACGTTGAAGAGATGCCGTGGTGCATTAGCCTCTGCTGTGGACTTTGAGTTGTAGACAAAGCTGCGCTTGCTTGATGGCTGTTGTTAGCACTTATTGTTGGGCAGATTGTTCCGGCTCAGGCCATGCCGGTTGTACTTTGGTCAGGATTGCGTAAATGTAGGGCTGGTTTCTTTTTTCCCTTCATTAACTCGTGGTTGCGCGGTTTTTTCCCTTGTCTGCCTGGTAAAAGAGTCTTTTAAGGTCTTTATTTTACATCTGCCCTACTGCTTTGCACTGAGAAAGGAGTACTCTGTGTTGCTAATCTCGTTCGGGGATCTAGAAGCATATGGAGTGTATATTCTCAGGTGATCCGACCTGTCTCACATTACACATTCTTTCTCCCCTGGCCATGTGTGGGGCTCCTACTTTTGTCCTCTTGAATTGCGTCTGGGTTAGGTGGATGCCTAAAAAATTATTCATACTCCTTTTAAGTTTTCAGTTAACGCCCTACTGTAAGAGTAAAAGCCCTTCCAGAAAAACAGGCTCCTCAGCCTGCGTTTTGCTCAAACGGGAGAGTTTTAAAACTTAAATTCAGGAAGCCTGTCCTGGATTTTGGCTAGACTCTCTGAATCCAAAGTTGTTTGCATATGCAAAGAAAGTTAAGGGCTGCCTGAATTTCAGGAATGTTGGGGGTGATGGGGGCTTAGATGCTGTTAATGTGTGGTTTTCAGATAGAGCTTTCTCACCCTTCTTTTACATCTTTCAGAGATCCTGAAGATAAGCATAAGCTTATAACAAGGACAGAAGCAAAGGAAGAATATCTCCTTAAAGATTGTGACTTAGACAAGAGGGAGCCAGTGCTCAAATTTATCGTGAAGAAAAACCCTCACAATTCACGATGGGGTGACATGAAGCTTTATTTAAAACTGCAGGTATAGAAACCGTTGGAGTATTTAAGATTTCTTCTTACTTTTTGGTAGTCAAAATGGTGTCACTTTGGGCTCTGACTTCTGAATGGTTTTGTCAGAGCCAAGCAGATTATCCGTGGCTCCTGAAAAATTTCTTCATAGTTAATGTAAAGAGCTGAGGTCGAAATTATTAGAAATTTTTGAGAACAGTTTAAAGATCTTGGTGGACCTTAGAGGTCTGGACACTTAGAGGTCACAATGTGGCTGGTCACTCAGTGCTAGCACTGAAAAGCACAGGGCAGCTGCTGCTGTTTTATGGCCCTTTGTAGCTGCGGCCTTATGAGACACAGCCTTAGGAGCTCTGCCTCCAGAGGCAGCAGGCAAGGCAAGTCGGTTTTCCAGGCCTCTGGTCAATTTTTGCTTGCTGCTTTTAGTGGAATAGGCACAGAACTGCAGCTGGGTTTCACTTTTTTTTTTTTTTTCCCTAAGTTACATCTAGCTGATAATTAAAAATGTTACCTCTTGCTGCAGAAGGAATTCCACAGATGGGAGACAAGAGGCAAAACTGTGTTGGCTTCTGTATGTGTAGGGAAAGAAAATAAATTTGTGAGTTGGAATAGTTTACTTTTATCATTTCAGCGGGGGGAAAAACCAAACACATTTATGTCCATGCTGTAGGTAATCAAGCGTTCCCTTGAAGTCTGGGGTAGTGAGGAATCCTTGCAAGAAGCAAAGGAACTGCGTCGTGACAGCAGAGAGAAGATGAAACAGAAGAAGTTTGACAAGAAAGTTAAAGGTAAAAGGGTTAAACTTAAAATACTGAGAAGTTTGACGAGAAAGTTAAAAGGCAAAGGGTTAAACTCACATAGTGCAGTACCTACAGCAAAGTGCAGTTCTGTTTGGATTTCTTTCTGCATCTGATTAAGGCGTTTAGAAAACCTTCCATGTGGCAAAATGGAGGTTTTTCAAGGGCTGTGTGGGAAAGCTGGGAGCAGCCTGGTCTGACCTCATAACCTGAATGAGTCTCTTGTCCTATGAACATGAAGTTACAGGAATCACCTAGGATGGTTCATTTTGGTGTTTTTGACTCAAAATGTGCCATAAATTGTTCCTTGTACTGGCTTGAGGCAAACACGGATTGATGTGATTTTGAATCCTGCTATACATGTGCCTTTTCCCACTGTTCAGACTATTCCCAGCTACTCCTTTACCAGACCCTCATGGTATCCTCTGCCACTATTTTACATGATCCTGACAACTTTCATCCTGATAAATTCACATGGAGGAGAATATTCAAGGCAGCGTAGAAGGGCCTGCCTTGATCCCTGGTCCACAGAAGGGCTGGCAGCAGGCTGCAGTCCAAGGTGCCAGGGTTCAGCACGAGTACAGGCCTTAACATGACACAGTTTGCAGGCTGAATGGCCCTGGCTGCAAAAAATGTGACTCTCTTCTGGCTGTGGGGAATGCTTTGCCACCCACTTGCAACATCCGGATAATATCTTGGGCTGGGCTGCCAGCCTGGTCTCTTCTTGAAATCCCGCTGACTTCACTGCGGCTGCTGCAGAGGCAGCTCACGTTATTGGGCAAAAAAACTCGCAGAATGCCAAGTCATTTGGGAGGCTTACTGTGACCTGAATGAGAAGTACTCCTTCTTGGTCATGTGAAACAATGAGGTGGTTCACAAAAAAAAAAACCAAAAAAAAACAAAAAAAAAAACAAAAAAAACCCCCAAAACTCAAACCACCTTCTCCTCTGCCTTCTACCTGCCCTCCCCCGCCCCCCCCCCACCCTTTTTTTTTTTTTTTGATACCTTTGAATGGCTTTGAGTAACAAAAATCCCCCAACAAAACAACACACACAAAAATAAAACCCCAAACCACAAGGTGGTGGGCAATGTGCTTGGTCCAGATGGAAAATCCTCTGCTGTGAGATTCCCTGTCAGTGTGTGTAGCTCCTTACCCTTCAGAACACGCAAACAAGGTGAAGATTGCAAGGCAAGTCCAAGCTTGTTCTTGCAGCAGCAGGCTTCTCACCAAAAATTTAGGGAAGCCAGGTCGTCATCTGTAACCCTTGGGAAGGTGCTTAGCTTGAGATTTAATTTTCCCCCCTATATATCTATCTCTAATTTATATGAAAGTTATTTATAAAAATATATTAAAAATTACTTACTAAAAATTATATATGTGTGTATATATGTATATATGTGTGTGTGTGTATACTAAAAATTAAGCTTTTATTTAAGAATTACTAAAATCTCGATATTTTCTTGTATTTCTCATCAGAACTGCGGCGTGCTGTGAGGAGTAGCTTGTGGAAGAAACAAACTAATATCCATGAACATGAGTATGGACCAGAAGAAAACATTGATGAAGATACATATAAAAAGACATGTACTGTATGTGGCCATGAATTAACTTATGAGAAGATGTAATCTTTCTTTTTCATTCTCCTTTCCCCCCCACACTTTTTTTTTTTTTTTACTTTAATTATCTTAATGGTATTTTGTATTAAAGCCAAATAAATGCTAATTATGAAGAAGCAGTTGCCAGATTCTAAGAGTGATGTTCCTCAAATGTAAGAAGCTCTGCAGAGAAGAGGAAGTTTTGCTTTTAAGCAAGGTCTCAGGGCAGATAGATGGCACCCAACGGTTCAATTAACTGATAACCTGTAGGACAAAAGATAAATTGGTATCACTCTGCTTCGGCTGCTGATTAAATTAAGGTTAACTTCACACTACTTGTCTGCTAGAGGAGGAAGGCTCCTCCTTTTGTCCTCTTATCTGGTTTCCAGTTACTGTGACTGGCCAGAGGGCAGAGCTAGCTGATGTAAATCCATGTATGCAGACCCTTCCGTGAAGCAGGTTCTGCTTTACTTTGGCAATTCAATTCCATTAAAGGAAAATTCTCTCAAAAGGGAAGCCACAAGCTCTTGGGGAGGGTTTGACACATCTCCACAGGGGAGATTCCTCTGCTGCTTTTTTTTTTTTTAACCAAATTTTGGACCTGAGACCAAGCTGGCTGTGGTCTTTGTCAGAAATTTGTAAATGAAAAGCACAAAGAGCTGTCCTGAGGAGAGGGGGAGGAAGATGCATTCCAAGGGAGATAGCTCTTAAGTGCGCCCAAATGGTTCCTTTCAGCCGAGGGTGGATTTCCTTTCAAGTGTAGATTTCTCCCAATGCAAATCTTCCAGACCTTACAGCTGTTGTGGAACGCTGTTGGAAGTGGCCGAAGTGAAGGAACACCCTGGGAGAAGCACCTCTGCTTTTGTTTACCATTGCAACTAGGGGCAGATGTCCCTGCACTCTCTGGGGTCTTCACTGGGGAGCCTGGGCCATTGGCTGTGGGGGACTTGAGTGTCAGGAGAGAAGTCCTCTGGGGAGGGCATATGATTCCACTAATAGATCTGCACTTTTTCAGTGCTCTCCTGTGGTCTGCAGCCCAGGGGAACCTTCCCATCAGACTCAAGGGGCTCAGAGAACTGTGAGGCCTGTGAAAGCAGCACGCAGGGTTGGCTGCAGGGCAGGAGGCAGGTCCTGGCAGAGCTTTTAGAGGTAGTCCTCCAGGCCATGGTTCCATGACTCAGTGGTGTCTTGGGTCCCAGAACTCTCAGGGCAGCTGAGTGGTGTGCGGTGTTTGCTGAGTCACTTCCCTGTAGGCAGGCTGCAGCAATCACCCCATGGCAAGTGCCACTGGCCCGCCCTGGCCTCGCCTGCAGTGGCACCACCCAGAAGACAGGAGGTGGCAACAGAGAATTTCCACATCAGCACCCGCTTGGCTCATGGCAGGAGGCCAGCTTGCCTCACTTGGCTGCGTGGGTTGGGGAAGCTTGTTCCACCAGCCAGTAGCAGCAGGTAGCGAAGGCTCCTGTGTCAGGATACGTGCAGCAGCACAGGGTAACAGAACCACTCTAAAAACAGCTGCTTCACACCAGCAGAGCCCTACCGTGCCCACCAGAGAAGTGGGTCCACATCAGCCTCATGAGGTTCACCAAGGCCAAGTGCAAACTCCTGCACATGGGTCAGGGCAAGCCCCAGTATCAATGCAGGCTGGAAGATGAAAGGGTGGAGAGCAGCCTTCTGGAGAAGGCCTTGGGGGTGCTGGTGGGTGCAAAGCTGGAAACTAGCACTGAGTGCTGCCAGCCGAGAGCCAGCCCTGTCCTGGGCTGATCCCCAGCAGGGGCAGGGAGGGGATTCTGCCCCTCTGCTGTGCTCTGCTGAGACTTCCCCTGCAGTGCTGGGGCAGCTCTGGAGTGCTCAGCACAGTAGAGCTGGGGACCTGTTGGAAAGTAGGCAGAGCAATGCTGGGGAGGCTGAAAGGCCTCTCTTGTGAGGCCAGGCTGAGAGAGTTGGGTTTATTCAGCCTGGAGAAGGCTCCAGGGAGACGTTCTGGTGGCCTTTCAGTACTTAGAAGGGCCTCTAAAAAAGCTGGGGACAGACTTGTGACAGGACAAGGGGTGATGGTTTGCACTAAAAGGGCTAGAGAGATGGAAGAATTTTTTTACACTGGGGGTGGTGAGACCCTGGGCCCAGCTTGCCCAGAGAGGTGGTAGATACCCGATCCCTGGAACCATTTCAGGTCAGGTTGTCTTGGGGCTCTGAGGACATCTGCTCTAGTTGCAGATGTCCCTGCTGACTACAGGGGGGTTGGACTACAGGACTTTCAAAGGTCCCTTCCAACTCAAAGCATTCTATGACTGCTTTGCAACAATGTCTGCAAACACAGGTACGACAAACACTCCCAGTAGCAACCTGCTTCACCTTCATTTATTTTTGTCTTTAATTGTGCATTTTTTTTCCCAACCACACCACATTTCTACAGCATCTTTAATCTATCCAACACCTCATGCTTCAGCCATTCCAAGTTTCTCCAGCTAAAGCCACCAGGTATCGCTATGCAAGCATCTCCCTCTCCTCCCTACAGATCCAGCCAGCTTCCCAGTCAGGTCAGGTGTAACACTGCTGGACCTACAAAGAGGGGAAGGTTGTCCAACAAACTCAAGCAATGCAATCCAAAGCCCTTGCTCACCACAGAAGTCAAATTAGTTTTGAAAGACATTGCTTTTTTTGTTATTGTGTTTGGTTTTTTGTTTGTTTTTTGTTTAAAAAAGAAAATTGCAGGATTACGCTCAGGCATTTGCAGCTGGATCCCCAACACCTGTAATTTGTCAAGGCTCAGAGGAAGTTACAGGTTTGCAGGTTTTGAGCTGTGTTATCAGTTTTACAGAAGTCACATTTATAGATGAGACACACACTCCCCTCCCCCCCATCCCTACCATTAGTTAATAACCAGAACTCTGATATTGAGCTGAGACAGTGAGGAAAAAAACCCAAACTACTATTAATTAAAACCTCTAACAGTATTAAACAGTATTTCTTAGGAAAAGAAAAATATAACAAACCAACAACCAACCAACCCTAAAACACAAACACAACTATTGGATTACTCAATAACAAAGAAAGATCTGAAGCAGAAGTCTGTGCATGACTGACAAAACCCTTGCATAAAGCAAATGTACAACAATTAAAGAGTATCCCCTGGAAGAACAGAGCAAGGGGGAAGGGGTCAATCAAATCAGAAAGGGCAAGCAGGGAAAGCAGAAGGGACAGAGGTAAGTCTAGGAGGATATATGGGATTGGGACAGGGCCACACACAAACTTCGGTCTACAAAGTAGGAAGTTCTGGTTTTCACCCTCCTGGCTTGATCAGGAGGTCGATTGGTCAGCAAATGGATGAAATGCATCACCAGGCATAGTACTTGGAAAAGAGAAAAATTGGTACAAGAACAAAATTACTCAAAGCTCATCATGTTTCTAAGCGTGAACTGAATAGCAGTGGGCATGAAATCATTTGAACATTCATCTGCAGAGGTGAGGGACCACAAACAGCTGGGAAATACACCACACACTGAGGGACCTGAGCACCTAAGGCAGTGTCCTTGCCACTCATTGCTGCTCACCCTAGCACAGACCACTCTGGTTTGGCCTTTCTGTAGGTGTTAATTGCATAACTCTAAACTAAGGCTACTCTATGTTCAGGTGTTTCTCCTGGCCTGCATCTCCTGTGAGACTGAATCTAGCGTTAAAATGCTTCCTGAAGTCACCGGAGCCAAGTGCTGCTGTCACATTTTGAAAGCAAGGGAAGGGCAGCAGATGCAGCCACCACAAAGCAGTTGCTATTAAGCCAGGTGAGGTGAGGGCACTTGGTTCAATCCACTTGGTTTCAGAAGCTGTCCATGAAGTTCTTCTACTGATTGTTTATAGCTACTGTAATAAAACACTAGACAAATACATTTAAAACAAAACAAAACAAAACAACCCAATTGTGACCTTCTCCACTGTGGAAATCTAGCTGGCTTGGGTAATAAATCCAATATGCTTCTACACTGCTCTGAAAGCTTCACTCAAAGTGTTTCACATGCCCAAAATTAAAGACATTTGTCCTGTACCATACTAGAGAACTTACCACAGGGCTCACTGAGAAGGCGCATTCCCCTTCACACTCACAAAACACTGAGAACTGCTTCTCCTTTCTGCAGTTCTTAGGATTTAAGGGCCAGGCAGAGGTAACAAATTCAAATGTTTGGGGTTTTTTGTATGTTTGTTTGGGGTTTTGGGGATTTTCTTTCTTTCTATTTTTTTTTTCTTTTTTTCCTGATTTCTATTTTTATATAAACAAGAAGGGAGAAACAACAACAACAAAATATTACCATGAAGTTAAAAGTCAAACCAGATCAAAAAGACATGAAGAATAATTGTTTTTTTCTTTTTTTTTTTTTTTTTTACTTCACATCTACCCCCTATCAGTCATATCTTGTAAGGCTTATACGATGCTTACACAGTTTGCTGTGGGTTTTAGAGCACTGCATTGTTTTATAGAGGAGCACAACAAAGCCAGTTTTCTTAAGTCAAAAAACTTCTTCTATCCCCATTTAAAAAAAAAAAAATAAAGAAAAATTAATTCATTTTTCTTTCAATTCATTAAAGTCCTGCAGGCAAGACTGTGCCCATCAACAATCCTCAAGCCTGCAGAGCACAGAACTGCTGAAACACAGCCAGTATGTGGTGGTCCAGTTCAGCTGTAAACAGGAGGTTCTCCAGGGTCACCATGTACTGCTGGATTATCTGGTGATGCTGGGGGATGAAAAACAGCAACAAAACAGAAACCTTTACTGCTTTCATTCATATAAAAGGACAGAAAGACAATTCTCAAGACATAAGCATCACAGGTCAAATGTTTCCATCAAAACTGTCCCATGTGCACAGCACAGAAGCCACTGACAAGTGTAGTGCAGAGCCACTGCTGACTGCTAGGAGAAGACATGCGCTGAAACCCTGTCTTGAGAAGCACTGTGCTTCCTGTAGCTCTTCACTTCTGGGCTCTGAATTGTCCACAAGGCACCACACAACTGCAGAGATATCCCAGGAGAATCGTGGTATTTGTTTGCCTCTGAAGCCTGTTACGCCACCATGGATCACTGAAACAGGCTGCCCAGAGAGGTTTGTGAAGTCTCCTGTCTCTGGGGGCATTCAAAACCTGCCTGGAGATGTTCCTGGTGACTTACTCTAGGTGATCCTGCTTTAGCAGGGGGGGGCTGGACTAGATGGTCCTCAGAGGTGCCTTCCATGGTGTGATTCTGTGAATAGTTCTCACTCTCATTCTCACAACACATCTTCTGCCTGCACAGGTATAATTTTCTATTGTCCTTACTTTCAGCCAGCCACCTGTGCTTGTTATCTCATTTCATACAGAGCCAAGTACCCAAAAAATATGTTTAATAGATACTTATGCATCTTACTAAAAGGAATTCTGCACTGTTTTGACCCTTTTGTGGGTTAAAAAGGGTTAAAAACCCTTAGAAGCATAGAAGAGAATCACAGAATAGACATCCAATTGAGTATTTTTATTCACTCAAACCTTCTCCTTCATATAAACACAGGAGGAGCTCAGCAATATCTGTGATCACACCTCGGTGTCTTTCTGCAATGCGTTCACAGCGTGGGAGTTAATCACGGACCAGTTATTCCACCCCAGAACCAGAGCTACCACCTAGCCCCACAGCAGCCTTCAGAGAAAATGTGCTGCTGCCACCTACTGCCGTTCTGATGGAGTGTTCACTTCTCCAGCCACAAAACTCGTCTGGCCGGCACGACCCTGCCCCACAGCCCTCCCGCACCAACATACCTGCAGGAAGATCTGCTGCAACCTCTCTATGCAGCTCTTGTACCAAGGTGTGAATACATCAATCCCACTGGTCTCGCAGCGCACTAAGTGCTCAGTTAACAGCATTATGAAACGCTGCAGGAGAGGGGGAAAAAAGCCCACAACAATACTTAAGTCTCCTCAGAAAGCAGGGTCCTAACCTCAGGTAAGATCTGGGGTGGGAGACAGAAGCTTTGAATTGATTGCAGCGACAGGACACAAAGGAATGGATTGAAGCTTGAGGAGGACAGATTTGGACTGGAGATTAGGAAGAAATTCTTTACAGTGAAGGTGGTGAGACACTGTAACAGGTTGCACAGGGAGATTGCAGATGCCCCTTCCCTGAGAGGTGTTCAAGGCTAGGTTGGATGAGGCCTTGAGCAACCTGATCTAGTGGAAGGTGTCCCTGCCCATGACAGGAGTGCTGGAACTAGACGATCTTCAAGGTGCCTTCCAACCCAAACCATTCCATGAATCTATGAATTATTGTGCTTGGCAAACACTGAATTTAGTAAGCAAATAAATTCCGGTTGTTCAGGAAACTGTCTGCTACTAGCAGAACTCTGCTCTTCAGCACTTGAAACTGAGCTGGTCAAGCTCCAGAGCAATCTTTGACTCCAACTAATCTGTAGCAAATCTGCCAACCCCTTCCAATATTCTTAGCCCAAGTAGGTGCCTGAGAAACAAGTTGCACTGAAAATTCATAAATGAAGCAACTGTAAAACCTTCCAAGCGAGAAGAGACTTTGCCCATCCTTACCTGGAATATAACAAGGAAGAGATTCTTCTGCTCACTCTGGGCTGTTTCCACCTTCTCCTGCAAGCGCTCTATCTGCTCTTCCAGGGGTCCATCCTCCCTGTCACTGCTTCGGTCATCGTCATCATCATCGTCGTCACTGTCTCGCTGCAAGTGACAATGACACAGGAGTAACTAGCCAGCAACCTGGATACATGTGGATACTGGTAAAGCCCTCCAGTTCCACATGCCTGCAGAGCAACTGAAGAGCAGCAGCTGCAGCTGCTCTGGAACTCGGCAAGTACTGCATTTTGAAGGAGGTTTACTTTGATACTAAAGCAGGAAAAGAAATTTTGAAGGAAAAAAACGCCAAAATGGGAAAGCCCTGAAAAAAAGTTACAAAGATTTCAGAGCAACTTTAAAGATTTACCAGTCCTTTACCTAGTGGAAATACAGTAAAAGGTAATAGCAGTGCTGGCTTCATCACCACCAGATAATGAACGGCTTTTTTAAAAGAAAATTTTAAAAAACATAGATTCTGTAAACGGTGTCTGCTGCAGCAGGGCAGGTAATCCATTCCATGAGCAGTTCTGGAATCTCAGGGCTCCAAGAAACAAAGCACTTTGAGAACTCAGAACTCAGACGAGTCTGGCTGGTTGGCAGTAAAGGAAGACTGGAGACTGCAGTGTGTGGTGTTGAAGTGGGGACTTCCTGAACTCATGATCAAAAGGGATGCTAGAAAGGATCTGCATGGACACCAAACTGCTAACTAGGAGCATGGAATCTTCTCAGTGCCTCAAACCCAAAGCAAACCAACAACCAAACCCTCAAAATACACCAAAGTACCAGACATAGAAGCTCAGCTAACAAAGTCTGACAGAGGAATACAAGGAATATAGGAAGAAAGACAGAATCTATGGGTGGTGGTTATATTCAAAACTTCTCCAGTCTCATTGGAGTGTTTCTGTGCAAAAATACCCACAAATTAACAGCTCAAAACTTCAAGGATTTGTAAAAGGAGCACGTGCCACTTGTGACCAATACAGGTCACAACATGTGTAACACATGGCCCTGCTGCAAAGCAAATTCAGCTCACCATCAGAAACCAAAATCACTTGCCAGAGCAAGTGAGAATTTAATTTTATTCTTGCTAAGGGAATTTGCTTTTTTCTCCCATCTACAGAGCTCTTCTGGCCTCAAGACACCAAAGGACCAACAGGACCTAAGGGAAAGCAAACAAGCCTTGGACACTTCAGCAGTAAGGCAACTCACTTCATGCTGGGGTCATCAAAACTCCACATCTTATCCCCTCTAAAAGGGATGGTCATGCAGCTGAGCAACAGCTTGCAGACCTACTCACTGTTGCATACAAATGCTTCTTTCTGGCACAATACTCATTTAAAGCACTCAGTAAGGCAATGAAAACAATGGTATGTTTGTTTAGAGACTCCAGAGAAGCTCTTTGCTTCACACAAGGATCAATGACTGCATCTAGACCTTCAATAGTCACAGGAATTTCTTAACTGCTGATCAATGCAGATTGAGGATGCAAGCAACTAGGATGGGTGTTGCTGGGAGAGATGAATGGGCTGGGATGAAGCCACGCTGGCAAGCTGTGTGTTATTAGTGATCTCGCAACAGAAACTTCTGGAAAAATGACTGACTGGTGCAGGTTTCTTCAAAACAGCCTCCATGCCACGTGCCAAATTCTGATACCAACTTTGCCCAAAGCTTTGGAGCTAGCTAAAGGTTTTATGTAGGTAATCATACTCACAGACTGCACAAAGAAAAATCTCTCTTACTCTCTGAAAGTCTCAACATATTCATAAACTGACTCCTTTCTATCACAATTAAGTATTGCATTCAGCCAAGCTTCCTTGGGCCTCATCTTTTGCAGCTGCCACAGAAGACTCTCTCCTGTCTCATTTTACTGCCCCACTTGGGACCACAGAGCACAACAGCAGCTGCTTGCTCATCAGTTTGTTGTATACAGTAATCCAGATCATGCAAAGGTGTTCAGTAAAGCTGGAAGAAGGAAGTGAGAGATGCCAGTGTCAGAATCCATCAGCACCCATCAGAAGAATGGTAACAGCCAACTTTCCCATGGCACATAGCTGTTTCCATGCACTTCTGCATGGAAGCCACAAGAGTACTCATTAACAGAACTTACTATAAATGATTTGTAACTGCTCCCATTGTTATCTAATAAAGGTAATGGGAATACAGATTAGAAGGCAAGTGGAAGACATGCTTGTTTTGAAGAGAAGCTTGTGAGAGAGGGCTTGAACAGAGCAGAGGTGTTATGAATTCCCTAATCTTTTAACTGAATTCTTAGGTTCTAGCTACCAACAAAAGGGAAGATGGAGAACATGCATCCATTTTTTTGATGTCTTGGTGATGCAGATGATGACAGACATGCTTCCTCATAAACATAATTATTCAGTCTTTTCCAAAACCAACTGAATGTCACAATTTGACAGCGTGCAAGTTTTGGTATAACTTTGCTTCGAGTAATACAAAATTACCACAGAAATTACTCACCCTTTTGTGCTGCCTGGCCAGTCTTGCCTTAGTCTCCTCCAGCTCTTTATGAATCTTCAGAACATGCTTATTCATCTTACGAATTGTGGAATGTAAGATCTCCCAGATATAAAACCTAGGAAAGGCACCAAGTTCAAAACAATAGCTTACACAGCACCCCCAGATAGAAAACTAGAGGTAGTGTCTGTATCTGGGGTTAAAAATTAAAGCTTAGTATCATGTAAGACATCTACTGGAGGGAACAACACTCAGTGTGTAGGAAAGCACACCTGTAATGTAAGAAAGCTTAACTAGCATTTATTTCCTATTTTTTTTGCAATCATCTTTCAAACCAGCATTGTATTATGTACCCATACTGCAAGACTATCAACAACAGACTGAATTCTCACACTAAACACATCACCTGTTCTCAGTAAGTGATGTATCAATGGCAGTACAAGACACACACCTCAGCCAAAGTCCGAGCTCCACAAAGCCAGCAGCTTTGACTAGAAATGTTTCCAGTCTCGTTCTGCTTTGGCTGATTAGAGGTCACTTTCAAAAATGACTTGCTAGCAGCATTCTTGCACTGTCACATACACATTCATACCCCAACTCAGAAGGAAAATGCTGAAGTATGTATTTTGTACAATGAGAAAACCATCAACTGCACTACCCCCCCCCTCACTACTCAATTATCTCAGATTAGAACTATGCCACTTAAAACAGTAATTCAGAGGCAAAAAACCAACCCAAGACAAATTCTTGTTACCTAGTAAAATCGTGGGCAAGTTCGGAGGAGAAGATCCAGTTTGCTACAGCAGCGCAGTCAACGATTTGTGTCCGAATCATCTTGTCCACAAGCACAGCAATCATCTGTGTTTTGTGGGAGACATTGAACAGAGGATGTGTGAAGTATTGCAGCCTCAGATAAAAGCAGAGATGGCTGAGATGGTTTGATGCAACTCCACATTAGTGACATTACTGGGTCATCTCAAATACTTTAGGAAGCTGGACAGTTCTAGCCTAAATCTGCTCTGAATAGGGGATCTGATCAATTACATAAAGCTACTCTGATTTTGTTTCACAACTTTTTCTACTTCTTGTATCAATCTTTAGCACACACACTTCCATACAAAAGCAACAAATACAAGCACCCCAGATCAGCAATAGTGTGGCCAGCAGGAGAAGGAAAGTGATCATGCCCCTGGACTCAGCATTGGTGAGGCCACACCTCAAATACTGGCTTCACCTTTAGGTCTCTCACTACAAGGAGGACATGGAGGTGCTGAAGCAGATCAAGAGAAGGGCAACAAAGCTGGTGAAGGGTCTGGAGAACAGGTCTGGTGAGGAGCAGCTGAGGGAGCTGGGATCGACCAGTTTGGAGAAGTAAAGGCTGAGGGGAGACCTCAATGCTCTCTACAACTCCCTGACAGGAGTGAGGTGAGGGTTGGTCTCTTCTCTCTAGTATCAGATGACAGAACAAGAGAAAATGGCCTGAAACGGTGCCAGGGGAGGTGTAGGTTGGAGATTAGGAAAAAATTCTTTGCTGCAAAGGTGGTCAGGGATTGGAACAGGCTGCCCAGAGAGGTGGTGGAGTCACTGTCCTGATGGTGTTCAAGAAACTGTGGACATGGCACTTTAGGACATGGTTTGTTGGCCGTGCTGGGGCCATGGTGGTGTTGGGTTGATGGTTGAACTCAACAATCTTAGAGGTCATTTCCAACCAAAACAATTATGTGATTCTCAAAGCAAGGCCTTAGAGACAAAATTCTTGTCTTTGACATCAAAGCATGTGCCAGACAACCATAATGAAGGAGCTACTGTGAGCTGGCTCTCCTTCAGCTGCAGGTTTTCAAACATGACAGTTAGCTTCTCCCTACAGGACCTGAAAGAGGACAGAGTCAGTGCTGCACAGGCAGTGGAAGTGCTCCACTTGCTGCAGGCACTGCTGTGGTTCTAGAGGGGGCTGCAGGCAACTGCAGAGAGGAGTTACTGACTAAAGCAGTTGCAAGCTGCTCAGAAAAAAGGCTTATCTTAGTTACTCATGTGATCGAAAGCCACAGTATTTAAGAACCACAGCCTGCACTGTATTTATGCTTACAGCCACCCTTTGTCAAATAAGGAAGTGTAACAAAGCTCCTTTTAAGGAAGAAAAATTAAAATAACTGAATGAATCATATAGAAGACTCAGCAATTGACTTTCAAGTTCCAGGATAGCATCCTATGCTCTATCTGTCCTTTGGTATTCTCAGGAAGAATTTCTGATTACCTAACCTGATCTTCCAATAAACACAGACCGAGAACTTAGGGAAAACTTCTCATCTCAATGTTAAGGTTTCTCTTCCTGAAGTCACCACCACAACCTTACCTACAGGTCCAGGGATTGCTGATTGCTATTGCTAAGTCACCCTCTGCAGCACAAGTCACTCATTAGCACAATATGCCTTGTGAATACTGCTGATAGCATGAATGAAATCAAAGGATGTTCCTATAGACACAGGAGTAGGGTGAGCAGCATGAAAACAAGACCCTGGACAAGTGCTCTGCTCTCCAGGGATCATTTCTTCTGTGTGCCCAGGAGGCTGTGGACTCAGGATACAGAAAAAGTGCATGACCAGAAGCAAAAAGATTGAACTGTAATAAATGCAAGAGAGGAAAACCTAAGTTCCATGATCAAGTAGGACAGCAGACCTTCCTATCTCCTGCATGTGATATTTTTAAAAGCCACCTTGATTTATTTGTAAAAATCTGACATGATTTTTAGTCTGGGTTTGAAACCTCCATCTCGAGTTTGGTCAAGCAGCAACACAAAGGAAGAAAGAGGAAGAGGTCCCCTTCAGTATCTTTATTAATAATGTGGATGAGGGCATTGAGGGCACCCTCAGTAAGTTTCAGATGACACCAAGCTGGGTGTCTGTGTTGATCTGCTAGAGGGTAAGGAGGCCTTGCAGCAGGATCTGGACAGGTTAGACCAAAGGGCCAAGGCTAATTGTATGAAGTTCAACAAGGCCAAGTGCCAGGTCCTGCACCAGGGTCACAACAACCCCACGGGGAGCTACAGACTTGGGGAGGTGTGGTTTAGTGTTGACCCCTCAGTGCTGGGTCGAGGGCTGGACTGGATGATCTTGCTGGTGTCTTCCAATCAGATACATTCTGCAATTCTGTAATATTAGGTTGTAGCAATGCAATTTATTCTGATCCAGTTAAACAGCAGTAAGAAGTAGGTCAGGCTGTAACTGTTACATCTTCAAGGTCAGTAATTTGGAAGGGAAGTTTAATATATTTTTAAAAAAAATCTTTTTTTTTTTACGTTTTTACTGTACTTAGTGTAGAAGTCACATCTTGCAAAGGTGCCTTCTGGGTGCAGGTTTTCCCTAGAGAATGGACCACAGGTCAAAGAATGGTGAGGACTGGCTGGAAGTGACCTCTAGAGATCCCACATAAAGCAGAGTCATGCACAGCAGCTTGCCCAGGATCACAATGTCCAGGTGGGTTTGGAATCTCTCCAGGAGACTCCACAACCTCTCTGGGCAGCCTGCTCCAGGGCTCCAGCACCCTCACAGCAAAGAAGTTTTTCTTTGCGTTGAGATGGAACCTTCCAGGTTCCAGTTTGTGCCAGCTGCCCCTTGTCCTGACACTGGGCACTACTGAAAAGATTCTGGTGCCATCCTCTTGCTGCCACCCTTTAGAAATTTATAAATGATATTATAAGGAATTATAAAATTCCTTCCCAGTCTTCTCCAGGCTAAACAGCCTCAGGTCTCTCAGCCTCTTCTCACAGAGATGCTCCAGGCCCCTCAGCATCTTTGTAGCCCCTGCTGGACTCTTTCTAGTAGTTCCCTGTCTCTCTTGAGCTGGGGAGCCCCTTGGTCTCAGTGGCACCACTTCTCAAAGCTTGGCCTTTGCAGCTGTGAGGTACAGTCCCCTTTCAAGCACAACAAAGTGCAACACGACCATGCCAGTAAGTAACATGTGAAATAACTAATGCAGGCAAATCCAGGTTGAGTTCCTTATCGATTTCTATTTATAGAAGAATGACAGCTGAGGGAGAAAACAACTGCTGTGAGCAAACAGAACAGCTTAAAACAACTGAGGCATTTTACATGGGTCTTTTGGGGTGTTATTTCCTCTGGCTCAAGAATGAACGTGGCATCATCAGATTGATCAGTTTTGTTCTGAATAGCCACTAACTGCAGCTCTCCTTGCTCTGCCCACACACAACTGTGACTCCAGCATGAGCTCAGTGGAATAAATGTATGGCTTTCACTAGCCATGAAAAAAAAAAAAACAAACCAACAAAATCCCTTAAAACCACACAGATTTCTACATTGCTAAGATTGTGGCCTGCTTTTGATAGGAGATCTGCATCTATACTTCAATTTGCACACCTACAGTGCTTTGCAATTTTAAACAGAAACATCATTTTAGCCAACATTATTCTCTTCCATGGCAAACAGCATAGTATGAGTGAGTCAGAATGACAAGCTTTTGCCCTCCCACCATAAGTTCTGATGAAGACCTGGCCTCACAGATGGTATATATTTTGTGTCTAGCCTTCATTATAAGCATTAGTAAAATGTAAGTCCTTCAAATAAGATGGCAATAGACAAAATATTTTTAAAGGCTACAAAGCAAACTGCAATACTTTTTTATTATATATGGCCTCTCTATGAGTTGAAACTCACAAGGATGCTCCATGTTGCAACCTCTTACCTGTGGGTGATTCTTCCAAACCTCATACACAACCCTCAGGACATGGAGTTTCCCCTCATCACTTTCAGCAAGCGTTTTGAAGACTTCATGAAACCTTTTAACAGATGTAAGTAGTCAGTGGAGGGGATGGGATTGGGTCAAAAGAGCAACAGATACAAGGCAACTGGTTTAGATTGTCCAAAAGAAAAAATAGTGACTGTCTGCAGCAATCCTCCAATGACTATTCCCTGGAAAGTATAACCATTCTGAGCTAAAACAGGCTACAAAAGCAACTTAAATCTTAGTGGTGAACCTAGTCCCTGAAGCTGGGACTACGTTTCTCATGCTCATAAAATCCAGGGGCAACTGCATTCTTCCTATGCATATCTATACACAGCTGGAGCCTTGGACCTTCCTTTCTTATCCAATCTGCCCCTTTTTGAGGGAAATGCTGCTAAAAGCCTCAATTTCAGTAGTTATGCTGCCTGCTACACAGCACTCAAAACTCAGCTTGTTGTAATTTAACTATAAAGCATGGCTGCCATACCTGGTGTGCAGCAGTGAAAATGCCACAGCTCTAAGTATTCATGTCACCCTGCCTCTTGTACTACTGATGGCAGGTTACTACCTACAGCTTCTTATCAACATTGCCTCTGTCAGGCTCTCAGGGACATGTTTTTCTAACAGCTTTGTATGTCTCGAAGGACAGACAGAAAAACAGCTCATTAAGATGCACTTAAGAGGAACTCCAAAACATACAGGATTTAAACATTAGTTATTTTATCTCATTTTGCTTAAAAAAAAAAAGTGCAGTAAATTCATTAGAAGTTAAAGCACATCTTTAAGGGATGTACTCTAAAATATTTTAGAATGGATGTTATTCTGCTTTGGTAGATAGAAGTTTACAGAAGACTGCTTTGAAGTTTCTTTTTTTCCCCCCTTTATTTATTTTTTTACACAAACGTAGGTGTCCTAAAATTATGCTCACAGTACAGGATATTGGTGGGAGGAGCTACCCAGTCAGCCAAACATAAGGAGAAACTCTTATTCCTCACCATAATCAGCAAATTAGTAACTATAAAATGGAATAATGTTCCTGTCTCGTGTTTGGACCTACATCACATGGCTGAAATGTACACTCTTAATTCCACTCACACATATAATCCAGGATTTACACACTATCAGCGTGGTTGTTCTCCCAATCATACTGCATTTTGGAGCACCTAAGACATTGCTGAAGCTTGCAGTCCAGTCATTGTATCATGCATTTCACTGCCAGAAGTAAACAGTTCTGTAAGCCCCAAAATAATGCACATATACACTTACTTTGCCAGGGCACTGAAGGAGTGGCTGAAAGACTTGGCAGCTAGATGGAGCAGAGTCTGAACAAAGACTTCTATTTTCAGAGGGTTGAAGGTAAATCCTTCATCTGCAAGTTATTTAAAGTTGAAGCTGTAAGTACTTCAAGTGAAGCACGTAAGCTATGCACAGAACTGCAGAGATAACTTACGGGTTTAACTCGTTTCACAAAAAAAAGGTTCATCAACGGGGTTTTTAAAGGATCAGCAGGGACCTAGTATAGAATCTCCAAAATATGCAGGTCTTCAGGACCCAAGTTTGCCACAGAGAAAATGTGCAGAAAGAATTCCAGGTCAGTGAAGAAGCTATCAGAGAGACAGACAGCCTATCAACACGAAACAGCACTGACGGACAGCAGCAGAGAAAGGGCCAAAGGAAACACGCAGTTAAGCATCAAGCTGAAGGCCTGGCAGGCCATAAAGAGAGTGGATGAGGTGAGGGGAAGGTAAGGATGATTAAGATACAGAGGTTGGCTATTTATGACACAAGAGAAGGGTCCAGCAAGCATGCATAGCAAAAATAGATTCTAGGGGTGAATGGTGCCATGTCCCCTCCTCTAGTTGCAGTTACCTGCAGCTGAGACAGGCGGGGAGGAGGGCACTCATTAGTGGGTGATGCCTAAAGCAGACTAAGAAACATGACAGTGGATAACAACAACAAAATAATTTAAAAGACATCCCAGAGCGTTGCTGCTCTCTGCTTGCATAACAGAACACCTGCAAGTGTTACAGAAATACTCAACCCACTTCTCAATCCACTGTATCCCACTGTGTCTCACTCCCTAAATGACACAGGCTTTAGGAATCAATGCTGTCTGTGGCTGCAAAGCTGAAAAGAACATGAATGGAGTCCCATCACTGAGTTTGCATCTAGAAGATACAAACTAGATGATCTTGGAGGCCTTTTCCAACCTTAGTGACGTTATGAAGACTACATCCAGCAGGCTTGGCTATCTTATCTGCCACGGGACTGCACCAAGGGGAGGGAAGCACTCAAGGCAAGGCACAAGCACTGAATCTCGGGGGTGAGTATTAACAGCAGGAACTGCCTTCTCTTGCTGAAGGCGAAAGAAATGTTGAATTCTTTTATTCTACTTGTATCAACAACCACAAAACACAACTCAAGCACCAGGTTACTTCTGTTAAGAAGAACAGGCCTGCTTCTACATGCAAGACATTTACAAAAAAACCCAGCCTAACAATGGCGTATTATTTCCATTTAGTGGTAAACGTTGAAACCAGCTTTTACAACAAAAAGCATACATTTCTGTTAACCACCACACTCATCCAAAGGATGGCAGATTGGGGTACACACAGAAGAAACATGTCTTACCATCATCATCATCCTGGTTTGGATTAGGCACGTCTTTTAAAATGCTGAAGATTTCATCATTACTGGCCTTATTTTTAATTGCAATTGTTAAACAGAGTGCCACAGTATATCCAGGAAGAGACCCTAAACAAAAGCAGAGAGGTAAAAAATACACAAGCAAGTAAGCACTTCTAATACCAGTTTGCCTCTTAAGACAAATAAGTACACTTCCCAGCTACTCCTAAAACTAGCTGTTTCCAGTATCACTGTTCCATAAATCTGCTCAGGCTGTTCCCTGGTCTTCACCTTAAATTCAAAACTTTCAAGCAGAACCTTGAGAGCTGAGGACAGGTAATCACTTTCCTGTCTAAAGTTCTGCTTAAGCTTCCAACAGTTTCCTACAAATACAATACTTCCTTGTTTTTCCTCACTGTGTCTTTGATGATGGCACTTTTATGCTTAAGATTGCCTTTACACTGAGTAGTAAAAGGAACAACAAGGTATCCCTCCACCTCAGTCTCTACATCATCTGCTGCCTCTGTATGCTTCATTAAACCATTTTTACTGGTAAACTCTTCTACTGTTTCACAAAGTTCAAAAAATAAACTCACATTATCACTTCATATGCTGACTTGTGTATAATATTGTGCCCAAACAGGGGAAAGAGATGAATTTTCCAATTTTAGGCTTCTGGGAAACAATGCTGCACAACACCATAACCACCTCAGCATGAGTAACTTCGTGTATCTGGATTTTCTTATCTTCATAAAGTAACAAAAAGGATTATGCTACAGAGATCCAGGCTTAAGTATATTAATCGCTCCTGTGAAGCATGTTTACCCAAAATGAAGAAAATCATATGTATTTATTTCAGCTGTGTTCTCCTTTATGAAGACAACTCATATTACAGTCAATCTAGAATGTTCCCTTGCTCTAAAATACTATTTTCTTCACTTGGGCCTTCAGTAACTGCAATACTTACTGTTACTTTCATCTCCATACTTGTAAATGCACACTGGATTAGCAGGACTGAGGACAGAAAAACTTGCAGGAACAATGTCTATTATCCGTTGATGGTAGGAGAGTCTGGAAATAAGAAGCAGTAGAATTAAAATGGGAATAACACTATAACATAACAGTTTTCCTGTATTTTGACTTTCATAGAATGGCTTAGGTTGATTATCTACTTTATTACATTAGAGATCATCTACTGCAACCTCCCTGCTATGGGTAGGGATGCCTCTAAACTAGACTCAGCTTCTCAAGGCCTCATCCAACCTGGCCTTGAACACCCCCAGAGCATCCACAACCTCCCTGGGCAGCCTATTCCAGAGTCTCACCACCCTTGTACTGAAGAACTTCTTCCTAAAATCCGGTCTTAGCTTACTCTCCCTCAGCTTAAAACCATTCCACATTGTCCTATCTCTAGACACCCTCATGAAAAGTTCCTCTGTAGCCTTCCAGTAGGATTCTTTCAGGTATTGGAAGGCAGCTCTAAGGTTTCCCTGGAGTCTTCTCTTCTCTAGGCTGAACAATCCCAGTTCCCTCAGCCTGTTCTCATAGCAGAAGTGCTCCAGCCCTTGGATCATCTTTGTGGCCCTTTTCTGGGCTTGCTCCAACAGCTCTGTGTCCTTCTTATGCTGGGGACACCAGAAATGGACACTGTAGTTGAGGTGGGGTCTCACAGAAGCAGAGTAAAGGGGTAGAATGACCTGCTTTGACCTGCAGGCCACACTCCTCTTGATGCAGCCCAGCACATGATTTGCCTTCTAGGCTGCATGAGGGCACTGCTGGCTCATGGCAAACTTCTCATTAATCAATAGACCTGAGTCTTTTTTCAGAGCTACTCTGAACCCCTTCTGCACCCAGACTTTCACAGAACAAAAATCATGACATTTATACAAACAGAAAGGTACCGAGTAGTGAGAGCTAAGTAAACCAAACCTGCTAGTAGATGATTTCTATTTGAAGTTCATGATGCTAGAGTTTCATTTTCACACAATTAATTTACCTTGTGGACAGATTCAGAAGCTGCCTGTTAGGATGTCTTATGCAAAAGCCTAAGATGGGCTACAGGAAACCAGTAAGATGTTGGCATTCAAAGCAGGGAAAAACCCATTAAACTGGACATTTTCATTTTACTTTCCAGTTTATTTCACTCCCACATAGGCTTAATTTTGCTAGGAGTTTTCAGTGAAACGGAAGAGTGCCACAGAAAAATTCCATTTGTTTTGTTGCACAATACTTTCACACTTCCTATATGGAATTAACACAAAACCAGATGGAAGTGTTAAGGTAGGATGCTGAATATCAAAGGCTCACTCTTGGAGCATTTTGCTTTTTCACTTTCCTATATTTTCTCTCTCTCAATTGTACTGATTGTGTTGTGTACTCTTTTTTTTTTCCTTTGCTTTTTTGGAGAGCTGCTTGCTTGCTTTCAGGTCAATGAACATCAGAGGCACCTAGAATAATCAAGGTGAGGTGCTTAGTTTTCAGTATACCTAATGATCAGTTCCCTCCATTTCTCTGCTGAATGCTTCCCAGGAATACTGCCTGAACTCTGTTTCTCTCCATGCCTGTGGTGAAGCATGTCTTTTTATAACTAAAGGTGTGCACACCCAAGGTAGTCAGCTCACCAACACCTGCTCCACTTGTTTCTAACTACAGGTGTGCATACCCGGGGTAGTTAGCTCACCATCTGCTCCACTTTTTATTCCCTCTCTCTAAAGTAGTGTCTTAAGTGTCCTACAGCATGTAAACAGACTAAAATACCAACATACAGACTCATCATCTCTCAACTGAAGCTGACTTGTGAGAACAGATGTGCCTAAGACAAGAGTCGAGATAAAAGAAATCTGATGGGATCCAGCAGATCCAGAGGCAAAGATCAAACTTCACCTGGCACGAAGCTAACAAAAGACCTTACTTACCGCATGCACTTCTCCAGAACTTCTCTCACAAATTTGGGTTTGGGCTTTTCAAGGTCCTGAGTAAGACAATCTGACCTATGGAAAGGACAGAATGCAATAGCTTTCAGCAGAAGAATTTATGCTTTATAGTCTCCTTTTGGCTTGGTCTAAATAGGTACAAAACAATCACAGCCCAAGGACAGCTGGAGTGCCTGACACTTAGTTTTACAGTGTAAGCAATTTTAAGACAATGAGGTAAGTTTATCGCCATTTCCTTACTGGCCCATCAGTATTCTTGGAATCTGTGTCTGACAAATTTTCAAGTAGCTTCCCTTCCCCCATCAGATTAAAAATAATTTGTGCTTAGAGTTAGCTAGTTGTCCCTTTCCTTAGGAAAGGAGCCTTGTGTGATTTCATAGACTGTTTCCCATCACAGGAATTTTTGAGCTTTTGGATGATTTTAAGTGCATTTCACATAAAGAAGAGGCTCATATACAGTCATATGTGAGAGCTGTGAAAAAAGGCATCTTCTGAGAGAGACACAGAGAAGCATTTGCCATCAAGCAACATCCAGGAAAAGAGAATCATCTCTTTGAAGATTGCTGCCTGGTCAGTCAACTTGGATCTATACTAGGATAGCCATCAAGCACTTAACTCCGTATGAGGACAACACAAGAAACTTAAGTAAAGCCCCAAGAATACAATTCAAAAAGGTTTGTACCCCTCTCCACAAAGACACTTGAGAAGATCAGCAGATACGGCAGCAGGCTGTGGAAGTTACTGTAGGGGGGCATTTAACCCCAACATGATCCTCCTTGCTATAATAAAGCATTTAGGGTAGGGCAGACAGCAAGATCACAGACTAAATACAGGATACAAAGAGTCAGGGCAAACCATCAAAAGTAAAGAAGGGAGTCATTTTGGAAAACTTGCCAGCAACTGACTGAGGACACAAAGAAATCATGTTTCTCCTCCTGTTTAGGGAATGCTGACACTGTCTTGAGAGATTTATCACAAAGTTCACCAAGGACAATACAGTGACTAAAGAGATTACCAAAATAATCCACCACTGGGTGGTGGTGAACAGATTAAGAAATATCTCAGAAGGGCTGGTGGAAAGCAATTAACAGGGACACTGTGTTGTCACGTTTCCTGGATTAGTTCGGGATCTTAAGGTTTTTGCAACATCAGGTTCAAATCAAAAGAAGAGAAACTTACCAATCTTCCCAGCTCCAACGGAACTGGAAGTTGCTCAAGTGGTGAGAAAACCAGTTAATAAATCTTTATTAGAAGGAAAAAGAGAGTTCCATTAAGTATCAGAATTGCAGGAAAATGAGATTCTCTCAAAAATTCATTCTACTTTTCCAAAGAAAGCCTAAACTCCAAAGCTGTTACAGCATTAAATAGGCATTTATACTGAGAGATTCAAAAGACTGACTTCAGAGTCATAAAAAAGCTTTTACAGACAAATAGTCTGCCATGTTCTGCTGTTTCATAGAAAAAGATGAGCCATTAAACTAACAATGAAAATTTAAACTTACTGTGCATATGCAACTTCCACATTTTTGATGAGCAATTTCAGCTCTCCTACACAATGCTGACTTTACTCAAAGGGCGAAAGCACTACCACTTTCCTCCTGTGTGGCACTCATGCCATTAACCACCTCCAGCCAGGTCCAGACCACCAGGGAGCAGGTGCAGTACTAGAAAAAAGTACCATGCAACTACCAACAGCTTTGAACACGGAATATCTGCCACCAGTATTAACTCTCCTATATAGAGAAGCAGACTTGTGACCTCTGAGAAAGTGTCTCTGAAGGAAAGGCAAGCAGTCCTCCACCTTCTCGGACTGCTCAAAGCCAGAGCCCAGAAAACAATTTGAATAGCACTATGATGTTCCAACAAGGATTTCTGACTGCTCTTTTGACAGCCTCTTTAAAACTTAGTGGTGGTTTCCATCGTCCCCAAAGCAGATTTACCTGTCCACACATGTTGTATTCATTGTATCCAAACGCATGTAGAGCATTTCTGTGGCTTGTGCAAGCTGGAAGTTTCTTATTAAGGCTTACAGAAAATCACTAGGCAAGTCAGATGTTATTCCGTTCAGGTTTTTTAATAGAATGTCATCGACCTTTTGTACTGAAAGCTCCCTGGATCTACTCCAAAATCAGATAAATCACAGTAAATCTATAGGGGGAAAAAAATGAAGCATATTGTGAGTTCTGTCCTCTAATCCCAGCCTGATTTTCTTCCATTATTGCAATGAGATTGCTGGCTTCTTCCATGAAAAGCCATTATTTGCATCATGTGACAAGACTGATTTAAGCAGACACCAAGCTCCTCATGGAGTACTGCTGTAATCTCACCAGTCTGGCTTCATGGGGTGCTGTTGATGCTTATCCATAAACAATCTCTGATCCTCAATGAGAAACTATGTGTACATTGATTTTACCCCACAAAGCCTTCACTCTTCTTACTCTGTCCCTATTAACTCTGACAAATTCCTGCATTGACATCCACTGAATTTGAGAGATAGAGTTGGCTCTGATCATTGAGATGATCTGATTTGCAAACAGTTTTTGGTGTGATGAAGTAGAGTGAAAGCTTGGGCACGAAATTACCAGTGGATTTGTTAACCACCCTCCATTCTGTCTTGTAGACTGATCTAAAACAATAACCTAACATGATCTAAAATGGCAGCAAATTAGGGGCAATGAAACAGCTAGCATTAGCTGGGAGTCAGGCCTCCTTCCTGAACATTTAACCATTTTGTCAAACTTTTTGAATGCTCCTAGTGGGAGCATTCTGTGGGAAATCAGGAACTCCCAACTCTCTTGAATCATCTGCTACACTTCCTACTGAAGGGAAGAAGAAAAAAAAAAGTTCAGGCACTCACACAATTGTTAGAACAAAAAAATCAAGTCTGTCACTTCCTCTCCTTCTCAGCCTTTAACATGTCTGTGACCATGCCACACATTGTCTAGAGCTAAACAGGCTGCACTGAGTGTTTTATTTTATCCCCTCACCAAGGCAGCACTTCTTGGGAAGCTTAGAGAAAGTACCAGAACATTCTCCAGAAAGCTGAAGAGCCTTGTCTACTTGGTATATCTAGACCTGTGCTAAGTGGTCTCTTCTACTCTTTCCTGTGAGTCTTACAGGCAATGTTTCATGCAGCTGCTGTAGAATATTGTACCTACTGCTATCCCATCATTTACAGAACAAACAAAAGGAGGACTCCATTGTATGAATGCTGTCCAGCAGCACAGAAAGGATACAACTTGTGGTAATGAGCCAGGCTGAAGTTTGCACAGTTCAATCAGCAGTGTTGTGTACATGACTTCAATGTGTGGAGGAGATGGAAGCTGAAACAGTTCTGCAAATATCACCTGCAGGAGAGGAAGGCACAGAATCAGAGCAGAGTCCACTGTGGCCTGCACAACCCTCAGTATCAGAATAGTGGTCATCCATCTCAAACAATTACATATCCAAAACCCCCCATATTAATCTGTCAAATGCATGCTCCAGAAAAATAAAATCCTATAAAGGTAGTGGTAACCCTACACTGTATTAACACAGGGCTCTCTAATTTCCCTCACCACTTCATACTGCCAGTGCTATACATCTACTATATCTAACAAAGACACCACATAACTGTCCATCTCTTCTTTTCTCCTATGCAAAAACTTCACATAAACAAAGCCACAGGTTCCAACTGAAAATAACAACAACCCAAAAAGAGTACTGTTTGGCACAGGATCCTTCTAAGAAAACTCAAAACCAGCCCTGCAGCTGAGATTTTATTTTCAGGTTTGCCTATCATAACAGCATGTCAGCCTCTGAGAGCTACAAAAACATCATCACTCTACAACATCAATCTCTCGAGTTTATGTTTAGTTCACGTGCCATTCTCAACTAGATTTAAATCACATCAAAGGCAGCTTAGGTTCATTATGGCTGGTCAATTTCCTCTTGAAATTTCTGAATGAACAAGGAAGAATTGAAGCTTAACTGAGTAAGCTTTAGAAAAATCTTACAAGTATAAGAAATCAACATCCATTTATAGACTCCACAAAGAGCACATGAAAACACATTGTCTAGAATTTGTTATTTTAAGGAAGGACTTAAAAGCATGAAGTGGCTATAAGGAGATGGAGAACCTTTCTGTGACAGAATAATTTGGACATACTGTTAAGGCAAATACGGCAAAAAGGTCAAGGAAATCCTCTCAAGTAGAAAACTGCTGCTCTACTTGACACAGAAAATCACAATGGGATGATCAGTCATTATCTGAGATACTGCATAAAAATGCATTTGTGATATCCACCACACATTCATTATCAAATGCTCAGATTAAGTGTTTCAAACTGACAAACCATGTTTTGTGAAAATAACCAGGCCACATGAAAGATTAGGACACTGATGATCTGAATGCTTAAACTCTGTCAAGCCCAGGCTGTGCCAAAAGGAACACAAGTGGGTACAGCAATCTGACAAACAAATGACGCTCCACAGACATTATCTGACCACAGCCACCAGAGACATCCACACAGACATCTTTGAGAAGCTACTGAGAGAAAGGCACCACATTTCAGTGTTTCACACAAGATACCAGGTAGGAAGGAACATTTTGTTCTTGGCGTGACAGCCTGTGACGTGGAGCCTCCAGGGTCCCAGAAGCAGGCATACTTAACAGAATAACAGAATCATTTCGGTTGGAAAAAACCTTTAAGATCATTGACTCCAACCATTATCTAACTCTGCCAAGTCTGGTGCTAAACCATGTCCCTGAGCACAATGCCCCTACCCCTCTGAAACACCTCCAGGGATGGGGATTCAACTACCTCCTTGGGGAGCCTGTTCCAGTGTTTTGAGAACCCTTTCATTGAAGACGTTTCTCCTCATGTCCAAGGTAAACCTCCCCTGGTGCAACTTGTAACCATTTCCTCTCATGGTGGGAAAAGAGACCAACCCTCATCTTGCTACAACTCCCCTTCAGGCAGCTGTCAAGAGTGAGAGGATCTCTCCTCTGCCTCCTTTTCTCCAGACTAAACAATCACAGTTCCCTCACCTGCTCCTTGTAAGACCTGTTCTTCAGCCCCTTCACCAGCTTCACTGCCCTCCTCTGGACATGCTCCAGCACGTCAATGTTTATCTTGCACTTAGGGCCCATAAAGGGAACACAGTACTCAAGAGGTGGCCTCACCACTGCTGAGTACTGGGGGAACGTTGTTTTCCTGGTCCTGCTTGTCACACTATTGCTGATCCAGGTTACCAGGAGGCTGGTGACCTTCTTGGCCACCCGGGTACACTGCAGGGTCACGTTCAGCCAGCTGCCAAACAACACCCCCAGATCTTTTTCTACTGGGCAGCTTTCCAACCACAAAGGAAGCCTACTTGGGAAGGTTACATTAAACTGTTTGACTGTTATGTTCTCACTTAAATAACACTTTTATTTGTTAGACAGTATTACTTCTTAAATTCAGTGACTTACTGAAATAGTGAAATTTCACTATTAAAACCATGTATGTTACCAACTTGACTGTTAAGAGAGATCCTAGAAGAGAGGATCATCAAGCGGAATGAACAGAAGCCTGGAAAAAAAAGCATTCTAAGCCTTAACAGCTCTGGTGGTTCACTGAAAGTAAGCAGTCATAAACAAGCAATTAAGTTAATATTCTAAAATAACTCATAATTGCAAGAAAAAGGAAATTATTACATTAATAGTTAAGGAATTTGTACACCAGTCTTGCACTTTTCTTTCCAGTAATTCCATCTATTTCACATCCTACAAGCTTCTGAATCAAACACTGTCCAGGGCCTTTAGGTAACTTATTTCATCAGGAATTGCAGTAACTCTTTGTTGGCATTAATGTACAGCTGAGCACAAAGCACACAACCAAGCACAGGACCTGAAGATACTGAAGATAAGGCTACTGAAAGGTACTTCGATATCAAAGGCAGAAAGTTGTTAATTTTAATATTCTTCTCTTCTAAATTCAGAGTACAAAAAGAACAAGCTGACCAAAACCAATGTAAACTTTCAAGCATTCAGAATATTTGGCATTTTGGTGTCAAGAGAAATTCTCAGTCCCACTTTCATTAAGATAAATCTTCTACATAAGATTACTTCTTGTTGTAATTAACCTAGAAATTGCTACTTACAGCTACTTCTTCATAAAGCCTTTATATGACAACTTGCTATTATTACTGAAATCTCTTAATCCACTTCAACTTTTGATGGAAAATAATGAAGTTTTATACAGCTCTGCATCTTGAAAACAGACCTTAGAAAGAAGGCATTAAAAGAAAACCCACATTCTTCATTTGATATATTTACTTGAAAATCTCTAATACGGAGGATGCTCTGGAGAAAACACAGTTATTCCATTTTAAGTTCTCTTCGGGGCCAGTTGAACAAAATAATTTAGAAGATACAAATATAAATCATACAGAATGGCTGAATCTGATTTGAGATAACCCAGAAAAAAGCCCCTTGCATAAAGCAGTCTCACCTAGACCAGGTTACTCAGGTGTCCTGTTAAGTTTTGAACTTCCTCAAAGACAGAGAATCCACTTCTCTTGGCAAACACTTCCAGTATTTGATAACCCTCACAGTTAAAAAAAACCAACAAACCAAAAGCATGCAACCAAACAAAACAATCCAAAAGATATTTTTTATGCTTAAATGGAGTTTCTTGCATTCCAGTTTGTGTCTATTTCCTTTTGTATTTCAAACTTTTATTCTAAACTAAAAGTGACTCAAGTGTAGCCATCAGAAGTATCATATGTAAGACTTCAAGAGTCTGAGAAATTCCACAACCTGGTTTACCAGTGCACTAAGAAATGTCAACAGTTGACCAAAGCTCCCCTGCACCAAGTCCAAATGACAACAAAAAAACATAAAACTAACACTCAGATATATACAACCTGCTCATTTAAAACCCATGGGCTGAATTCAACAATGTTTTGGCTGACTCTCATACCAAACTGTAATTTAAGGGACCTATCCTGGAACTAACTGGGACATGTTACTCATGAAGCTACAAAAGATGTTATCTATAAATTCCATACCTCTACTATGTGGTAGTTCAAAGGGATCTTGTTATTTCCTGGATAGCTCAACAGCTGTGCAGCACTGCAAAACCACAGATTTAATTAATAAGATAAAGCAGCAAATGTGATGTAAAGATCAAATAAAGTTACAGAAAAAATTCTGGACAAGAGTTCACACAAAAGCAGCACAAACAAGTTAACAATCCTTTTCCAAAATCTGTTCTTCAATCTACAGAATGCTTAAAACAGAAACAGCACAGCAACACACCAGCATTTTCCAAACCGTGACTGTAATGATGTATTTCATCTCAACGTAGTTGCATCACTTGAACACTAATGCTACACAAAGTAGTTTTGCATAAATAGTCACAGTGATTTGCAATTCTGGTGTGCATATATATTTGAAAAGAAAAAACAAAAACAAACAACAGATGTTCAGAATGACTTGAAAGCACAATTAAGCTAATGGATTATGTAAGAAATTCTCAGGCTTCATCTTTTAATCAGCTTATTACCACCTATCATTATTACAGGGCAAACGACTGCTATTTCCTTATTTTACTTCTACCTCTCTGGCAAATTTGCATCTCCCTCTAGTCTTTTACTTTCCTCTGAGTACTAACAAAGACTACCCCAGTAACCTCAACAACCCTTAATTTCTAGTTTCTGATGATTCAAAGAGCTGTAGCAAAAAATATCTTTACCACATGCCATTACTAAAAACATTGTTTCTGCCCATTCCTTCCCTAGTATACGAAGTGTGGTGATTTTCATTCGACACAACACAGCCAACCACCTGTTGTGAACCATCTGAGTTATCGACTACCCACACCAGATATTGCTGTGGCAGAAATGAAGTGCCCTGTTTACTGGCACAGATGAATTCAAATTAATGAAACCTGCTGGCCCTGAAAGGACTCCCCAAAGCGAGCTCAATTATCTCTGTCATGTAATCCCAAAGAGAAGAATGCAACAAGGAGTAGGAAGCTGAAGTGTGGCTCATGAATACCAGCGTGCAGTCAGATGCAGATGAACCAACTCAAGGTTCACCATATCCCAAAAACAACTGCCTCAAAATTCCAGGACTCTCCAGAGTGTGTCTGCCTGTACTCTCAAGGAACTCCCACTGTCCCTCTGGATCATGCACACTCTCCGTTATCTGCGTATCAGAGACTCGCAGTGTTCCAGGCAACAGCTCTAAGTTTTGCCAAATGCACTAGGAAATGTTTAATCTTGAGTTCTTGTCTAACCAGAGTAGGACTCTGAACATCCCTGACGGCACCAAAGCCCCATAGTGCTAAGATCTTCCTACCAAGTCTTTCTCTCTTTCCAGTGGGATTTGATGATGCAGTGAAGGTTCTCTTCTATCACAAATCTTTCAACAGAGTGGCTGCCAGGCATGACAGGTCCCTGGGAAGAAAGAATGGAGACTCATGAAAGATGACTACTCGTGCAGCGGTACTACAGGTAGTAAGATACTCTACACAGATTTACAGCTGGAAAAAAAACAGTCCTAATTCCACATCAAAGGTTTCAGCTGCTCCTTATCCTTCAGAACTGAGAAGCTGCTGAGGCACAGTTCCACATAAACCTCAGACTGATGTTTAACATAAAATGAATACCAGACTCCTTAAAAAAAGGAATGGGAACAAAACCAGAGAATGTGGTTATACATCTGCTTCCTTTTTCACTTTGTGGAGCCATCATGCAGGCCATCAGCATGTGGCCTGGAAGAAAAAACAAAACCACAGTTGAGATGGAACATGGTAAAGAAATAAATCCAGGGATGGCCAGGATAGTGTGGAGAGAACATACAGTCATGGTCTTGTCTGTTGCAAAACTCGGAGGCCAATAAGTGAAGAGAAAGCAGCAGATTTAAAGGAAAGTGAGGTTAAAAAGCATTCAGGGAATGCAGTACACATTCTTTTCCTCCTCCTCCACTTCTGTCTGTACATCTGCTGGTGGCCACTGCTGGCGGTAGATTCTTGAGATAGATGGGTCTTTGACAGACACCAATTAAGCATTCATTTGTTTCACAACAAGCATCAGTAAAATGTAACAGATGAGTAAGCAACAGTATTTAAACATCACAATAAATAAATCACAATCTAGTCCAGAAAAAGACTTAACTTCATGGCAGGAAAGCCCAAGCCTATGAATGCAGTTTTACTAGAAACACTAGAGAATTCAGTCAACACTGTCCTTACAAATGGAAGCATCACAACATCTCACTAACAGATTTCCTTTGTACAGTGATGTGGTCACTTAATTTCTGCAGAAGTTCTAACGCAGAACTGCTGCTGTTCTCCAAACCACTTGCTATCCTGGGAGAGGGGAGATCACATTTTAACCAATATTGCCCAGGAACCTAGATGTGAAATCTGCTCACCATCCACTGCAGCAATCACATACCTCAGGGTCATCTGTGTAGTCAAACATCCTAAAAATAACCCTTGGCATTGGATACACAGAATCTTCAGTATGAGGTGGTGGAGTGAAGGGAGGCAGATTGTGTTGCAGGGCTTCACAAAGAATGCTGTCAAAAGCCAGGTAGGGCCTCAAGATGTGTCGCTCTTGCCAACGGTCTTTCTTCAGCTTCTGAATCTGAGACCAAAGGCAGTCTAAATACTGAAGGAAAAAGGTGAGAAACAGATGGGCTAAATCTTGTAGCAAAGCTGGCAGCTCCCTGAACTATCAGAAAAGCATTTCTTAAATTTGGGATTCCTTTCAGAAAAAAAAAACACAGTTTCTCAAACTGCTGATTCACTAAACCAAGACATAATTGAAGAACTCTAAATGCCAGATATAGTCCTAATTCCACACAACATTGTGTCACGAATTTCACTGCTGGCAGATGTTTAGCCACCAACAGGCAGCTCAGGAGTTCAAGTATGATGGCCATCCTTTGCATCTCCCAGTGAATCAACAGCAGTGAACTTTATTTCGGCGACTGGTCATTGGTGGTGACATAGTATTAACCTTAAAACTGAAAGGATGCTCCTCAGAACTGCCATGCTGTGCCCAGAGCAATCAAAAAAACTACTGCATTTTCAAAACAAATACAACGGTATCAGATATTAAATACCCTTTCTGTTGTTTTCAACAGCTTTGTGAGTCCCAGCATTCTCCCAGAGATGACACAGACACATATGCAACTGGCAGTAGCCTTGCTCTTTTTAATCACTCTCTTGCTAAAAGCAGCCCAACAACTCTGAAGGCCTATGGTCTTACTGAATGCAGTTACAAGTTCTAATGGCTGCAGGAAATGTCTTTACATGGAAGTATTTGTATGTACTGAAATGATCACACTACAAAATGGGAACAGAAATAGCAACAGCCAGCACCTGAAATGAACTTTGGTGATAGTCTGGGCAACACATGGCCTGAAATGCACTCTGCTAATCTCTTCTCTACTGAACTAAATAAGGTAATTCAGGCAATGAGCAGACAGAATACCCACACTGGCAAACCAGTCATAATCAGAGAGCCTATCTCTCCAAATTATGTTAAACAAGTCAATTGTTAGGATTGTGATTTAATTAGAACAGTGAATAAAATGTAAGAGTGCCCTGTTCCAAAACTTCCAGAAAATTAATTTAGATCACAATTTCCAACTAAATTTGTCTTCAAACTTGTGGGAAAGAAAAAAATCCAGGGGCACCTGAAAAGGCAAATTCTACTCCAAATTTACCAGATGCCACCTTTCCCCTCCAGTATTTTTTGGCTTAATTGTAAAAGACATCAGAGTAACTGCTGCACACAGTTTCTACATATGTTTAGAACCCAGACTGCAAAGCCACTACAAAGGTTTCTTTCTTCACAAGAAAAATATTAAGGTGTAACGTTACGTTCTGCTTCTCACCAATGTCCCTTTATCAAGAAGCCCAAAACTACTCCAAAACAAATACTACAATTTACAATAATTTCTCACTTCACAGCATTTCCTTAGGAGCTTGTCAGTAAAAAACAAAACACTGTCCTGCTCACCCCATAAAATCTTATATTTATGTCCAGGACTTATGGGAGAATTCCTCAATAAGAACTTGCTAGATTGATTCATAAGCGGGGGACAACTCAAAGCATGGATACTTTTAAAGGTGCCTCTTCATTTTATGATAAAAGAACGCCTTGATAAAAACTGCATTGAAAGAATGCAGTGTAAAGTCCACTCACCTCTTCTTGTGGATGTGGTTTATCAGCAGTCCAGACTTGTAGCATGGGGACATGAATCTTCTGGCGGCGCCTGTTTGCACAAGGAAAAAAAAAAAAAAAAACAAAAACAGCCTATAAAAGACTACTTTAGGGCAGTAATTTTTCTTATTTTGAGCGTACTATTTGGTCTCTTCAGCTGATGAAGTCCACGGTACAGAAAAAAACAGGTTAGTGACTACTTAAAATACCTCTACTATCTTATCTTGACAGTAACATTAACTTGAAGCACCTAGACAGAAAGCAGTCACACCACAGAGCACCACTGTAACATCCCATCAGCGCTTAACAACTGCAGCTGCTCCAGCCTGAGCAGAACAAGACGTTCAACATATCTTAGAACTGGGCAACAGAACTTTTCAAACTCAAAAATTTCCCCATCTATTCTATTTTCATTTTTTTACCCCCAAAGAATGGTTCAGATCTGACTTTAGAAGTGAGCGATAATTAGTGCTAATGATCCACACCTAAACAGATGCCAACAGCAGTACTGTTAATGGATTACTTACTTCAAATAACTTTCTGTCTGTGACAACAGACGATCCATTTCAGCATCCTTCTTCTCATATAGCTCCTTTCCAACCCAAGGCAAAGATGACAGAAATGCAAAGACATACCAGTCACATCGTACCTGCAGGAAAAAACATACTGAAACCTAAGCATACAAGGAAATTCCGAAATATCTTGCACACACATCCATTTTAATTTAAATGAAAACACTAGCAAAACTAGCATTTTGGAAGGATGTAAAGACAGCAGTTGAAGACAGGATTAGCAAGCAATGAAAAATCCCCAAACATTCTTGCCTGAAATGTATCAGTTTTCACTAGGGTCAATGTGTCTTCACTGGGTTAAGAACTGGCTGGATGGCCAAGCCCAAGGAGTGGTGGGGTGAATGGAATTAAATCCAGCTGGCAGGTGGTCACAAGCAGTGTTCCCCAGGGCTCAGTACTGCAGATAGTTCTATTTAATGTCTTTATCAATGATTTGGAAAAGGGGATTGTGAGGCACCTTTACTAAGACTGCAGATGGCACCAAGTTGGGTAGAGTGTTCACAGAATCACAGGATGTTAGTTTGGAAGGGACCTCAAGAGATCGAGCCCAACCCCCTTGCCAAAGCAGGATCACCCAGGGGAGTCTGCACAGGAATGCATCCAGATGGGTTTGGAAAGTCTCTAGAGAAGGAGACTCCACAACCTCCCTGAGCAGCCTGTTCCAGGGCTCCGTCACCCTCACTGTAAACAAGTTTTTCCTCATGTTGAGGTGAAACCTTCTATGTTCAACTTTGTATCCATTGGTCCTTGTCTTATTACTGTGCACCACTGAAAAGAGATTGGCCCCCTCCACTTGACACCCACCCCTCAGATATTTATAGACATTGATCAGATCCCCTCTCAGTCTTCTCAAAATTAAACAGCCCCAGGGCTCTCAGTCTCTCTTCACAGGGGAGATGCTCAAGTCCCCTAATCATCCTTGTGGCTCTCTGTTGGACTCTCTCCTCTGCTTGAGGGCTAGAAGGCTCTACAGAAGGATCTGGACAGCTGGATTGATGGGCCAAGACTAATGGGATGAGGTTCAAGCAGGTCAAATGACTGGGTCCTGCACTTTGGTCACAACAACCTCATGCAACACTACATGCTTGGGGCAGAGTGACTGGAAAGCTTCCTGACAGAAAAGGACCTGGGGCCATTGGTCAACAGCAGCTGAATATAAGCCAGCAATGTGCCTATGCGGCCAAGAAGACCAACAGCATCCTGTCCTGTATCAGGAATAGTGTGACCAGCAGGACCAGAGAGGTGTTTGTACCCCTGTACTCAGCACTGATGAGGCCACAGCTCAAATACTGGGTTCAGTTTTGGGCCCTTCACTACAATGACATTGCAGTGCTGGAGCAGGTCCAGAGAAAGGCAATGAAGCTGGTGAAGCTTATGAAGCACAGGTCTTGTGAGAAGCAGCTGAAAAAACTGGGGTTGCACGGTCTGGAGTAAAAAGAGGCCAAGGAAAGACCTTCTCACTATTTACAACTGCCTGAAAGTTGGTTGTAGCAACGTGGGGCTCAGTTTCTTCTCCCAAGAGTGACAGGACAAGAGGAAATGGCCTGAAGTTGCACCAGAGGAGATTTAGGTTGGATCTTAGGAAAAATTCCTTCACTAAAAGGCTTGCCAAGGCGAGGAGCAGGCTGTCTGGGGAAGCGGTGGAGTCACCATCCCAGGAAGGATTTAAAGGCTGTGTAGATACGGTGCTGACAGACATGGTCTGGTGGTGACCTGGCAGTGCTAGGTTAATGGTTGGAACTTGACAACCTTGAAGTTCTTTTTCAGCGCAAACAATTCTTCGATTTTTTAATGTGAATCCTGAGAAGCAGACTTTAAAAATTATATAATTCTCAGAGTCTTTCTGCAGATTATCAATACAGCAAAACAAGCCAGGCACTATGCATTTGCCAAAGTAAAATAAAATGAATTAGCTTTAGATATTTCACTATAAAGTGGAATTATATTTCTGCTGTGTGCATGTATTTTCTAATTGCAACAGGCTCCTTTCACTCATGCTGAGGAAACTGCACACAGCAGTCCTTTTAGTTTGCTCTCTCTAAAACTTCTTGGGTTCTACGTATAACTATCAAAATAATGGTACAGAAAAATGGTGAAAACAGCAGAGGTGCCCACAGATCTTTTGCTTACTTGGGGTACATCTTCCTCCTGTGTCACACTCACAAAGTTCTCAAACATAGCTACCATTGAAGGTGCAGCTATCACATGACAATTCACAAGGTCGGACAGAAAACGAACCTAAAAGAGACCAAAAAAAATATCATGTTAAGTGAATGCTTTTTCAACTGACCACACAAGAAAGAAAAAGCTTCACTTAATTAAAGAAACCATCAATGAAAGTCAAATTTTCATTCAGTAGCACAAAAGGAGAAATACTGCTCACTGTACAGAAACATATTTCAACCCTGGAAAACAAGTACTGCGCTAATATATCTCTCATCATCTTGCCTGCAGTCTGCTTCACTGCAATAACACTGCAAGGAAGGGTGGGAAACACCAGTATGCATCCAAAGACACACAAACTGGAGTTACAGGAAAAAAAAAAGAAACAGCTGGTGCTTCTATCTAGTCTGAATGGTATCAGACCACTAAAATATAAAAATGGAACAATATAAAAATGGAAAAAAACCTTCAGAAAAGCTGGAGTGTATTGCTTCTGAGTTCAGAAATACATCAGGAAACAGCAGTGCTGAATCAGTAGGCCATTATACATGATTAATTCTATAATTATTTACACATAAATACAGAAAATTACACAGAGAGAGCTATGGAAAAACTGCTGCCACTTTCAGGCTTCAGAACTCTGACAGATTGATGGCATGCTGGGAATCAAATGGCCCTGTTTGCCTGGGAAACAAAAAAAAAAATCTCCATGGCAGGAATAGATCCCTGATTTGGCTGCACTCCAGTAAGAAATCCAGACTGACAGAAATCGGAATTTTAGCAGAAAACACCTCAGGCAGAGCATTGCTCCTTTTTTTTTCCCCCAGAAAAGTCCTTCAGACTTAAGGCGTTAGTAGGAGCTGATCTTTCCGAGTATCAACACAATCGTAACAGACAATATAGTCCAAAATCTAGCAACAAAAATCTCACCTATTTTTGCTTAAGGGCTCATTTATTAATTAAGGGAACAGTCAGAGAAAGTAGTAAAAAAAAAAAAAATCAACACAGGTATTCTGATTAGTACACAGAACAACTGGAAACAAGTACCACACTCCTACTTCCCACTCACTGCTCTGAAGAGTCTTTCATAAAGCTGAGGGAGGATTTCCTCTGCCTCTCCCTTCAGTGTTAATCTCCCAAGTCATCTGTGTATGAGTGTGATCAGGAAAGGTGAAGATCAAGCCAAGGGACAGCACATTCACAGTAGTAACGGGGATTTTATTAAGAAGTGTCCCACAGCTGAACAGCAGTCTCTTAACACAGATACACTGTAGCATTACAATCTTAATTTCTTCCAGGCGGGTTCAAAAGAAGTTGAGGAGATTGGCTTTTAAATGAGACACTGCTTAAAATCTCTAACTGCAAGAAGAGCTAAGCAAGTGGTTTCAAAGGCAGACAGCACTTAAAACTGCCTGTTTGATCTCAGCAGAATGAAAGCACAGACCTGATAACAGCCATCAAATACAGCTTTTGAGAACCAGACTGTTCATTTTCTTTTCATTTTTCACCATGACAGCTACAAGATCACACACCTCTGAACACCAAGGAAACGCATGACTTTTCTTCTAGGGTTTTTTTAATAACAATAATTTCTAAAATTTATGTTTAGTATTTATTTTTAATTTTTTTTTTGTCTGTAGACTGGGTGGTGGGGAACACCACTCTTCACTGCAAATTAATTTGTCACTGGCAAAATAGACAGCTGGAAGCCAATTTTGCAACTGTAATATGTTTTTTCACCCCAAGGAGGGAAACCCTTCTTACAGAAGAGGCATTTCCTCTTGGTATATCTACAGTGCATTGAACATTGAGGCCAGAGAGACTGTAATACACACTGAAAGGACCAGTTCTTCTAGAACAAAAAGGTGAAAGGAAGAGGAGAGAAAAAGGAGGAGGAATAATGCAAAAATCAAACAAAACCACACTTACTAAATGCACGGCCTCGTTATACATATTGACTTTCAGACATTCTTTAAGCTGGCGAATCATGGCTTCTACAAACTCCCCACCAAAATTGTAGTTCCTGGCATTCAGCAGCCCAACCAGTGTGGTATAAACAGTAAGCTTTTCTGGTAACAGACGTGCACTGAGACACAGAAAAAGAAGCACCATGTTAATTGTTTATTCATCATCTGCCAACTGGAAACTGCACAGCATCTTAGAATCTGCTTATTGTAAGTTAAACTTGGTCACAAGGAAATGAAAAAAAAAGTGTTAGTGTGATCTTGCAGCTCTACCCCCTGGTTAATGTTTTACAGACAATTTGGTTTTTTTTTTTTTTTAACTACAGATGTTCAGAAAGGTAAGTGCTGCTTCCAGGTATGTTTAAGGTATATGCTTGTTATTTATTTCTAAATGAGTATTCCAGAAGGTGGACCAACTACTAAGCGCTAGAACTTACACAAGGACATAAGACATTGGATTAAGTGCTTAATTTAGAAATACTCATACAGCACCAGCAAGATTGCTCAAGAGATATACACTTTTTACACTATTAATTTTGATTCAAAGTTTCTGAAGTCAAGGTGACTGATTTTAAGCACAGCTCCTACGACCCATTTCTAATGGGCATAAACTAACCCTATGCTTGCAGAAGCGTCTTACTACAGAAAGTAACGAGTATCATTTGCTTTACATAGTAACAAACACTGCAACAATAGATACAAAGCAGCCATGAGCCTGGTGCATAGGCTGCAAATTAACACTCCTTCCATGCCTGTCTTACAGGCTCCTGCAGACTCTGCACAACCCCTCCCTCAGACACCACTCAGCAGCCCTAAACACAGGGCACCTCTGCTCCTGCTCTTTTACTAGCGAGAGGAAGGAGAGCTGCCAGCCGCCACAGAGTCTGCTTTCAGCTCTGTTCCCACCTTCTCTCCTCCAGAGAAGAGGCTCATGAAGACACAGATATCTCATTGCCAGAGAAGAGGACAAGCAATGAGAAAGCAGTAGTAATAGTATGTAAAATAGTAAGAACAGATAAATAGCTTTGGTGCTCCTCAGCATTTCATTGGGAAACAGGATATTGCTCAGCATGTGTTCTCACTGCCACTGTAAGGTACCTGCTCTGAGCATCTGCACACATTTCAAGTTAAAGAGGCATTTTCTTTGATTTACACCTACCAGAAAATAAGGTTATCCCTTTATTTTTTTCTTGCAGTAAAACAACCTCTACAAAAAGAGCACTCAGGAACTAAAACCATTCTTGGCATTTAAATTACCTTAAAGACTTATGCACAGAGAAGACAGCACCTCCCAGATTCCCAGACCTCCCGCATACGTACACAGTACATAGTATTCTTAGTATCTTGCTTTTGTAATTTGGCAGATCAGCTTCCAAAACACCAGCTAGGCCCTCCAAGTTGCTCTCCAAAGATGAATTGCTCTAAAATAAAACATATTAAACAGAAAGTTTTGTCATCAGGCAACACAAACCATCTCCTGATTTTCACATGGAAAGCAAGGAAGTTGGGTGAGAGCATCCCTTTTATGTCACCTCTTTTTTTGGAGCAACGTTTCAGTTCCCTTAGCAGTAAAGAAGTGCTCTCGCTTGCCTGAAAGAAGGAGCAGTTACTCCTCAGAAGCGCTGGACCTGATCATCCACCTCTCCCACCAACAACTCCAGTGCTCCCTTGGGATGCAAGATCTCACACTGCCTCAGGGGCATCCTGGTAAGCTGACTGAGCCTTGATTACTGATACAGCATAAACCACAACATCTTCATGCCCTGTTTTCTACCATATTGTTTTTGTCCTTGTCCTTTTATATCCCACTCCCTCATTCCCTAGCTCTTCTGTCAGTCTCAGAACCTGCCAGCAATTGGAACTTGTGCCTCAGGTGGAGCAGGTTAGCTCCTCTGCATCCCCAGTAGACTGGAACCACCAACAACATCCACAGGCACACGGTGATAACCAGACGCTGGCTGTTTATCATCGCTTGAAAGAAACAATACCAATGTTTAAGCGAATGCTCATGTAAGTACCTGGCTTTGTGAAATTGACAACTTTCCAACTATCTTATTTAAAAAACTTTTTAAAAATCGGGGGGTGGCTACTACAGACGAACCCCTAACAGCTAACACACAGAAAAAGGTGGGGTGGGGAAAATGAACGAATCAACAACGCACTTTTAACTTCCCGAGCTGCTGCTCGGGCCTCGGCCTGGCAGCGGCCCACCTACCTTCTCTCCCACCCTGCAGATCAGCGACTCGAGCCTCTCCTCGATCTCCGACGGCTCGGACGTCCTTCGTCTCTTGTGGGGCTGCCCTGCTCCAACACACCGACCACACCGTTACCTCCAGAGTCACCCACACAGAGGTTCCCCCTTGCCCCCGCCGCCAACCAAGCCGGCCCTCCACCCGCGCCCCAAACCTCCTTCCCGCCGCGCCGCGCTCCGGCCCAGCCTGCAGATCACGACTATGTGTATGTGTGTGTATGTGTGTGTCTGTGCGTGTGAGGCGGGCGTGCGGCGGGAGGGCCGTGGCGGGCACTCACCATCGCTGTCGTCGCTGTGTCGCCGCCGCGACATGGCGGGAGGCGCTGAGGGAAGCAGGGACGCCTCGCGCGGGACAGACAGCCGGGCTGAGCGGCCGCGCGCTCCTCTTCACCCCCCGCCCCACACCTGCTTCCGGCCACGCCGGGCTTCTGCTTCCGGGTGCGAGCCGCGCGCGGCACGGTGCCGCTCTGTTCGTCCCCACTATGGTTCGCCCGGGACGTTCTGCCAGGCCGTGAGGCACCGGCGGGAAGAGGAAATTGGGCGTTTCCCGGCTGTTCTCCAGGTGTTTGCTGGGTGTTTCCGGACGTTCTCGGGGCTATGGGGCCCTGCCTAGCCGCCTGAGGCGGAAGATGGTGCCGGGCGAGGCTCCACCGCCCTCCCCGGAGTCGCCGCGGAGCAGCGTCGCCGCCGAGGCCGTCGCCGCCAGGAAGCAGCGCGCCTTCGCCCGGAGGAAGGTAGGTCGGTGCCGGGCGCCCAGGTCTGAGGCGCGACCGAGTCTGCGGCCTGGGGCTGGTGTTACTGGGCAGGAGCAGCCGCCCATGAGTCGAGGGGAGGAGGCAGTCGATGTATCCCCGAGTGGGTTCGCGTGGGAGCTCGGGGAGGGTGAGAGGAGGGGACCGTACGCAGCGGCGGGAGCGCTGTTAACGAGTGGTGCTTGTGTTTCAGGCCTTTTCCCTGTTTGTCAAGGCGAAAGAGGTGCCGGCCGCTACCCGGTGTCCCGCCGGAGGAGAGGGCGTGCGGTGGCGGTGCTGCCGGCAAGCCTTCGAAGAGCTCTCTGGCATTCACAGACATGTGGCCTTGCAGCACGCCGCAGACATCGGGCAGCAGGCAGGAATAGCTGCACCGCAGACTGCTGCTGAAGAGAGCTCCTCCAGCAACCCGGCCCCTGCAGGCAAGGCAGGTGGGCTTAATGGGCACTTCTGCAGCAGTCCTGAGATCTCCTGTACGCTCCCAGACACAAGCCACATTAGCTATGATGATCTCACAAGGTAAGAAAGTCCCTCGGTGGTACTGGCCAGGAGTGGGATGTTGGTCTGCTTACACTGCCTACACTTTATAGAATCATAGAATGGTTTGGTTTGGAAGGCACTTTTAAAGGTCGTCTAGTCCAAAGTCCCTGCAGTGAGCAGGGACGTGTGCAGCTAGAATAGGTTGCTCAGAGCCCCAAACAACCTGACCTGTAATGTTTCCAGGGATGAGGTATCTGCCACCTGGGCCAGTGTTTCACCTCCCTCGGTGTAAGAGATGCCTGTCTAACACCTAGTCTGAATCTCCCCTCTTGTCATTTGAAACCATCACCCCTTGTCCTGTCAAAGCAGGCCCTGCTAAAAAGATTGTTCCTGTCTTTCTCAGTCTTTCTCATAGGCCCCCCGTAAATATGGAAAGGCCACCAGAAGGCCTCCCTGGAGCCTTCACTTCTCCAGGCTGAACAATCCCCAACTCTCTCAGCCTGGCTTCACTGCAGGCCTCACTTCAGTCCTCCCAGCATTGCTGTGGCCTCCTGTGGCCCTGCTCTAACAGATCCCTGCCTCTGCTGTGCTGAGGACTCTAGAGCTGGCCCCAGCACTGCAGGGGGGTTCTCAGCAGAGGGGCAGAATCCCCTCCCTGCCCTTGCGGCCCACACTGCTGGGCATCAGCCCAAGACAGGGCTGGGAGCACATGGTGCTGGATTGTGTTCAGCTTTTCACCCACCAACATGATCTTCTGCCAGTACTTTTCCTTTTTATGAACTGACATTCTAAGGTATAGAAAGAATCTTTCATGCTATTCATTTAGATGCTTTGGATACCTTCCTGAAGTACTTCTTTAGATCAGCAAGCATAGGCACCCTCCAGGAGTCACATTAGTTATTTGAATTCCTTTCACAGCTACTCACGTCTGTACAAAACATGCAGGTTACCACTGTGCTGATAAAGGAGTAGACACACTCCAATTTTTTTGATGGTGGAGGTGGGAACGTTGGAGGACTGAACTCTCAGAACTCTTTCTGCCTGTGTTGTTAAAGCAGACCTGTAATGGGTCAGATTTTAAGGAAGAAGCATAACAGGGAAGAGGAGCAGGGTATGCTCTGCAGGTCCTTTCTTTCTGCTCATTCAGTACCTTAAGGCTTGTTAGTAGGTTGTCTTATTTAAACACTTCCAGGGACTGTAACTCCACCACCTTCCTGGGCAGCCCATTCCAATGGCAAATTACTCTTTCTGCAAAGAATTTCTGCCTAATATCAGCCTAAACCTCCCTTGGCACAGCTTGAGACTGTGTCATCTCATTCTGTCACTGATTACCTGGGAGAAGAGACCAACCCCCACCTGACTACATCTTCCCTTCAGGTAGTTGTAGACAGCAATGAGGTCTCCCCTGAGCCTCCTCTTCTCCAGGCTGAACACCCCCAGCTCCCTCAGCCTCTCCTCACAGGGCTGTGCTCCAGACCCCTCCCCAGCAGCACCTCCTGAATCCATGCTGGCTGGGCCTGATCCCTTGACCATCCTGTAGATTCTTTGTGATTGCACTCAAGGTGACCTGTTCCATAATCTTGCCTAGCACTGAGGTCAGGCTGACAGGCCTGTAATTCCCTGGCTCCTCCTTCTGGCCCTTCTTGTGGATGGGCATCACACTGGCCAGCTTCCAGCCATCTGGACTTCACCAGTGAGCCAGGACTGTTGAAAAATGGAGAGCAGTTTAGTGAGCTCATCTGCCAGCTCTCTCAGCACCCTTGGATGGATCCCATCCAGGCCCATAGATTTTTGGGGGTCCAAGTGGCTCAGCAGGCCTCTAACTTCTTTCTCCTGGATTACAGGGGCCCTATACTGCTCCCTGTTTCCATCTGTCAGCTCAGGAGGCCAGTTGTCTGGAAGAGAACCTATCCTACTATTGAAAATTGAGGCAAAGAAGGCATTAAGTACCTCTGCCTTTTCCTCATCTTTTGTTACTATATCCCTTCCATGTCCACTAAGGAGTGGAGGTTGTCCTTGCCCCTCCTTTTGCCATTAATATATTTAATCATAGAATCAGTCAGGGTTGGAAGGGACCACAAAGATCATCCAGTTCCAACCCCCCTGCCATGGGCAGGGACACCTCACACTGGATCAGGCTGGCCTCATCCAGCCTGGCCTTAAACACCTCCAGGGATGGAGCCTCAACCACCTCCCTGGACAACCCATTCCAGGCTCTCACCACCCTCATGGGGAAGAACTTCCTCCTCACAACCAGCCTGAATCTCCCCACTTCCATCTTTATTCCATTCCCCCTAGTCCTATCACTACCTGATATCCTAAAAACATTTATAAAAACATTTTTATTGTCCTTCACCGCAGTGGCCAGTCTAAGTTCTAAACAGGCTTTTGCCTCTCTGATTTTTTTCCTACACGACCTAGCAACATCCTTAAACATTTCATGTGTTTCTGTCTGTGAGAGAGGTTAGGTTGTGCTGCTCAGAACGCGAGCACACACGATCTCGCTGAAAATTGTGGCTTTTTGAATTCAGATGGCTTAAGCAGTTGAATTTCCAAGTGCAAGTTTGCCAAATTAAGCACTTGATGGGAACACTTGTGTGCACTGAAAACAGCAGTGATGTTGGCAGTGATGGTTCATGCTGCACAGATGAGTTTTGTAATCAGTCCCGAGAAGCAGGCATGTGGGAGGTTTTCCTCAGTTCATATTCTTCCACTGTGAAATATATCAAAACCATAGTGCTAATTCCTCCAGAGTTTGTTGTTTTGCTCTCCTCCCTGCACCAGCCAGAAGAAAATAGTCTGGTTTTCGAATGGTTACTGCCAACAGCACGTTTTTGTGTTTAACTCTTAATGTCTTTCCCTCTTTATCCATCTTTGCCATGCTATGGGCAGCAAGGTGGGAGAAGTACTTCTGTATTACTGTTACTGCGAGGTGAAGGACCCAGAGGAACTCTGTGCTTGGCAAAAGGCTCTGTGCCAGCATCTACATCTCACTGGCAAGGTAAGGTTTTTAGCAATGATTGTATTAACCCAAGACCACCTTTGCTTAGTGCAGGGTTATGGGGCGTGTGGAGAACCAAGTGTTTTGCACCAGAAGGTGCTAGTCTGTTATGACCCCATTAAGAAAGGCACTCAGACTCTGTAAAGTATCATTTAAAATGCTATTTAAGAGTTAACATGATAAAAATAAAATGATGCAGATAATCCTACATCCCCTTTGATGCTAAAAACCTTGAGCTGTGCAGCACAGAGCAAGCCTCTGATCCGTTGTGCACTGTGCAGACCCTGTCCATGCAAGGGTTACCTCATTTTCATCATTCAAACTGTTACAGATTTTTTTTTTTTTTTTTAGGAAAATAAGATTTTTTTATCACTCTAGTGTCAGACAGAAAGGTTGTTCACAGTGACAACTTCTTGATGCACTTTAAAGTAAAGGCAAGGACACACAGATGGCATAATCATTGGTATCAACAGGGAGCTGCATGCAAGTGTCTCTGTTAGGATTATCAGATTGGATTTGTCCTGTGGCTGGAGAAAGTGTGCAGCGCAGCACAGCTTAAAGGCCAAGCTGGAGGAGCAGCACTGTGTAGCTGAGCCTGAACTTGCTCTGGTTAACTGTGATGTGCATCACTGTCTCCTCAAAGCAGTCAGAATTGCTACACAGAATCACAGAATGTTACGGGTTGGAAGAGACCTCAAAAGCTCATCCAGTCCAACCCCCCTGCCAGAGCAGGATCACCTAGAGCAGGTCACACAGGAACACATCCAGGCAAGTTTTGAATATCTCCAGAGAAGAAGAGTCCACAACCCCCTTGGGCAGCCTGTTCCAGTGTTCTGTCATCCTCACAAAATTTTTTTCCTGATATTTCTATAGAACTTCCTATGCCTCAGCTTCCACCATTGCCCCTTGTGCTGGCATTGGGCATCACCCAGCACAGCCTGGCTCCATCCTCTGGGCACTCACACTTTACATATTTATAAACATGAATGAGGTCACCCCTCAGGCTCCTCCTCTCCAAGCTAAAGAGCCTCAGCTCCCTCAGGCTCTCCTCCTGAGGAAAATGTTCCGTTCCCTTCATCATTTTTGTGGCCCTGCACCAGACTCAAGCAGTTCCCTGAGGTCCTTCCTGAACTGAGGGGCCCAGAACTGGACACAATATTCCAGATGTGGCCTCACCAGGGCAGAGTAGAGGGGAGAGGAGAACTTTTCTTGGCCTACTAACCACAGCCCTTCTAATCCACCCCAAAATGGCATTGTCCTTCTTGGCCACAAGAGCACATTGCTGACACCAAGCTGTCAGGAATTGGACAAGAGCAGCTGACACCTTAGACCATACCACAGGGTAGCAGTGCTCATTCCTGCACAGATCCTTTGTTCCTTTCATTCCTGTTAGACTGGCCCAGTGTGACGGTTTGAAACTGTCTTTTTAATTTTTCCTTGCAAAGTTCAGAAGAGATAAAGTGAAAGAATGTAAATAAGTCACTATTGGGTGTAAGAAAGCAAAATGACAATTGTTCTAAACACTTCCATTGGATAGATAGAAATGTTTAAGAACTATTACCCAAAACAAAGTAGGCATTCGGCACATTCTGCGTTCGGCAGTGGGGGCAGTTGCTGGGCTGTCTGGCTGCTGTTTCTGCTTCTCTTCTGGCTGAAGATAACACGTACTGACCTTGGCAGCTAAGTTAACAACTTTCTGCTTAACTAACTCTGCTTCTCTGTCCAGGGGAGTCTGGGGGAAGCTCCTGGGAGAGAGAGAGGCCCCTTTGGGAGGGTCCCCTTGGGGGGGAAGCAAAGGGAGATCGGTTGTGCTTTTCTGTTGATTGTATATATTTGTAAGTGTTGTGAATTTTGTATATTTGTACATATTCATTGCATTTCATCGTAGATTTTAGACTCTGCTTGTAAATACAGCTTTGCATTTGCTTCCAGACTGGGCTAGCCTGGTTATTGTCGGTGGGGGCAGAATTTCAGCTCACACTGACACACGCAGGGAGGTGAGTTTGCTCAGCTAGCTGGTCTTGAGGCTGTGAGCAAAGGTGAAGTTTAATTTCACAAAGCTAATGTTCCTAGGCTGGCTGTGGGGGCAAAGATTTTTTTTTTTTTTTCAAGAGGGCAGCTCTAAGCAGGAAAATTCTTTTATCTTTATCTTGTCATCTGAGTAACTTCTTTTTCTGTGCCAGTGGTAGGCACCTTCCCTGCTCTACATCAGCACAAATCTGGGAGTGAAATGTCCTCACTCATTCACTCTTTTTGCTCATTGTCTGATGGTTGATATTATTTTTCTGTTTTTTTTAATAACTATTTCTTTTTTTTTCATCTCCAAGACAGGTACAGCACTTCTCAACCAGTGTCTATCCTTGCCTCTTATATTCAATGTTATTTTTGGGGGTTATTTTCACCATTTCAGAGTTTTTGTTAGTTTGTCAGTGCTGGAGATAAAAAGACTCACACTGCAATTGCACTATTATGCAAACTCACATTTTGCTTTTAGCTTCTGTGAGTCATTGGGCACAATCCCATTGTTCTTACTCAGGCAGACTTCCAGTGGGAATTTTAATGCTGACTGTAGGATTTGCTTGTTCACTAGTTACCATTTCTCTGTTCCTTGCACAACTTTTTTGACTGCCTTAATGTACTTTCTTTTGAAATGGCTGAAAAGTGATTACTGGTGTTTTATTCCTCTTGTATTTACTGTCTTCTTTGTGTTCAACTTCAGTTTAACCCCTTTCCTCCCTTCTTTTCCCCCTTTCCTCCCTTCTTTTCCCCCCCTTTCCTCCCTTCTTTTCCCCCTTTCCTCCCTTCTTTTCCCCCTTTCCTCCCTTCTTTTCCCCCCTTTCCTCCCTTCTTTTCCCCCCTTTCCTCCCTTCTTTTCCCCCCTTTCCTCCCTTCTTTTCCCCCCTTTCCTCCCTTCTTTTCCCCCCTTTCCTCCCTTCTTTTCCCCCCCTTTCCTCCCTTCTTTCCCCCCTTTCCTCCCTTCTTTTCCCCCCCTTTCCTCCCTTCTTTTCCCCCCTTTCCTCCCTTCTTTTCCCCGCTTTCCTCCCTTCTTTTCCCCCCTTTCCTCCCTTCTTTTCCCCCCTTTCCTCCCTTCTTTTCCCCCCTTTCCTCCCTTCTTTTCCCCCCTTTCCTCCCTTCTTTTCCCCCCTTTCCTCCCTTCTTTTCCCCCCTTTCCTCCCTTCTTTTCCCCCCTTTCCTCCCTTCTTTTCCCCCCTTTCCTCCCTTCTTTTCCCCCCTTTCCTCCCTTCTTTTCCCCCCTTTCCTCCCTTCTTTTCCCCCCTTTCCTCCCTTCTTTTCCCCCCTTTCCTCCCTTCTTTTCCCCCCTTTCCTCCCTTCTTTTCCCCCCTTTCCTCCCTTCTTTTCCCCCCTTTCCTCCCTTCTTTTCCCCCCTTTCCTCCCTTCTTTTCCCCCCTTTCCTCCCTTCTTTTCCCCCCTTTCCTCCCTTCTTTTCCCCCCTTTCCTCCCTTCTTTTCCCCCCTTTCCTCCCTTCTTTTCCCCCCTTTCCTCCCTTCTTTTCCCCCCTTTCCTCCCTTCTTTTCCCCCCTTTCCTCCCTTCTTTTCCCCCCTTTCCTCCCTTCTTTTCCCCCCTTTCCTCCCTTCTTTTCCCCCCTTTCCTCCCTTCTTTTCCCCCCTTTCCTCCCTTCTTTTCCCCCCTTTCCTCCCTTCTTTTCCCCCCTTTCCTCCCTTCTTTTCCCCCCTTTCCTCCCTTCTTTTCCCCCCTTTCCTCCCTTCTTTTCCCCCCTTTCCTCCCTTCTTTTCCCCCCTTTCCTCCCTTCTTTTCCCCCCTTTCCTCCCTTCTTTTCCCCCCTTTCCTCCCTTCTTTTCCCCCCTTTCCTCCCTTCTTTTCCCCCCTTTCCTCCCTTCTTTTCCCCCCTGCTTGCTTGCCTTTCATCACCCAATCTTATTTTGCTGATTCCACTGTGCTGTTGTTTTTCCTGCTACCAGGCCTTAGCCCCAGCTTCTCCTCTTGCCTCCTAGGTACGAGTTGCCTCAGAAGGAATTAATGGGACAGTTGGTGGAAGCAAAGTAGCTACCAAACTCTACATTGAAGTTATGCTTTCCCAGCCTCTATTCAAAGACATTTTGTGTCAAGATGATTTTAAGGTATGAAAAAATATGACAATGCCTATGTAGAAATTTATGCAGGACATTTAAATTTAGAGAAATAAGCATGTTGCTTCTTGATAGTATTAATTTTGCTCTCTCATCACTGATCTTAGCCAAGGGTTCCTCACTTCTGCTTTCTTTAGATACCTCTGCTGCTTTTCACCAACCATTCCAGTGATGATGAGCAATTGCAGCAGCTGCAACAAGCTTTGACAGCGCTGGGTGCAGGTGCATAGCCACCCATACAGGGGACTGATAAAGTGTACTTCATCCCCACCATTATTCAACAAGCATTTGCTCCCGACTTAACTCCCAAGCAAACTATTCCCACGCTCTGCTCTTTACCCTGATGTGACATCCTTGCCTAGAAGCCTGTTGGTTGAGGTTCATGCAAGCTTTGGTAGCCATATAGGTGCACTGACACTGTCTTCTAGAGAAAATACACAGACAGTTAAGAGGATTTTCCCTGCTAGTGGCTGGGAAGGATAGTGAGGTGCTAACTTCTGCTTGAGCCCGAGCCTGTGAGCTGATGGTTGTCTTTCAGGTGGTGTTGGCAGCTGTAGCTGGCACCATATGGCATTCTGGTAGGCTTTGGCTGCCCCAGCACTGTAGTTACTGGCTTCTCTGTGAGGAAGGAAAGATGCTGCTCCTACAGCATTTTAATTTTCCACATGGTTTTATTTCCAGAGAGTACTATTGTTTTTTTTAGTCCCCATAAATAACTAGACCACGGGAGTTGTGAAATTCAGACCTCATGCAGAGTTGCGGTGCTGATTCAGCCTTAGCTTTGAAACTGTCTGTTGTGCTTGGCTGAATTTCCAGAGTGGATGTGACTTGTTAGTTACAGCCATGTGTAGATGCAAAAACAGAAGAGGGGTGGAATTTTACCTGAACTTTTGGCAAAAACCTGAAACCCTCCATGATCTCTCTGGGCATCAACACCCGTGTGTTAGTACTTGATGGTGTTTTCTGTCTCACAGAAAAGGCCCTGTGCCATAAAGACAGGGGCATAAAGGAGTGAAAACTGTGTTTGGGGCTATCAAAACATTCAGTGGCCAGTGTAGCTGCTGCAGACTGATATCTGTGGTAGCTGCAGAACACTTCTCTTTTGTTTGTCTATATTTCTTGATAGTACCTCAGCCATATTTGAGGCTCAGCCCTGCAGAAATCCTTGCTTCCTGTCTTTGCAGAAAGGCTACCTATAAGAAAGAGCTGGGTGAGACCTCCAAGAGGGAAATCCTGTGCTTGAGTTTTGGGGGCAAGGGGTGTCAGACTCAATTGTTAACAGGTCTTGAGCCTGGCCAACCTCCTCTGTTGTCTCTGTCAAGCCTGTGAACCACTGCAGTTTGCATTGTGTCTGGAGTCGTGACTGGAGGGGGTGAAGAGAACTGCAAGGCTCAGATGAGTCAGTGTGATCTAGTGATTTGATATCTCTGTCAGGGTCAGTGTGCTCTATGAAAGGGTCATAATTTTCTCATGCTAGGTGCTAGTGGCAGTGTTTCTAAGATCTTTTCTCCTTCCCACTCCTCATTGGCTGCACCTCATGCTGAATGGTGCCTGCTCACCTGCTGGGCATAAGACACTTGTCTACCAGGTCCACTACCTAAATTTCATCATTTAGAGTGTAGATTTCAGTAGAAGAGACATTTATTTCCCTCAGCCACTGAGATACTTCCATATTGTAGTGAGCTGTAGAAATTGAGTGGGTAATTTTGATCTTGACACCTGACAAGTTTTGATGGATTGTTTTGTGGGGTTTTTGTGTGTGTGTGTGTGTGTGTTTAATTTCCTAGAGCAGTGCAGGAGGATCTCACTGCTTCCCAGACCTTCGAGTTGGAGTATTCAAAGAAATTGTACCTATGGGCATTGATCCAAAGATAGTGTCTTACAAAGAAACTGGTAAGTTGGTTTAATGCAAAATAAAATGGCTCACCCAAGTGAGAACCAAGTGAGGAATTAATTATCTCCATTACAAATATTTCTGGAGAAGAGAAGGCTCTAGGGAGACCTAATATTAACCTTCCAGTACCTGAAGGGAGCCTACAAGAAGGCTGCAGAGAGACTGTTTACAAAGACCTGTTGTGATAGGACGAGGGAAAATGGTTTCAAACTAGAGAAGAGTAGACGTAGATTGGATGTTAGGAACAAGTTCTGCACCATGAAGGTACTGGAAGAGGTTGCCCAGGCTGATGGTTGGGGTCCAATTCCTGGAGACATTCAAGGTGAGGCTCGACAGGGCTCTGGGCAATCTGATCTAGCTGAGGATGTCCCTGCTGACTGCAGAGGGGGTTGGACTGAATGACCTTTGGAGGTCCCTTCCAAGCCAAACCAAAACCATTCTATGATTTCCTTCTGCACAGGGGCCAAGAGACAGGATAAGTAAATACAGAAATGTATTTCTTACTGGTGTTATAAAGGTACTGGGGCAAGGAATTTGCTGGCCCACAATTTGAGTCTGTAAGTGTTTAGCTCCTTCAAAAAAAAAAGTCATCAGAATGGACTTTGCTTCTTGGGGAACAGTAATAATTCCAGTGACACGAAGCAGTTGTTTCATTTTGCAGTAGGGATGAATTTTGTGCTTTAGTCAGGGAGTAAAGTCCTGGACAGCTGCTAAAGGTGAAGCTGTGTACGATGGTTAGGAAAGACAATGCATGAATGTCTTCATCCTTGTTTTAAACCTCCTGTAGGTGCTTGAGACTGCTCAGAAACGATGCTCCCATGGTGCCTGTAAAGCAGAGCCAAGTTCTGCAGTCAGGTTCATGCCACTACCCTGACACAGGCTGTGTTTGTTTCTGCTACCTGTAGCTGTTTAATGTGGATTAAGTCCATCAGATATTACTGATGCTACATATCTGCTGTGAGGACACTTACCTAGGTGGTGAGCAGAAGCAAACAGCAATTTACAGAGCAGTTGGAGCCTTTCTTTTTTTTTTTTTTTTTTGTTTCCACCAAGAGTTTTTTGTGGGTGGTAAGTTTCTAAAACGTATTTTTGTGATTTTGGCAGGGGGTTATTATTTCCCCCCCCCCAGATTTTTTTTTGGCAATTTATGTAGCTTCCCCCAATGCTTTTTTTCAGGATGTGTGGTGGAGTATTTCTTTCCTCATTTTTCCCTTCTTTTTGCTCCTATTTTACAGCTTTGTATGGAGGTGGTTGCCATTACTCTGCCAGGTTGCTTGTAAGGTTATTCTTTAATAAGGCATTTTGGTGGGAAAGTTTTTTTTTTTTCAGTAGGTTGAATCCTAAGTCCTGAACAACCTGAAAGCTGTGAACCTTCATGTGAGTGATAGTTGTGCTGAAAATAATATATTCTTACAGGAATTTTCCATTTTTATCAATAGAGAAGAGTTTCATTGAAGAAAAAAATGGCACTTCTGTACATTCCTGTGCCTCCAAATGTAATGAAAGATGAGCAGAGGGAAGGGAAACCTTTTTTTTGTTTTCACTTTCTTCTTCAACTGAAGAGTTGCCCGGGACACATAACAAAGATCACAGATCCAGGTGCCTATCCACTGCTGCTTCTGTCACATGGAACAATGTTTTCTTTCCTTTGTCAATGGGAAGCCAAACATGGATAAACTTGGCAGGCATGGGTTGTGGTGAAAAGTCTGTGAACCATCACAGAAAATTTTTGGGTGGAAATCTGAGGAGAGTCTGGATCAGCAGGGTCATAAGTAGCATTGTTTTGTAGTTCTGCTGCTCACTTTTTTTTTTCCCATTTTTTTTTTCTTTCTGTCTTTTTTGTGTTAAAGGAATCCATTTATCCCCTCAGGAATTTCATAGAGAAGTAGAGCAGTACTTGTCTCAGGCCAGTCAAGGACAAAGTGATACCATCTTGCTGGACTGTAGGAACTTCTATGAAAGTAAAATAGTGAGTGTTCTTTGTGTGCTTCTTGCAGTGTGACAGGTGCTGGGGGGGAGGCATCTGACATTGTGAGGGTTATAACACTGCTGGAGGAACAGATTCCATCTTCCAAGACTGCTAAATGTGCAAAATCCAGGTTGGACACAAAGGACCTGCCCAGCATGGAGCCTGCCTGGCTAAATGCTTCTACAGTTTGGGGCAGGAAGAGGACAAAGTGGTCCTATATAACATTAGTGTATACCATATAGTTTGAAGTAAAAGTTCCATGGTTTGTAAGGATGTTTTCCAGCATTTTTGCCATGTCCCATGTGACAAAAAAAACAGGAGCATCCTGCTGCCACACCCATCAATCCTTCTGCCCTGCTGAGGAATGGCCTTCTCCCTGACAGTTCTTTTCTGTTTAGCTCCCTCTCCTGTCTTGGGATGAGGCATGCTGTGTCCAGAATCCTATCATAAATTTTAACAGGTGTTTTGATCCATAAATGCAGCTGAGGAACTGCTTAAAGCAGCTGCAGTGAGCTGAGTGTTCTGGCCCAAAGGTTTGTCACCTCCTCTGGTTTGAGGCATAGGCTCTTGTCACATAAGGCTGCTGATAACCAGTTGCATGGCCACCTGTTATTGCAGGGCCATTTCCAGGGTTGCCTGGCTCCAGATATCAGGAAGTTCAGCTATTTTCCCAGCTATGTGGATGAAAACCTGGAGCTTTTTAAAGACAAGCGTGTCCTCATGTACTGCACAGGAGGGATTCGCTGCGAGAGAGGCTCCGCTTACCTGCGGAGCAAGGTGAGATTGCACCCTGAGGGCACACATGCTGGGGGCTTGAGACTGCTCTGAGGGCAGCTGTCTTTTGCTGGTAAGCTCTTACTGAGCACAAATTGCTCAATGAGCAGGTGGGGAGAGATCTGCCTCTGACACACGCTTGCCTCATGCTGCCTGCATTGGGCAGTTCAGTGCAGGTCAGGACGATCCTCATAGGGATGCAGCACTGATTGCTCTGCACAAATAATTATGTGACCCATTTGGTGACAAAAGGTATTTTTAAGTCTGCCCTGCCCATTGTAGTGGTGGTTTAGGAGGGCTTGAGAGCATTCTGCAATGTTTTCACAAGTTCTGTCTGGACTGGGGGTGGGACAAGATGACTTTTCAGAGTCCATTCCAACCCGCTATATTCTGTGATTAGCCAGGATGGATGGGGCCTGGAGCAACCTAGTCTAGTAAGAGGTGTCCCTGCCCATAGCAGGAGGGTTGGAACTAGATGATCTTTAAGGTCTCTTCCAACCCATTCTATTACTATGATTATGCTCTGAGGTCTTTACTGCATCTCAGAGTGGTGAAAAACAGCCAGTCAGTGCTTTCCCAGTGTTGTGGCATTAAATCCACCACACTGCATTGTTCTAGTTGTGCTTTCTGTCCCTCAGGGAGCATCCTCAAGGAGCAAGGGAACAGTATACATGTGCTCTCCAGAGATTTAAACCTTCATTTTTATTCTGTCTGCTGTACCATAGTGAACCCTGAGAAGTTCTGCTCCTGCTCATGGCTCAGTGCATAAAGGGAGACTAAGCAGCACTTCACAGAGGTTCCAAAGCTCAGTGCATAAAGGGAGACTAAGCAGCACTTCACAGAGGTTCCAAAGCATTTGATCCTCCCTCAGCTGTGGAGGTTACCAATTTCTTTTTTTTTTGTCTTCTTTTGTTGACTGTAGCATTAAATGGGTTCATGTCAACAAGCCAGCACTGTGGAGCTGCCCCTTAGTCCTTGATGGCAGTGTCTGGACACAATTGTAGGTGCGTGTGGTGCCATCTGATGGTCACCAAGAAGCTGCTGCTTTTCATTGAGCCCTGGTGTTGACATTTGCTCTGGGAACTCTAGCACACCACTGCTGCTGCTGTCTCCTTCAGCTTTTCTGCTAATATGCTTTAAACAGGCAGTGTGCAGAGAGGTTTACCAGCTAAAAGGTGGAATTCACAAGTACCTGGAAGAGTTTCCAGATGGATTCTACAGGGGGAAGCTGTTTGTATTTGATGATCGTTACACCATTTGTTCCAATGAAGATATCATCTCAGGTAGGACTAGATAATGTAAGTGCAGAAGGCTGGGAAGCTGTTGGCAATCATTTCCACAGAGGTGTGCAGGACAGGGGCAACCAAACTGGTCTGTGTAGTTTTTCCTCAGACTCACTCTGATGTTCAGTCACTTTTCATGATGATTGTCAACGCTATGGCTTGAGCACATAAAATAGAAATGAGGGAAAGGTGGGTCACTAAACAGAGTTCCCTAAAACTGGAGCAGTAGAAGGAAGCATTCCCTGTGGAACAGCTGCTGTTAGGAGCCATCTGCAGCTACAGAGATGAATGTCAGGCACTACTGCTGATGTTACCAACTTGTTGGCCACAGTGCTGATCGGTCTCTGGTTGGTCAAGTGACCAAAGCATTTAAGAGTTCTCCTGCTGTCAGCTGTTCTCTGCTCCACTGATCTCACAGAGGCATCAGTGCAGACTGCCAGACACTGGGAGAGTGGTGGCACTAAGCTCTACGGCACTTTGCTCTTTTCACACTTTAAAATCTTCTGTGGCCTGCAGAATTTCAGTGAATTCTGAAGCTGACGTTCTTAAGAACGTTGCCTGGTCTCCTGGCTGGGGTCTCTCTTTAGATAATGCAAATGAAATACCTGCTTTCTTCTTCTCAGCTGCCTGGTACAGATAGATGGAATTTGCCTCTAGCCTTTTTTTTTTTTTTTTTTTTAAGAAAGCTGTGCTGGTTTTTCTCTGAGTGGGAAACTTTTGGAGTATAACTTCCTCCTCTGCACTTACTGTTACATGCCATCAAGGTGCCTGGCTTGGTGTAGAAACAGAGCATGCTCTGAATACCTCACAGCCATCCCTACAGAAGTTCCAGAGGGAAGTGTTGGGGTAGGCAGCTCTTGGTAACAGCTAACCCTTTTCAGTTAAAGGGTCAAAAACCTGTCTGATATCTTGGCATCCCACCTGCACAAGCTATTGCTTCCAGGTGGAAGTGAGTCCCATGGCACACCCTTCCCCAGCAGGACACATTCCTGCCTGCTGGCTTAGATTACCCACCAGCACATCTTTCTTCTTCTCTTTGAATCTGTCTAATTGGAACTAGAGGAAGCACTCAGGAGGGCCTTTTCTCTTTTCCTGAGAGACAGCTGTCCTAATTTTTTTCCCACACCAAAATTCAGGCACTTAAAAATTTAGCTAGATTCTAGAAATCTTGTAAGGTGATAGCCACTTAAATGAGCCCTTTGGTGCCACAAAGAAGCTCCTGCAAGGGGGACAGATGGGGCAGTGTGGGTGCTGACTTTTTCTTCTCCTCCTCCCTCCAGCATGCAGGTACTGTGGGACGCTGTGGGACCAATACAAACTCTGTTCCAGCCAGCACTGCCGGCAGCTCGTTCTGACGTGTCCAAGCTGTCGCAGCAAAGGTCTCACAGCTTGTTGTCCTGTTTGTCAAGAGAAGGAGCTCCAGGTGACTTCAAAGGCTTCAGGGCAGACACTGAAGGAGGAATGTGAGTGTACCAGGAGGCGGTCAAGGGTACCCATTGAAGATGTCTCACGAAGGACGCTGGATGCAGGGAAGGATTAAGCTGCTTGATTAGCTAATCTGGCACCTGCTGATGTCAGAGGCTTCTCTCACCTGTTTCTTACTCAGTTAGGTTTGGAAACCATGGAACTGTCTTGGCTTGGAAAGACCTGTTCATATGCTGCCTTTAAGTCTGGAGTATGCCCTGAAAACCATCCTTTACTTGATGTTAAATTACCAGAGTGCCCAACTCGTCACCAGCACTAGAGAGTTCCTTTCCTTGGGCACAGTTTTGTAGTGTGGTGGCCTCTACCATGGGGATTTTTTGAGCAGACTGTGTGCAATGGGACACAGCTGCTCACAACTGAAAAGACATGAGAACAATTACATTATTTTCCTCCTGCATGGAGGTAGATCTGTCTGACCTGTCCACTGATCATGCATTTGCCTCAGTAGATAGTGCTAGGATGTCAAAACAGCAGATGGATCAACTGGGTGTGGGTACATGATCAGATTAGAGCTGAAGGTGTTTTCATGTACACACCATCTGCCTGTATCTCTTGCTTTATACCAGTGAGAAGCAAGAGGTGGTGACCCAAAGTCAGCGACTTGACTCCTCTGTAAAACTGTCTGAGGGCACCAGAAGGATTCCTCTTGTAACTGGAGCAAAGGCCCATAGATACTGTCTGCCCAGCTCCCCTCTAGGATGAATATTTCTGACTCTGGAACAGGTTTCCCAGGGAGGTGATAGGTGTCCCATCCCTGGAAACATTCCATGTCAGGTTGGACAGGGCTTTGAGCAACCTGCTGTAGCTGAAGATCTCTCTTCTTACTGTAGGGATGTTGGACCAGGTGACCTTTAAAGAAAGTCCTTTACAACCCAAACCCTTCTGTGATTCTATGATTAACAGCCAAAGTAATCCTCATTTCAGTCATAGAATGCTAGGGATTGGAAGGGACCTCCAGAGATTATAAAGTCCAATCCCAGTGCTCCATTAACTCTGTCTCTGTAGGAGCCATTGTTTCCCCCAACTTGTCCATGAAGTAAACAGGGCTCAGCTCTGCTTGCCCTAGAAGAAACCAAGAGCTTGAAGCATGTGGAAGCCAAGATACACAGAGTGGGGAGCATAGGGGGCAGTCAAAATAGCAGCCTGATGGCACTGGGAGTGACATGTGTACATAAATGGCAGCAGCAGCAGCAGCTATAAAGAGATTGCAGGATCCTTTATCCAAATTAAATAATTCAAGATTTGGGAAGCATTTGTGCTTGGGTTGAGCTTTCCAAAAGGTGTGAGATGTTTGTGTGGTTTCCCAGCTCCTGTTAGAGAAGAAATTGTCTTTTCATTTGAAGGGATCCACAGCCTATGAGCTCGGAATACTTCTCTTCCTGCTGCTTTTGTGTGCCTGAGGCTGCAGAATGCACAGAAAGGTTTTATTAATAGCATAGGAGATGTGTCTTGACTGAAAAATGTCTTTGGAACTCACTGTCATTCTTGGTACTAAGAAGTAGTTAGCCACTCAGAATCACTTACTGGTTTGTTGTATTTGTTTTTGGTTTTTTTTACTGGCAACTGCTTTTAAAAGCAAGAAAACAGTTTACTCAGGTTTCTGCAGTTGCTTTGTGACAGTTAGGGCCATGTTATCTTCATGCAGATTGTACCTTTTCTCCTCACAGTGCTATTAATTCAGCCAGACCTCATTGTTGGCTTGACTAGCAACTTGAAAGACATGGGCATTGGTTCCATCAAAGCCATGGCAAGCTTCTTGCTTCCAGAAATCAACAGTTCAGCAGCTGTCTTTGTGACCTTTGTGACCATTCCTTTCATGAAGCAAAGCTTTGAAGCTTAGGAAATCTTCATGGGATGGTATTTAGCAGTAAGTGTGTGCACAACACCTACTGGGGAAGAAATTGGAAAAATTCCCATCAGTAGACACCTTCAGCAGAAGTCTACCTGTGGTTCCCTGCCATCTTACCTCCCAAGCTCTGCTGGCTGCATAACCTCTGTGCTTTTGAGGACTGGAATGTTTGTGGAAAAACATGGAAGCTCTACTCACAGGCTTGGTCAAGAGCAGTGATGGGAGTGCACCAATTTGCATATGATACTTTTTTTTTCCCCATGTATTATTAGACTGAAGCAACCCACAGTTTTATCATTCAGTCTAGATCACTGTAATCTCTTTGGAAGGGAATTTCTGTATCACTTAGCAGTACAGAGTGGCAACAACTATATTTTGTATGTAAACTTCTGAAACTCCTGTGGTGATAAATAACTTTTTAGTGCTTCCACTGTAATTCTTGAAGTACTGCTCAAATATACTTCACCTGTTTTGTTGGAGGTGCTTGAGTCTACAGAGGTGAAGGCTGAAACTTAGCTAAGCTGTCTGCCATGTGGCAGGCCTGGCTACAAGGCACAATTCTCAGAGCTGCTAGCTGGAGGTTCTGCCTCAGAGCCAGAGGGGAGCCATGGGGCTTCTTCTAGTCCTTGCTGCACTAAGGAAAGGGAAGGGTTTGAGATGTGCAGGTGGAGGCCCATAAAACCAGGTTCCCTCTGCTGCAGAGGAGGGAAGAGACATCCTTAGCCTCTGTCTTGTGAGTTAGTCCACAAGCTGCTTCTGTATCCTGGCTTCTGGATTAGTTTTGTCAGACTAACACAAATGAGGGCTTGCCACTGTGAAATGCTGTGTGGTGGGGTCCAGGCACCTCAGTGGTAATGCCTGAGAGAGAAGGCAGGATAGCTCCAAGAGAGTTAAGAGTTAAGCAGGATTGGCTGTGACTGCCAGATGCTGCACTCAACAGATGGCTTTTTTCCTGCTTTTCCTGGGGAGCTGCTGGGACAAACAGCACTCCATTTGCTCTTGAATGCCACCATTTTGGAGCTCCATCACTGCACAGCGTGTCTCTGCTGCACAGCTCTCAGCTCTCACAGGCATCTTTCAGCAAAACAGCTCTGTGAGGGTCAGCTGAGGAATCTGGAGTGATCCTGCCAGCTCCATGTGGGCTGCACAGTTAAATTGGATGCTGCTACAGTGGCATGTCAGACAAGATCCCTGCTGTTGTGGTATCCTTGCTCTGCAGATGAACCTCCTTGCCTGCCTGGGTTTCTCAGCACCATCAGGATTTCCCAGGATGAGACTGATTTGTGTTCTTCTGAGGCCAGTGGAAGAGGTGAGCCCATACCATGCAAACCTAAGCCCAGCTGAGGAAACTCCGTGGCTCTGGTTTGATGATTTAGTTGACTGTTTTGAAGTCTTCATAGTGCATGTGGAAGAAAAAGGCTGTCTGACAGTTTTCTGTGGGGGATTGGTTTTTGTTTGTTTTTTTTTTTTTAATATATTTTCAACTGTTTTTCTCCAGTATTCCTTGTTTTTGTTTGTTTGTTTGAACAGGGAATTTGCCGGGTGTGGGGAAGGATGAAGCATTTTTTTTGACACCACTGGCTCATTTATTAAGATTTGAAGAGCAACAAATATGTTTCACACATGACTGAAAGTAATGTTTCTCTGCTTTCCTTGGTCTTGAGATAATTCATGGGTGGCTTCAATGCACAAGCTCTAAGAAATCTGTGGGACTTTTGCTGGGATAGGTATAAAAAGCCTGCAAAACTTCACTCTCAGCAGCATTTTTAGCAAGTCAGAACATTTTCTAGGGCATGTTGTCATCAGACCAAGAATATGGCTTCAGCACAGGAGTGCTCCTGCTTAGGAGAGTCTTCCTACACCAGCTAGGTGTTCATACTGGGAGTTCTGGATGGGATGATGCTGGGTCCAATCCACTACATGTCTGGGAGCTAAACCAGCCTGTGGGGAGTTCCTCCCAGAAGGCTGTCTGTCAAAAACCTGTCAGGCTGTGCCAGTTCAGGCTATTTCCCTTCACAGCTTTTTCTAGGGCACAGCATTTATTGTTGGATTTTATGCAGACCTTAGGGACAGGCAGTGAAAAGAACAATCTCCAGCAGACAGAATTTAATTAATGAGCTTGGTTATCTAGACAGAACAGTGAAGAGTGAGGATTTGACTTGCTTCCAGTGAATATCTGGACACAAATGCTTTCAACATCAGGAAACTGAAGGGAGTGGGGGTTAGAGGTGAGGTCTCTTGTTTTGCTGATGAGTTTGGCTATCTCTGTGGAGTTAGGTTTTGCATCACATCTCCTAAAGTCACTATTTTTCCTCTGGCTTGCCTCAGACAGAGGGGATATTAACCCATCCTAAACCTCTCAACTTTTTCAGACTCTGCTTTATAAGTGGTGGCCTTAAGTCCCATGTAGTCAGGGGGTGGAGATGAAGGGTTTTTGTTTTTTTTCTAACAGACACAAGGATGCTTTTGAAACAGTATCCCCAACTAAGTGACTCAGCAATTACTGGTTCAAAAAACAAAGAAATAATAATAATAATTGTAATTCACAGTTACTGAAATCAGCCATGTTTCCAGGTAGTAGAAGTACTTGTTGAATTAGTTGTTCCTCTTAGGTCAGTTGAGATCAATTGGGAGGAAAAAAAAAACAACAAAACCAACAACAACAACAAAAAAAAAAAAAGAAAAATAAAAGTAGGGGTTTTTGGTTGATGTTAATACTTCTCTAATTCACGTGGAGCAGTTGTTATCTTTCACTCACTCGTGCATACCACATCTTAACTGTGCAGGAAATTTATAGAAAAAAATATGAATAATAATAAATCAGGTCCCAGGTTCCTCAGAGTCACTTTTAACACTGGGATGTACTCTTAACATTGGCAGGTAGTTACTGGCTTGAATAGTTTCCAACTCTACAGGTTCTACTGGATAAAAATCCTCAGCTACAGCCACTAGTTAATTTAAACAACCCTTAGTGCATCAAACAGAACAGAGGCACCACAAATACTCTTGTCAAGGCACTTTTTGCCTCTGGATTTCCACAGCGCAGCACACAGATCACAGGGAATGGCTTCCCCCCCTTGCCACAGCCCAGCAGCTACACTCCAGTTCTGCACTTGGGGAAGATAGGCCCGTTCAGCTCTGCAAGCCTCCTCTTCCTCACTGAAAAAGAAAACCAAGAGGGGTCAGTGGCAGCGATGGGGAGGTGTGGGAGGCAAAGCTGGGCTGAGCCGCTGCGGGAAGGAGCTGAGAGATGAGCTTGCTGCCAGGGGAGAAAGAGGACAGCATTCACTTCTGGATCCCTGCTGCAAGCAGCAGGCACAGCTTCAGGCAGGTTAAGACCAAAGGAAATAAAGATTTAAGTTTCTATCCCTACGTTTAAGGCCAGAAGCTATGTTCATTCAGCCTTACCTCCCTTATCCTGCAAACAATTATATCTCACATTTTTTTTTGTGATTCTGTAAGAAGAGCCTGGATGAGGCACTTAATGCCATGGTCTGGTTGATTAGTTAGGGTTGGGTGAATGGTTGGACTTGATGATCTTGGAGGTCTCTTCCAACCTGGTTAATCCTGTGATTCAGTTTGTCAGATCTGATGTTGGTGCTGAGCGACGTTGTGACAGCAGGAGACGGACACGACAGGTTTTCCTTTGCTAGCTTTTTCTGAAGTGCCATTTCAAATAAATAAAAAAGAAAAAAGAAAGTGCCACTTCTAATAATAACTTTCAAAAAGTTGCAGTTTCAAATAACAATTAAAAAAAGGTGGCATTTCAAATAGCAACTAAAAAAGGTGGCGTTTCAAATAGCAACTAAAAAAGGTGCAATTTCAAATAATAGAAAGGTGCAATTTCAAATAATAATTTAAAAAGGTGGCATTTCAAATAACAATTTTAAAAGGTGGCATATCAAATAACAATTAAAAAATGCAATTTCAAATAACAATTATAAAAGGTGGCATTTCAGATAACAATTTACAAAGGTGCAATTTCAAATAAGAATTACAAAAGGTGGCATTTCAAATAACAGTTTAAAAAGGTGGCATATCAAATAACAATTATGAAAGGTGGCATTTCAAATAACAATGTAAAAAGGTGCAATTTCAAATAAGAATTATAAAAGGTGGCATTTCAAATAACAATTTAAAAATGTGCAATTTCAAATAACAATTTAAAAAGGTGGCATTTCAAATAATTAAAAAGGTGGCATTCCAAATAACAATTTTAAAAGGTGCACTTTCAAATAAGAATTACAAAAGGTGGCATTTCAAATAACAATTTAAAAAGGTGGCATATCAAATAACAATTATAAAAGGTGGCATTTCAAATGACAATTTAAAAAAGGGGCAATTTAAAATAACAATTATAAAAGGTGGCATTTCAAATGACAATTTTAAAAAGGGGCAATTTCAAATAACAATTATAAAAGGTGGCATTTCAAATAGCAATTAAAAACCATGCCATTTCAAATAACAATTTAAAAAGGGGGTATTTCAAGTAATAATTAAAAAAATTAGGTGCAATTTCAAAGAATAGTTTTTTTTAAAGTGTCATTTCAAACAGTAATTAAAGATGCAATTTGAAATTATTAAAAACATCAAGTGCTATTTCAAATAATAAAAAATTAAGTGCCATGTCAAATACTAATTTAAAAAGGTGCAATTTTAAATAACAACTTTTAAAGTGCCATTTCAAAATAATAATTCAAATGAAGTTCCATTGCAAACAATAATTTTAAAAAGGTGCAATTTCATATAATAATTGAAAGATTAAGTGCCATTTAAAAAAGTGCCATTTAAATAATAATTTAAAAAAAAGTGCCATTTCAAATAATAATTAAGGAAAAGGTGCAGTTACAAATAATAATTGAAAAAGTAAAGTGACATTTCAATCAATAATTTTTAAAAGTGTCCTTTCAAATAATAACTAAAAACCAAAATGCCATTTCAAATAATGAAAAGGTGTACCATTTGAAATTATAATCCAAAAAAATGAAGTGCCATTTCAATCAGTAATTAAAGAATAAGGTACAGTTTCATGTAATTTAAAAAAAATAAAGTGACATTTCATACAATAATTAAAGAAAAGGTGCAGTTTCATATAATTCAAAAAAATAAAGTGACATTTCAAAAAATAATTTTTAGAAGTGTCTTTTCAAATAATAATTAAAAAGCAAAGCATCATTTCAAATATTAATGAGTTCCATGTCAATCAGAAAGAAAAGGTGCAGTTTCAAGTAATCATTAAAGTGCCATTTCAAATAATACTTTTTTTTTAAGTTGCCTTGAAACAAGCATTTTAAAAACACCCAGTGTCGTTTCAAATAATAATTGAAAAAAGTGCCATATCAAACAATAATTAAAGGTGCAATTTTAAATGATTTTAAAAGTGCCATTTCAAATAATAAATTTAAAAAATGAAGTGCCCTTTTAAACAGTTACTTAAAAAAATAATAAAGTGCCATTTCAAACAGTTATTTAAAAAAATAATAAAGTGTCATTTAAAGTAATAATCAAGAAAGTGCCATTTCAGGGTTTTTTTTTCAAGTGCAATTTCAAATATTTTTTTTGAGAAGTGCCACTTCAAAGAATATTTTATAGTTGCATTTCGAATAATAGTGTAAGAAAAAATTAAATATAAAAATCCCAACAATTTAAGAAGTGCCATTTCAAGTAATAATTTAAAGGAACACAAAGTGATATTTCAAATAATAATTTAAAGGAACATAAAGTGCCATTTCAAGTAATAATTTAAAAGTTTAAAAAAAAATAAAAAGTGCCATTTCAATCTATAAAGATATAAAAAAAAAAAAATCCATGTCATTTCTTATCTTTATTCTCCAGCCCTCTGCTCACAGATAACATGGGAAAATTGGTCTCATTCTAGTCTGGAAGATGATTTACAGCTGCATTCATGAGGATGAATGGGGGGGGGGGAAAAAAAAAAACACTACACTCATGAAGTTAGGGGGGGGGGGAAAAAAGTGTAGAGAAGGTGCCAGAAGTTAGCTCCTGAGGATGAATGTGGAGGCCTTCATAGCTGCTTCATACAAAGCATCTCAAAGAAAAGAAGCTATAGGACCCAAACCCAAGTTGTGGTAGCATCAGGTGATGGTAGGCAAGAGCACTGGAGTGGAGCAGAAGCAGAGAGCTGTTGCTGACAGGGAGGGCAATATAAGGGTTTGGGGTTTTTTCTATACTTATGCATTGTCCAGTTGGGAAGCTGAGGTGCTGTTGCCAGAGACCATCAGACCGATGAATATGTGCTGCAAACAAGAACCAGATCAGACCAAAAGGAAGGGTAAGCAAGGAAAAAGCCACAACCATCACCATCACCCCATGGTAGACAAGCTGTGAGCTCCTCCCTTTACCACAGCAACAATTAACCCCCTAGATCCAACTCTTCCAGGTGATTACTTTGTGTGCCAGGTGATGCCCAATGACAGCACAAGGGGCAGTGGTGGAAGTGGAGGCATAGGAAGTTCCATAGAAACAGGAGGAAGAATTATTTCCCTGTGAGGGTGACAGAACACTGGAGCAGGCTGCCCAGGGAGGTTGTGGAGTCTCCCTCCCTGGAGATATTCAAGACCTGCCTGGATGTGTTCCTGTGTGATCTGCTCTATGTGATCCTGCTCTGGCAGAGGGTGGGTCTCTTGAGATCCCATCCAGCCCCTAACATTTTGTGATACTGTGAAAAACCCTTGCAGAGGGCACAAAAGCATCTAAGCCTTTCCTGGTGCAGCTCTCTGGCAACCACAGCAGGCAGAATAAATACTCAGTGACCCGTGCTGCTGGATGTTCTGTGGGTCACTGGAGAGCTGGCACAGACCTCCCTGCTTGGCTCTGCTTCCTGGGAGCGTGGCACTGGCTGAAGCAAGGTTGATTTACTTCTTGTTAAAACACAAGGTAGTTGTAATCTCTCTAAATGCTGGTGTCTCTCTGCATGTGTCTTCTCTCAAGGAGCAAGTGATGGCATGAGAGGAAATGGCCTCAAGTGGCACCAGAGGAGGTTTGGGTTGGGTAGTAGAAGAAACCGCTGCCCAGAAAGGATTCTTGAACACAGGAACAGGCTCCCTAGGAAGGTGGTTGAAGACTCATTCCTGGAGGTGTTTCAAAGAGGCAGAGTGCTGAGGAACATGGTTTAGCACCAGCCTTGGTAGGGTTAGAGAATGGCTGGACTTGATGGTCCTAAAGGTCTTTTCCAACAAAACTGCTGCTGTGATTAAACAGCCAGTTAAGCTTTGGCTTTTAAACATGAAGCTGATTCCTGAAGGGAGAGAAGATCCTGTCTGTGGTGAACCCTATGCAGATTAGAATACCTGGTTCCAGTGTTCCACCATTTCTTCATGGCTGGCATTTGCATGTTAGAGTTTTTCTCAGATCTTGCCAGCTAGCCCTTGCTATCTAGACCTGTCTGAACCCAGCAGTGATTGTGGTGAGCCCCCAGCCCATCCTCTTGCTCACAGCAGGGTTCTGCCTGCCATCAGGTCAGGGCAGACACTGGTTCTGCCCCTCCGAGCTTGCAGATCCTCACCCTCCCAGAGAAGAATTTCTTCCTGAAGTGAAAAAAAAAAAAAAAGCAAACCAGACAATCTGCAAACTTTAGCTTATTCCTCCCACATATGTTATCTGCTGCTGCTGGGAAGGAGCTTCTGGCTGTCATGTTTGTGACCATCCTCAACTATGCAGTTAAGAGCATGGCTGCTGCACAGGCTGAGTTCAATGTGGCTCTGCTGGACTCATTTCCAGTGCTCTACAGCAGCTTGCAGTCAAGCATTGGAAAGCCTCTGCCACTGGCATCAGCTGAAGGGGCAGTTTACAGACCTGCCCACATTTTGCTTCACTGTGAACCTGCTCTGGCAGGAGGGTTGGGCTAGATGATCACCCATCATCCGAACTCTATCGTTCTGTGATTCATTGAGAGTAGAAAGAGAACTCCCAGCTATGTGTCTTCCCATTCTGAAGGGGATGGGCCAAGTCCCTCTGCCATCAAAGGTCAACTCTACTACTTTTCATCTCCTTGTTAAAGTGGGTGTGAAGCTGGAGGAAGACAAGGAGCTGGCAGGAATCCCCAGTGCCAGCAGCTCACAGCCATATGTCGTGTCACGCGCTGTGCCGAAGCACGTTGGCAGCTCTCGCTCCCTGCCAGCAGCACCCCCTGGCACTGCCAAACAAACTGCCTCTTCTGGGAGGCTGAGCTGCCCATTGTCTCCAGGGCTGGGGCACAACTCATTGCCTTCCTGACAGCAGCTGCACTGGGGTAACAGTCAGTGTTTTCCTTTAAACTAGAGCAGGGTGGATTTAGGTTGGACGTCAGGAGGAAGTTCCTTACAAGGAGGGTAGTGGAATGCAGGAATGGGTTGCCCAGGGAAGTGGTGGAGGCCCCATCCCTGGAGACCTTCAAGGTCAAACTTGATGGGGCTCTTTGCAACCTGATCTAGTTAAAGATGTCCCTGTTCACTGCAGGGGGAGAGTTTGGACAAGATGACTTTTGATGTCATCTTCCAATCCAACACATTCTATGATGTCATCTTCCAATCCTACACATTCCATGATTCTATAATTCCTCCTTGAGGCTCAAAGCATCACCAGGCCCTCCAAAAGGTGGTTTCTAACTCCAGCACACCCACCAGAGCCTTCAAGCAAGTAGTGTCATATCTCAATACAACAAAGTCTGTAATTCCTTGAGGCTCAAAGCATCACCAGGCCCTCCAAGAGGTGGTTTCTAACACCCACCAGAGCCTTCAAGTGAGCAGTTCTGTCCTTCTACCACCAGGAATTGCCCACAGGCTGAGGGAAGGACCTTCCTGTGGTGCCCAGCTTGCAGCCAGCCCCAACTCACCTAGGTCATTGTTATTCATCATGGCATTGGAGGCACGGAGCCGGGGCCCTTGCTGAGTGAAATGGTAGCCAAACTTCAGCAGGGTGGTGTTCTTCTCTAGCATGTTTGCAATCTCCATTTCCACTTGGTTGCCCAAGGGCTGGCTCTTTTGAAAACAGAAAACCAAGCTGGTCAGGTCAGAGGAGGATTCAGAGTGAGCACTTAGATCTGCCATCTCCACCCCTTCCCTCCTTTCTTTGGACCCCTTGGTGCATTTGATGTGTCTGACTTGGTGCTGGTGCAACAAACCACTGTTCCTGGCCTGTTCCTGGCACAACAAGGTGGCTCCAGCTCCTCCAGCAGACATTCAGCAGTTCATTAGACAAGTCCTCTTACCTAAAGATTTTGTTTCTTGGGTACATGTGCAGCTGAGAGATGTCTGGAGAAATGACAAGTTTGAATGAAGTCACAGGGCAACAGAGCTGGTGAAGGGTCTAGGGAAGAGGTATTATGGGGAGTGGCTGAGGGACCTGGGGTTGTTTAGTCTGGAGAAAAGGAGGCTGAGAGGAGACCTTCTCATGCTCTACAACTCCCTGAAAGGAGGCTGGAGTCAGGTAGGGGTTGGTCTCTTGGTCCCCCAGCAAGTGATGGGATAAGAGGAAATGAGCTCAGGTTGCACCAGGGTAGGTTTAGGTTGGATATTAGGAAAAGTCTCTTCCCTGAAAGAGTGGCCAAGCCCTGGAAAAGGCTGCCCTGGGAGCTGGTGGGTCCCCATCCCTTGAGGATCCTCTCTCATTTCAAGAAAGGAGTAGACATGGCACTTCAGGGCACGGTTTAGTGGCCATGGTGGTGTTGGGTTGATATTTGTACCTGATGGTCTTAGAGGTCTTTTCCAGCCTTAATGATTCTATGAACTCTCAGTCACTTGTCCTTGAGCTCCTCACAGCTCAACTGCTTCACTACTTCCCCCTGGGCTTTTTGGGATGCTAAACTTGCCATGGCAATCTTTACCACTGCACACTCTGCAGCTCTCCTTCTCTTTCCATTGTGTTGTAGCAAAAAAAAAACCCAAACAACCAAACCCCAAACAACCAAACAAAAGAACCAAAAAAAAAAAAAAAATCCAAAACCCAAAGGCCAACAACAACAAAACAAACAAAATGCACAACAAAAAAACTAAACCACAAACAACAGGGGAAAAAAAACAAAGAAAAAAAACCCCAAACAAACAAAAAAACCAACCCAAAAAGTTCTATTTAGTAGACATTTAGTCCTTGCAAGTCTTAGAGCAAGGCATGATACTGGAGAGCTCCATCACCACTCCTCCAGAGCACCACCAGGAACATAGAAGGCTGCTTGTATGCCACAGCAGCTGTAGGTCTTAGCAGATACTGACCAAGAACTGCAGCAGAAATAAGTGGCTGAAGCCTGTCCAAATCAACCTGGCAGTGGTAGGAGGGTGCCACCTCTCCACCTGGAGCACCTTTCTCAATTTCCCACCACCAGGGCATGTTGACCTGATGAGAGCTCCCAGGCTTTACCTGGTTGTCGATGCGCAGCTCTACAAGCGAGGTGTTGCCCTGGAGAGCTTCAACCAGAGCCAGGATCCCCGACCCAGAAATGAAGTTGGACTCCACATTCAGGCTCTTCAGTGTGTTATTGACCTTCAGCATTTCTGCCAGTGCCTGTGGGTAGAGGGAGGCAGCAAGAAATGGCAGTCAGACAGCTAGGAGCAGAGCAACCCAGAGCAGCTGGGGACCAAGTCCCTTCATCTTCAGAAGGCTCTGGGAGGACCTTGTGCACCAGGTGGTTTCACTGCCACCAGATGGGAGAGCTCTGCGCAGAGTGAAGGGGGCTCCCCCATGTTGTAGAGGGATTCTAGAACATGATCATGCTGGAGGCCACAGCAAAACCCCATGTGGAGAAACCCTTAGGACCACCCCGTAATGTGAGAGTCCACAGCTGCTTTGTGACAGCCTCATCTGTCCCTCTTCTAAAGCCAGCAGGGTGATGGCAGGGATGCTGGCCAGCATTGGTTCAGTCCAGGCTCCCTGCCTGCACTGTTCCTTCTGCACAGATCTTGAGATGCTTCCCACCACAGCAGACAGAGAGGAGCATCTATCTTCTCTAGCTCTCTTTCCATATCTGAGATACTGTGGACTTTTTACATCCAATGTGTTTTGGCTGAGGTCTCTCTAGCTTGGAGAAGAGGAGCCTGAGGTGTGCCCTCATTCATGTTGATAAAGATGTGCAGGGCAGTGTTGGGAGGATGGAACCAGGGATGTCCAGTGACAGGACAAGGGGTGCAAGCTGGAGCAGAGGAGCTTCCTCTGAACATGAGGTAAAACTGTTTCACTGTGAGTGTGCCACAGTCCTAGAGCAGGCTGCCCTAGAGAGGTTGTGGAGTCTCCCTCTCTGGTGACATTCAAAATCCACCTGGATGTGTTTCTGTCTGACCTGCTCTAGGTGGCCCTGCTCTGGCAGTGGGGGTTGGACTGGAAGACCTTTTGAGGTCCCTTCCAACTCCTAACATTCTATGATTCCCAGGTGGCATCAGAACCACATTAATCACTTTTGTTTCCCTTGGTGGTAAGACCAGAAGTGGGCTGGCACACTCCCAGCCTCCCTGACCTGATCTGATGATTTAATTTCTTAAGTGGCATGGGAGAACTGATCTCCATCATGAAATAGACAGACCAGGAGGTGATGCCCAACTGTCAGGGCTGGCCTGCACCTCACTTGGCTCCACAGCTCCCCTAACCCTGCACAGTGCCCCACAGACCCTCAAACAGTGCCAGCACTGCCTTCACAAGTTTCTTGCCCAGTCCAGAGTGCTTGAAATCGTCTGAGGGATCTACTCAGTGCCCCACAGAGAAGGGTTTTTAGCAGTAAACCAGAGACAGGTGTGTGTGAAGGTAGGTAGGGGTGGCTGAGATGAAGAAGAGACAAAACTGGATGCAGTGGTGATAGAGGAGTGTGCAAGGATTCAGGCAGACCACTCAGTGACCCTCTGCAACCCCACTGAGATCCTTGAGGCCAAATGTGATTACAGGCTTGTGTCCTGTCCAGGCTTGTCTCCACAGCTGAGAAAGGAAGTGAAGGAACCAAAGCCTGTTGCTGGCTTTCACTAGCACTCCTGAAACTCAAGCACACAGAATCACAGAATGTATCTGGTTGGAAGAGACCTCAAAGATCAACCAGTCCAACCCTTGATCCAGGTATCAGGTCCCCAGGCATCAGGTCTGTAAGCTGATTGAAGACCCCCAGGGATGGTGACCCCAGCACTGCCCTGGGCAGACCATTCCATTGAGAACCTTCTCTATGCAGAAATGTTTCCTAACATGCTCTCCTGCTGCAGCTTGAAACCATTTCCTCTGGTCCTGTTGCTTGCCACCCAGGAGCAGAGGCTGCCCCCTCCTCACTCCAACCTCCCTTCAGGGAGCTGTAGAGCCATGAGGTCTCCCCTCAGCCTCCTCTTCTCCAGTCTGAACAACCTCACTTCCCTCAGATGCTCCTCACAGGCCAGGTGCTCCAGGCCCTTCTCCAGCCTTGTTGCCCTTCTCTGGACACACTCCAGCCCCTCAATGTCCTTCCTGTAGTGGGGCCCCAGAACTGAACACAGCCCTTGAGGTGTGACAGTGCTGAGCACAGGAGGATGATCACCTCCCTGTCCCTGCTGGCCACAGTGTTTCTAGCCCAAGCCAGGATGCCATTGGCTTTCTTGGCCACCTGGGCACTGCTGGCTCATGGTCAGCTGAATGTCAACCAACACCCCCAGGGCCCTCTCCAAGCTGCAGCTTTCCAACCACACCTCCCCAAGTCTGTAGCTCCCCATGGGGTTGTTGTGACCCAGGTGCAGGACCTGGCACTTGGCCTTGTTGAACTTCACACAATTAGCCTTGGCCCTTTGGTCTAACCTGTCCAGGTCCTGCTGCAAGGCCTCCTTACCCTCTAGCAGATCAACACAGACACCAGCTTGGTGTCACCTGCAGACTTACTGAGGTGTCCTCAATGCCCTCATCCAGATCATTGCTAAAGCTATTAAAGAGGAGAGACCCCAGCACTGGACCCTGGAGAACACCACTGGCAGCAGCCAGGTTTACCTCCATTCACCACCACTCTCTAGTCCCAGCCAGCCAGCTTGGTGCCACCTGCAGACTTACTGAGGGTGCCCTCAATGCCCTCCCCTACACCAAATTCCAGAGGTGCAGAGCACCTCAAATGCACCATAAGCCATTGGTCAGTAGCTCCAAAAACAGCTCACCCAGGCAGGTCTCCTGTCACAGCTTCATGAGGGTGAGCTGGCAGTACTTACAAAAGCAACAGGGTCATTGCTCCGTGTCCCAACTATACTGAACTTCTTCACATAGGTGTTGGTTTTCAATGCTTCTGCAAAAGCTTTCAAGGTTGGTATGGGAATATTCTGTGGGAAGAAATGCAGAGGGCCTGTGTGAGGCCATCACCCATAAGAAGGAATAGGCAGTGTGTCTAAAGGATGCTGCTTATCTGAGTTCCTACAACATGAGTGTTACCAAGCACTGAGCACTTCAGATGCCCTCTTCACAGAATCATGGAAGTGTTCACCTTGGAAGAGACCTTTGAGATCATCAAGTCCAGCTGCTTACTCTGAGCTCACAACCCCACCACTGCTGCTAAGCTGCTACAACCAAACCATGTCCCTCAGCACCACATCCATGCATCCTGTAAACACCTTCAGGGACAGAGGCTCCAACACCTCCCTGGGCAGCCTGTTCAAATGCCTGAGAACCCTTTCTGTGAAGAAATTTTCCCTAGTGTCCCACTTGAACCTCCCTTGGCACAGCTTGAGCCTCTTTCCTCTTGTCCTGTCACTTGTTGGATGTGAGACCCCCACTTAGCTCCAACCTCTTTTGAGGCAGTTGGAGAGGGATGCACAAATTCCCACCTGTCTAAAACCCTAAGTGGTAGCCTCAGCTTGGACTTCTTCCCACATCTTTTGGGTCCTACCATGTGGCATTATCAATAGTCAGAGCCATCTGCAGAGCCACAACACAGAGCCCAACAGCTTGCCACCTCCACTACCACTCCGCAGTTCTCCAAACCATGTCCCAAAGTCATGAGTCCAACACACACACACACACACACACACACACACACACACACACACACACACACACGAGTTCTTGCTTGTCATATCCCCAGCCTGGGGCTTTCAGGGTCAGTATCCAGAATATTAAAGTAGAAATCTTTTCTTACAGAAAGGTGCAGATGGCATGGCTGAAGTGTCTTCTATGTGTATGTGGAGTCAACCACATCCTAGCTCTGTGAATAGGTCATCCTTCAACAGACCTCATGGGGTGGGGGGTCCTGGAGGATGGGTGGAAGCTGTATTTTTCTGTGTGTCTTATGTGTCTCAGAGGTAACATAAGTGGTGCTGTGACCTGGTTTGATTTGCAGAGTCACACAGAAGGGATGGGCAGGAGGTGGACAGGGCTACCTGCAAGAAGGGAGGTTTCTTCATATTTTCATGACAAGTCTCATGGTTAATGAAGCCTTAGGATGAGAGAAGATGGCCTCAAGTTGCACCAGGGCAGGTTTAGGTTGGATATTAGGAAAAATTTCTCTGCTGCAAGAGTGGTCAGGGATTGGAACAGGCTGCCCAGGGAGGTGGTGGAGTCACCATCCCTGCAGGTGTTTAAAAATTGTGTGGACACAGCCCTTTGGGACATGACTTAATGGCCATGATGGTGTTGGGCTGACAGCTGGATTTGATGACCTTAGAGGTCTTTTTCTTAGTGGATTCTATGAATCCATCATTTTATCTTACACATAGAGCCCCTCCACCAAATGTGCCACCACTAAAGCAGCTTAGAACACCTTTAACCAGACAGGCTGGAGAAAGGTCTCCCAAGCTACACAGCTCCACTCTTCCAGGCATCTACAGGAGTCCTATTGCTACCAACCTGACACTGCTGTCCCACAGCAGGCAACAAGCCCTGTTGCTCAAAACAGAGTAGAAAGGAGCAGATACCATGATATTATTAAGGTTGACTTCCTCAAGGTCAGGATCATTGCTCTGTATTAGCTTCAGAGTTTCCTCCACATCAGTTGAGTTTGGCTCCTCATCTGGAACTGGTTTGTACTGTGTGGGTTTAATCACACCTGCAAGGGGAAAGCAAGACCTGTGAGCCTGGAAGCACCCTCAGCAGCAGCACTTTCTCTTTGGGTGTGCTCTTTCTCTTCCAGAAGCAGGTTTAGGAGAGGGAAGCATGACTTGACAAGCAGAGACAAGCTGGGGGACTGAAAAAGCACTGGTCAGTTCCACCTATGCTCGTGTGCATCCAGAAATGCTGCCCAGCACCTTGGCCAGCCAGCACAGGACAGCTGGTGCCTGCTGCTACATGCTCTCAAGGTCCAAAACTGGGTGATGGAGAGCAAGCTGCCTGTGTGGGGCTGCTCCATGGGCTGTGCTAGCTCCCAGAAGGTGGAAGGGCAGTGCCTGACACCTCACAGGGCAAGGGTGCACCAGAGACAGCCCCAGCAATCACAGGCTGCTCTTGACACCCGTGGCTCCAACCTTCAGCCTAGACATAATTCCCACCTTCCCCCTGCTGCCAGCTTCAAAGCCAAGCTGCCAATGCTCTAAACCACTTACTGTTGAGCCCTTCTTTGTTGACAATGGTGCTGCTCCCCAGTGCCTCATAGTACTGCTGGTTACTCATCAGGGTGTGCATACCAAGGATGGCTACAGAAGCAGAAAAGGAGAACATGACTTGGGTTACTGCAGGCTCCAAACCCAGGGTAACACACATAAATGCTGTGCTGCCTTGGGTTGAGGGTCTGTAGCACACTGTCCTGCCCTTGGACAAGCACAGCAAGGTGGGGCCAAGCCCCTCAGCTTGGAGGTGCTCCCTTGTTTATTCCAATGCAGGTTCTTCACAGGAGAAGAGGAACATCATCTCCTGGGTGACAGTCAAACAGCCAAGGCTTCCCACTAGCTGACTTGACTCAGCATCATGCAAAAATAGCAAGGGGAAGAAAATAACAGATTAAAAAAAAATAAAACACAAAACAATACATCAGTAGGACTTAAGCAAGGGGTCCAGTCCAGCAGGAGCCTGCACCTCCCAGGGATGTGCAGGGAGGTAACTGAGGTCCCATCCCTGGAAATATTCAAGGTGAGGCTAAACAGGGCTCTGGGCAACCTGATCTGGCTGAGGATGTCCCTGCTGACAGGACCACAGAATCTAGGGCAGGTCACACAGGAACACACCCAGACAGGGCTTGCAAGTCTCCAGAGAAGGAGACTCCACAACGTCTCTGGGCAGCCTGTTCCAGTGTTCTGTGACCCTCACAGTGAAGAAGTTCCTCCTCATGCTGAGGTGGAACCTCCTGTGCTGTAGTTTCCATCCATTGCTCCTTGTCCTATCACAGGGTGCAACTGAGCAGAGGCTGTCCCTTCCTCCCTGACACCCTGCCCTCAGATATTGATAGACATTGATCAGATCCCTTCTCAGACTAAACAGCCCTCTCCAGACTAAACACCCCCAGGGGTCTCAGCCTCTCCTCACAGGGCAGTGCTCCAGTCCCTTCATCATGCTTGTAGCCCTCCCTTGGACTCTCTCCAACAGATCCCTGTCCCTCCTGAACTGGGGAGCCCAGAACTGGATGCAATATTCCAGGTATGGCCTCACCAGGGCAGAGTAGAGGGAGAGGAGAACCTCCCTCGAGCTGCTGGCCACAGTCCTCTGAATGCAGCCCAGGATCCCATTGGCCTTCTGGCCACAAGGGCACATTGCTGACCCATGGAGAACTTGCTGCCCACAGTTGTGTACCTCAGGCTCACGACTGCAAAACCAAGATGCCAATGCACATTGAGGCACGCCCAGGGGGGGACCTGCTGACTTTCTAGCCAGCTGCAAATAAGTGGTGGGAAACCAGTGGCTTGGAAACACTTAGGGCAAGATTCTGTGTTTAAGAACAATCCTGCTACTCATGGAAAGTTCATGTTTGAAGGTAAACTGCTACTTCCCTCAGCTTTTCTTGTTTTTAAAGTAACTGCATGGCTTTCTAAAGAAAAGTGCAGCCATGTGTATACTTGTTACAAACAGACACAGCTGAACAAATCTTGACCTCTGGGTGGGCAGAGTGGTTAAAATAAATAAAAGACAAATCTCCCCCTAAAATTCAAGCATACTGCCACAAAGGTAATTTTCTTTCCCATGAGCTGCTCTTCTTATATTTAGTTGGCAGCAGCCCATTTGCTTGGTATTTTGGCCAAAAAGGTCTGGGACTTGCAGGAGAAGGTTATCATTGAGCTCCATCATGTGAATGGCACCTGTTGGAGTGGCAGCTTGCTGTGACCCCAGGTCTGGGTTGCTTGGTCAGGACAGCATGCAGCAAAGGGTGTCAGCAAACACCAAAGTCCACTTCCCTCCACCCCTACCCAGCACATCCCTGGTTGGGTTGCACAAAGCCAAGCAGTCTCCATCTGAAAGCCTGAGTGATGTTGGGCTCTTCTGAGTTGGTTTGTTTGTACTTTAGGTGACCCTTTTCTCTGCCATGTGCTCACAGATGACATTTTCAGGAGCACAACACAGTTCTAGAAAGTCATTTGCAGTCCCAGCGTTGTGGGGACACGCCTCCACCCCAAACATGGCTTATTCTGACAACAAAATTATAGCATCATAGAATTGTTAGGGTTGGAAGACACCTCAAGGATCATCCAGGTCCAACCCAGGGACACCTCACACTAGAGCAGGTTGCTCACAGCCACATCCAGCCTGGCCTTAAAAATCTCCAGGGATGAGGCTTCCACCACCTCCCTGGGCAACCTCTTCCAGTGTCTCACCACCCTCATTGGGAAAAACTTCTTCCTAACACCCAATCTGAATCTCTCCACCAGCCTCCCTTCTCAGCTTTGATCCTGATTACATCACATGGCTGATAGTAAGTTTAAATAGACACTTATATTGGTTTTCATAACCAAAGAAATAAATCCTGTCAAAACTGACAGCATTCAGATGAACAGCAAAAAAAAAAGCTTAACAGAGCTCATTTCCCACAAAGAAAAAGAAAAAGAGAAAGAAAAGGAGAAAGAAAAGGAAAAAGAGAAAGAAAAGGAGAAAGAAAAAGAAAAAGAAAAGGAGAAAGAAAAAGAAAAAGGAAAAAGAAAAGGAGAAAGAAAAAGAAAAAGGAAAAAGAAAAGGAGAAAGAAAAAGAAAAAGGAAAAAGAAAAGGAGAAAGAAAAATAAAAAGAGAAAAAAGAAAAATGAAAATGAAAAGGAAAAGGAAAAGGAAAAGGAAAAGGAAAAGGAAAAGGAAAAGGAAAAGGAAAAGGAAAAGGAAAAGGAAAAGGAAAAGGAAAAGGAAAAGGAAAAGGAAAAGGAAAAGGAAAAGGAAAAGGAAAAGAAAAGAAAAGAAAAGGAAAAAGAAAAAAAGAAAAAGAAAAAGAAAAAGAAAAAGAAAAAGAAAAAGAAAAAGAAAAAGAAAAAGAAAAAGAAAAAGAAAAAGAAAAAGAAAAAGAAAAAGAAAAAGAAAAAGAAAAAAAAGAAAAATAAAAAGAAGAAAAAAATTAAAAAAATAGAAAAAGAAAAAGTAAAGGAAAAAAGAAAAAAGAAAAAAGAAAAAAGGAAAGGGAGAAGAAGAAGAAGAAGAAGACAAAGGAAAAGGAAAAGGAAGAGGAAGAGGAAGAGGAAGAGGAAGAGGAAGAGGAAGAGGAAGAGGAAGAGGAAGAGGAAGAGGAAGAGGAAGAGGAAGAGGAAGAGGAAGAGGAAGAGGAAGAGGAAGAGGAAGAGGAAGAGGAAGAGGAAGCAAACCAAAGGAAATTAGCAGTCACACCTGCAGCCCCAGTTTCATGTGAAACTCTTGTACCTGCAATGTCACAGAGCTCTGCATCAGAGGCATTCGCAAGGGCTTCCTCCAGCTCCGGCTCCAGAGTCACACTTTCCAAAACAGGATCCATTGGCTTCTGCTTGGGGATCCAAACTTTTCCTGCAACAGCAAAGTGAGGTTCACTCCCAGCAGGGCCACAGCACCTGTTTCACAAGGAGCCCTGCAGACGCGTTTCTGTAGGGTGAGGTTTGCACAGCAGAAAGGACAGAGGAGCACAAGGACCTAGAGAAAATTCAGGAGACACCAACCCCTTTCCCTTTAGCTTAGCCTGGATCCTGATGAGATGCAAGCCAGCAGACCTTTGCCATCTGTTGGAGAGGGTTCAGAGAAGGGCCACAAAGATGATCAGAAGAATGGAGCACCTCTCCTGCAAGGACAGGATGAGGGAGTTGGAGCTGTTCAGCCTGAAGAAGAGAAGGCTCCAGGGAGACCCTATAGTAGCCTTCCAGCACCTGAAGGGGCTACAGGAGAGCTGGGAAAGGACTTTTCTAAGAGCTTGTAGTGATGGACAAGGGGCAACGCCTGTAAACTAGAGCAGGGTGGATTTAGATAGGGCATTAGGAAGTTCTTCACTCTGAGGCTGCTGAGACACTGGAACAGGTTGCCCAGAGAAGTTGTGGATGCCTCATGCCTGGAGGTGTTTAAGACCATGCTGGATGAGGCTCTGAGCATCCTGGGCTGGTGGGGATGTGTAACCAGATGATCTTTAAGGTCCAGTGCAACTCAAGCCGTTCTATGAGTCTATGTGACACCTCCAGCTCTGGAGCTGGACTCTTCCACCAGTGCGGAGGGCTACATCTGCAAAAACTCAGCAGCACATTTGCACAGGATGGTGATTGTTCCAGTGCACAGCACTCAGAAAGCTATGCACAGCATCACCCTGCAGGACTTCACTGCTCTGCAGGCTACATAAAAGGGATGAAGATTTGCCAGCACTCACATGGACCAACAAAGACCAGTGGCCTAGATCCAGCACTGTTCAGGACCACTCCTGCCACTGAGACACCTCCTGCTGCTAACTCCACATGCATGGTGGCAGAGCAGATGGCACATTAATCAAAAGAAGGGAGAAAGGAGGTGGTGGAGGAGGTCTTGCAGCAGGTAAGGGATAGCAGTCAGTTGTCTAGCAAGCACACAGGGTGCAAGGAGGAGCAGGCTTGGGGCACTGGGTCTCCCTCAGTGTGGCTGCAGAGGACAGTAGGGTAGTGTGGAATGACACTGTGGACGTGCCAGAAGCAGACCTCCATGCTCTGTCTCCTGGCACAGCAGCAGGACAAGGAGCAGACCTCTTCCCTGCAAGTCAGAGGTGCCAAGCAAAAGGCACAGCTGGTAATTCAAGGCTGACATCTTGTCTGCTCACTTGTGACCTTCTCCTAGTAGGGGTTGCCCACATGGACAAGGTGTTCATGCAGTGATGCAGCTCCAAGCCCAGCCATGGATGCCACAGGCTCCTGGCACTCATAGGATCATTAAGGTTGAAGAAGACCTCTAAGATCATCCAGTCCAACCATCAACATCACCATGACCATAAAATCCATGCCCTGGAGCGCCATGTCTACACGTTTTTTAACACCTCCAACAGCAACTCCACCACCTCCCTGGGCAGCCTGTTCCAGTGCCTGACCACTCTTTCTGTGAAGAAATCTTTCCCAATATCCAACCTAAACTTCTCCTGGAGCAACTTGAGGCCATTCCCTCTAGTTGTTACTTGGGAGAAGAAGCCAAGTCCCACCTGGATCCAACCTCCTTTCAGGGAGTTGTAGAGAGCAATGAGGTCTCCCCTCAGCCTCTTCTCCTCCAGACTAAGCAACCCTCAGCAGCTCCTCACCAGACCTGTGCTCCAGACCCTTCACCAAATTTGTTGCCCTTCTCTGGACATACTCCAGCTCCAAAGTGTCCTTTTTCAAGTGAGGGCCTCAAAACTGAACCCAGAATTCCAGGTGAGGCCTCACCAATGCCCAGTACAGGGCTGTCACAGTGTTGCTGAGCCAGCCCAGGATGCTGTTGGTCTTCTTGGCCACCTGGACACACTGATGGCTCATGTTGAGCTGGCTGTCAACTAGCACCCCCAGGTCCTCTTCTGCTGGGCAGCTTTCCAGCCACTCTGCCCCAAGTCTGGAGCATTGCAGGGGCTTGTTGTGACCTCTCCATCCCATTGACCAGGATGGTCACTGGGCAGGCTAGGACCCTTTCCTTGTTGGAGCCAGCTGTGTCCCAGAAAGACATGGGGCAGTGGATGTGGCTCCTGGCACTGCATGGCTGCTCCCAGCTGCTCTCACCAGCAACGGGTGGGCAGATCTCTTTGTGGAGGCTGAACAGGTCAGGTCTGAGATTTCACAGGACCAACACCAAAGAGAGAGGTCTGTGGTGTTCTAACACCCCATGGCAGGGGGCAGTTGGTTGGGCAAACCCAGCTCTGCTGAAGGATGGGAGAGGGAGAGACCCCCTGAGCATTTTGGAGCAGTCCCCTCCCCTGAAATAGTCCAGGATGACTGCAGAGAGATAGAGATTGCAAAGCTCTCAGCGTGGCATGCCAGCCAGGACTATTTTTATCCCTGCTCTGAAACCAGAGTCAGCAGCACTTAGGGGAGAAACAAAGAACCTGCTGCTTAAAGATGTGCAGAAACAGAAGGGGCTAAATTTAGCCACAAGGAAGAAGCAACTGTGCTGCAGACTCCCCCCCTACCCTGGTAAGAAATGGTGGCTGCCATGAGCAGCCTTTGGCAAAGTGGCCCAACTCCTGCCTGTGTGCTGCTGCCCTGGCCAAGGGGGCAAGAATCTGCCTCCTGGGACACAGCTGCTCTCACAAAAATAGGCAGGCTGTCATGTGTGCACCAGGCACCCTAAATGTCTAGGGGGGGCTACCCCCTTCTGCCCTGGCTTGGTGGGATGACCCAGAACCATTGTCCCACCAGACACAAGGCTCAACAGACCCTCAGACTGGCTCATCAGGGAACAGTGAATTTAATTCTGCCATCACACAGCAACTCCTTTTTGACATCTGTGGTAGTCTTAGGCTGTACCTTTAAAATTCTCCACAGATCTTGAACAGAAAGTGGTAGAATGTAAATAAATCACCATTGAGTGTAAAAAGGAAGATAATGATAAGTTCTGAACAACCCATTGGACAGATAATAAACATAAGGGGGCTATTGTAAGCTATCCTTCTCTCTCTTTTTGGTTTCCTCACTCTGGGAGACCCTAACCAGCTTCTGCCTGACCTTGGCTGTGTTCTTTGTTTTGGCTGAGTATCCTAACAAAATAACTCTTTGCTCTTTCCTCTTGTCCCTTTGTGTCCAGAGGAGTAATGAGAGGGACAGGGAGTGGGAAACTATTAGCAGGTTTTTGGCCAGGGGGGGTTTCTTGTGCTGTTTGTAATTGTAAATACTGTAAATATTGTACATTTTGTACATATTCATTGCACTCCATTGTAGGTTGCAGTTTTACTTGTAAATACAGCTTTCATTTGCTTCCAACTGGGCTGGGCTGGCAATTGGGTGTTGGGGGGAATTTTCAACCCACCACAACATCTGAGTGTCCAAACTGTGTTTTGACAAACAGTGTCAGAACTTCTGTGGTTTAGTCTTAGAAGGTTTCACATCTCAGCCAGGCTTTGCTCCAGTTTGAACTTCCAGTGGTGCCTGCAAACACAGCACTTCAAATCAAACTAGAGCCTGTAAGCTGCTCCTACCAACTCCTGCTGCCAACTCCTACCAACAGCTGCATGCCAAGTCCTACCCTGCCCAGCAGCACAGCCAGAGAGAGCTGGCCCGTGGCAGAGCAGTAAATCACCCTCAAAACTGCAGACATGGGGATTTATTTCCAGCTCTGCAACAACTGTGAGTAGGTAATTTACTATCTCTGGCTCACAGTCAGGGTAGCAGTGTCTTCACTCAACAGCATGTTGTGAGTGAAAATATGTTTAATGTCCTGGAAACCACACCAGGTTGAAATGTGAGTAGCTCAGGCCAGAAGATGAAGACTCAAGATGCCCAAAATCTCCTGTGTAGCACTGGGTACCTCTTGGGCTAGCCAGGGAAGCAGCCAGTGCTGGGCAAGGCTGTGCTGGAAATTGACAAATCACTCTTCCTGGGAGTACTCCAATTACTCTTTTCATAGAATCACAGAATGGTTTGGGTTTGCAGATCATCCAGTTCCATCCCCCCTGCCATGGGCAGGGTCACCTTCTACTACACCAGGCTGCTCAAGGTCCTGTCTAACCTTGGCTTGGGCACCTCCATGGAAGGGACATCCATGACCTCCCTGGATGTTCCTCCCAGTGTCTCACCAACCTCACTGTGAAGAATTTCTTCCTAATCTCCAGTCTAAATCTGCCCTCTTCAAGCTTCAATCCATTCCCTGTCACCACATAACTACAAGCTCCTGCAAAAACTGCCTCCCCAGCTCTCCTGTAGGGCCCCTTCAGGTACTGGAAGGGTCTCTCTAAGGTCTCTCCAAAGCCTTCTCTTCTCCAGGCTGAACAACCCCAACTCTCTCAGCCTGTCCCCATAGGGAAGGTGCTCCAGCCCTCTTTGTGGCCCTCCTCTGGACCCTTTCCAGCAGTTCCATGTCCTTTTGTTGGAGCCCCAGAACTGGATGCAGTGCTCCAGGTGGTGTCTCACCAGAGCAGAGGGTAGAATCACCTCCTTCATCCTGCTGGTCACACTTCATTTACTTCTTTTAAAGAACTCTCTTTTTTTTTTTTTCTTTTTTTGTTTGACAAAAAGGTAGCATCTCAACTTTTATTAAATGGATAGATTTAACAGACACTCAGACCTCCATACATTTTCCTGCACTTCTCTTTTTTTCTTTTTCTTTTTTCTTTTTTTTATTTTTCTTTTTTCTCTCTTTTTTCCTTTCTTTTTTCTTGTTTCTTTTCCTTTTTCTTTTTTTTTTCCTTTTCTTTTCCTTTTCCTTTTTCTTTTTTTCTTTCTCTTTCTCTTTTTTTGACATGGGGCAACCAGCAGTACAAACAGCATACAGACAGATCTCATGCTGCAGGGTGGCCATGATACAGAGGGAGGAAAAAAAGCTGCTGAGAAGCTCCTGGAACCCAGAGGCAAGAATATCATCTACGTCATGGGGACCATGTCCCATGTCAGATGATATTCAGAGTGTTAATGGGAGCATAAAAGTTCTTTGGATAATAGGACATGTCCCTGAAGAACAGGAGAAGATGCCAGAAGGAGAAGCAGGGCATATCTCCCACCTGCAGGCTCTAGGGACACCTGGAGCAGGGGTACAGTGCAGGAAGACAGAAACATGCAAGCTGCAGGAGACTGAGAAATAAGTCTGGGGTTATCAAGAGGTGTTGAAGACGAGACAGGCATTGTCTGAGGGGAGCTGTGGAGTTTCTCTATACCAACAATAAGTTCAGAGTGCAGGGGTGGAGCGTGAATGGCAGTGGTGGAAGGCAGAGAACACCCTGCAGAGCTCAGAGGACAGCAGGGCAGAGGAAGAAAGAGAGAGGAAAGAAGATGAAATCTTCCCCAGAGCTTGATACAGCTGCTGTGGGATGGTGATGGAAAGAGGCTTTGCAGTAGTACAGCCTCTGTCCATCACTTGACATATCAAGTGGTGACCAGATCAGCAAGCTCATGGACCCCTTGGGCACAGCCTAGAGTATTAGCCAGCCTTGGCTGAGGGTAGAGAGCAGGTCGAGCAGATCCATCACCACAGTGGTGTTGAAGTGAACTCATGCTTAGCACCAGGGGTCAGACACAGCCCTTCACCATGATGAGCTCAAAGGATGACCATACCTCTCTTTTCACCCGTGAAAGGAACCAAGTCTTCTCTGTCTTTAATGTCCTTTGCCTGCTTTTCTAGGTGGGCCATGAGTTCCTCCCTCTTGAACGGGCCTGTGGGTGGCTTTTGGGTCTGATCCCGCTGCCTGAGGCCAGCCGGCAGCAACGCGTTCTAGGCAGGGAGAGGAGAAACAGAGGTCATCTCTGCAGGCCTCCACACCCACCCATCAAATGCTGACCCCTCTCCTCTTCCCTCACTGCTCTCTCCTTCCTCCACACTGCTGGGCAACCTGCTCCTCCTTGTGCCAAAGGTTGTCTCCAGCCCCGCTGACTCTAAGACAAATGGTGCTCCTTTCCCCTCCATTTTCAGCTGCTGGCTCCACTACAAGGTCTCCATGCTGCCAAGTGGATGTTTCTCTATAACAGCAGCTCCAGCCCTTTCTGTGGGGCTTCTCACCCATCACCCCCTGCTCCTCCTTGCCTCCTCCCACACCCTCACCATTTCTGCTGCCTCTTCACAGCAGTCAAAGCACCAGAACCAAGCTGCTAATCTCAGTCCATCTTCTCCTCCTCATATGTGTCTGTTTGAGTTCCTGCAAGCCCCATATGTCCCAGCAAGGATCAGTTCAGGGAAATCACAGAATCACAGAAGGGTAGGGGCTGGAAGGGACCTCTGGGGATCACCTAGTCCAATCTCTCTGCTACAGCAGGGTCACCTAGGTCAGGTTGCACAAGAACACGTCCAGGTGGGTTTTGAAATATCTACAGAGAAGGAGACTCTACAACCTCTCTGGGCAGCCTGCTCCAGCACCTTCAAAGAAGTTCTTCCTTAAGTTGAAGTGAAAGCTCCTGAGTTCTGGTTTGTACCAGGTGCCCCTTGTCCTATCACTGCCCACCACTGCCCAGCCCTAAATCCAGACCAGGGAGCTGCAGTGGTGTCTTCTGCCTTTCATGATCCACTACAAAACTAGCAGCAGGGTCTGGCAGAGGTCACACTGCTATGGAACAAGACCCCTGAGAACCTCAGCACCTTCTCAAACTGCCTCCTTGTTCTTCAGTGCCTTTAGCCACCATGGGAAGTTGCTGTGTGCCTGACACATATGGCACATAAGCAGCTGCTTATACTTAAATATAGAACAGCCTTAATGCAGTTAAGGCTATTCCCAGATTTGGCACTAAGCATGTTCTTTAAAGCTTTGCTGGATAGAAGTCAACATTTGCTTTTTAAGACATCTGAGGTGATTTTGAACAACATGCTGATGTTTATTTGTTTATTTTTTTTTTATTTTTAGCCCCATGTCCACTTAACAAAAGTAATTAATTATAGTTTAAATTTAAATTCGTTGTCATTTAAAGTCCTGCACTCAGGCTACACCTGTACTGACAGATGTTCACCACTGCTTCAACCTTCCTACCTCTTTCACAGAATGCTGCCCTACTCTGTGCCTTCTGAGGCAGCTGTAACCAGCCCATGTGCTCAGTCCCAGGAACTATCCTGACACCTCTTCATTATTTTCCTGTGTTGCAATTAAAAATACTGATGATGCAATCTACACCACCCATCACACCCTCTGCCCCCCACTAGAAACACTAACTGTGTGTTGCAGGAACAGTTTCTCACTTGGCAGTGCCCAGCCTCATCATCTAAGGTTGCCATAATCCAGAGGCCTGCCAGTTGGCTCTGCACACCCCCTGCTAGAGCCATGGGACAATGTTGCCTCCAGGAACTTTCCACTGCTTGGCACTAGCAGACCCAGTGCTTGCATATGCACAGCTCTTGGTGATGCTGGGAGGTTGATAAGAAGAAATTCTCCTATGGTGGAAAACTTTGGGGTTTGGATTTTCTGCCAAACTGGAGGGAAATACAGACCCTAGCAAAAAAACCCAAACCAACAAACAAACAAAAAACCAAACCAAAATCAAAACCAAACAACATAAAAACACCCAAAACTTGTCCCCAGGGTGACCTGACCAGAAGCAGAGATCCAGTTCCTGTTAGTTCCAGTTTCTGCCTCACACTGGTGCTGCAAATGCCAGTGGTTATCACACCAGGGCACACACTCCAGGGCAAGGGCAAGGGAATATCACAGGAAGAGGGTCATGGAATCATAGAATGCACTGGGTGGGAAGGGACCTCTAGAGGTCATCTAGTCCTCCCTCCTGCAGTAAGGAGGAACATCCTTTAAGCAGCTAATGCTTGCAATGGCAAAACTGCTTCTGGTCCTCTGTGGGCAGTCTCCTCCATCCTCACACTGAGTGCAGGCTCTGCAAAGGATCCCCCTGAAGTACAAGTTGCTAATGCAGGCCATTCCCCCACAGCTAAAGAGATTAAGCACCTAGGAAAGCTGGTGTTAAACACAACTCACATCAGGATCCAGCTCTTCCAGCTCATTCTCTAACTTGGTGAGCTCCTCCTCTGTCAGAGCTGCCAGGATCGCCTCTTCATCCAGATCTCGGTATTTTTCCAGCTCCTTTCTGTAAGACATCTTAGAGGAGTCTGGAGAACCTCACTCTTATGCCAAACCAGGACCTGAAATGATCACAAGAGGTGTTAACACCAAACACATGAGAAGTGACACTGCAGTCAGGCTGCTGCGGGGAGGGATGCTGAGTACCACAGAGCTGCAGGAGGTGTATGCTTAAAGCATGGTTGACTTCAAAGCCACCCCAGACTGCTCAGGGTCCCCCATGTCCATATCCTACATGCAAGTAATCCTACATGGAGGTGGAACAACTTCAGCAGCACATTGCCCCATCATGGACTTACAGGCAGGACTTTGCAGAGGTGCCTGGTTAGAGATGCCTTTCTCTGAGCAATGCTAGATGTGTGCTGGGTTGAGCCCAGCCCAGGAGGGAAAAAAACTAGCCTCAGGTGGGCAAAGAAATCTGATCCAGGTGGGCAGAGAGACCTGGCCCCCTCCCAGGGGGAAGGGTTCCAGGGTCAAATCCTATTCCACTCCCACTTCCTGTCCACAACCCTATTCAAGGGGGGGAATTTCCTGCCTTGTTTTCTCTCTCCTTCCCTCTGCTTTCCAACACCCTGCTGCTCTTAGCTGTTAGCCATGTGGTGGGGCCTGCTCCATGCTGTCCCAGACCTCTGAGGGACTGCATCCAAAGAGAATCCATCTTGCATCCAAAGAGAATCCATCTTACATCCAGAGAATCCTTTGCCAGCTGTGCCTGGTTTGTATGTATTTTTATTTATCCCTTTTCCTTACACCTTTGTAACCTTCTTTCTACTCAAATGCCTTTTTGTTTTGTTTTGTTAAACTTTTCTTTTTACTTCCAAATCGATTCAAGACTCTTTCTTTCACATAGTTTTACCTCTCTCTCTCCTCCTGCTGCTTTCCCTACCAGGAAAAGGGCAGAGGGGAGGCAACATAAATCTGTTCCATTGGGCTTTTGAGCTCTGGGGAAAGCTTAAACCACAACAAGATGTTAATGAAGTGCCCTATGCTTTTATTTCCTTGAAGGACAATCAACCACAAATCATAAAACTCTGCAGCTCTCCTGCCCTTACAAGCTGGCTAGAGATGTCTTTCTCCAAGCAATGCTAGATGTTAATGAGGTGCCCTATGCATCTATTTCCTTGAAGGACAGGTAATCAACCACAAATCACAGAAGTCTGCAGCTCTCCTGCCCTTACAAGCCCCCAGGGAACACCTCCCCACACATGGCACTCCCAATGACCTCACTACCAGGAGGGAAAAGAGGTTTGTAGCATCACTGAGCACCCTGAGCCCTGAAAGCCTCCACAAAGCACAGCACCCTAAAGCCACAAGGAGATCAGGAAGTATTATCCTCTGGTCTTCAGGAGGCTGTTTGGTGACCCACCTTCCCCTAGGCAACACGTGTTTGCACTGCTGCAAGCTGAGCAGCTGACCTGCACGTCGAAACCAGCCCTGCAGCAAGAGGGAGCAGCACAGCAAGTGACCCCTCTGGATAATCCCCGATGACCCAGGGGCTTGGCCCATGTCTCCTAATAGAAAATGCCACACACACCCTCACTGGCACGTAACTGGAGCTCTGCCAGGCCTAAGAGGCTGTGGTAGACCTTCTATGAGGTCAACTTGTGCAAGATAGGGAGGTGGGTTAGAAATAACACTCACTACAATGTGTAAGAGAGCTTCCAACTCTGTTTTATTATTATTATGATTGCTGTAATAATAATAAAAATATTTTAATAGGTAATTATTAATAATAATTCATTAGAATTATTTATCAATTAATATTCATAAGAATCAATATTAATAATAAAAACAAAATACTAATTAATATTTATTATTATAAATATAATAATATTATTATATTTATATTATATAAATATATTATTATATGTTATATATGATTATATTATAAATATATTCTATTATATAAATAGAAATATAATACTATTGTAAACATTATTCTAAAAATTATTATTATAAAATATAATAATAAATTATTATAAATGATTCTAAGGTAATTATTAACAATTATCAAATCAATAATTAATAAATATTAATTATTAATGAATAATAATTATATAATTAATTTAATAATAATAATTATTTTACTTGAAGTTTCATTTTGTTTTGTATCTTTGCAATTCTTGGCTCAATTTTTGTGGAGAAGGTTGAACTCCAGATAATGTCCAGCGACTTCTCCTACATTTTGAGGGGAAAACAATCCACCCACACACACAGAGAAAAACCCAAACCCAAAAGTGTCTCAAGTGGCATCTCGGCCTGTGCATTATTTCAAGGAGAGAAATATCCTTTCTAGTTTCTGTAAAGGACCTCTTCTCAGCTTCTGCAGAGCATCAGAGCCCCACCCTGGGTCACATCTCCCCAGCTTTGCTCATCCTCTCAGGGCAGATGATGCTCTTATGGTGGCTCTTCACTAGCAAAGAAGTCCCTTTATACCTCCTACAACTGCAGCTGCTGCTCCAGATAGGAACATTATCTTTAGCTTGGCCACAGAAGGGCACATGAACACACAGACATGGCTGGACAGCAAGCCCTTAAATTTAGAGCTGTCATCTGGCCAGACCTTTGGTTTCCCACTAGAGGGATGGCAATTCCTACAGCACTCACATTCCTGCCACTCAACACTTCGGAGGTGGAGCACCAGGAGATGGTCCCTCCATGGTGGAAGTAGGAACAGCCACCCAGGCTCCCACAGCCAAGACCTGAGAGGCTGAAAAACAGCTTTGGGTGAGGCTGGTTTGCTCTGTGCAGCAACAGCAGCCTGTGGGCACCAGGGCTGAGGGCAGTGAGGGCAGTGAGAGAAGGAGGAACAACAAGCTATGAGGCTCAATGGGTTTGGTCAAACCAGGTGGTGGGGACCCCAGCACTCCTGTGCTTGATCATTCCACTGAAAGGCACCTTGAGAGGCAAGGCTGATGTGCTTCAGCTATGCAACCATGCACCAGTCAGGCAACGAGCCATGTCCAGTAGCTCAGCACCATCAAGGTTGTCCCTTAGGTCAGCATAGAGGGAAGCAGAACCTTTACCACCATTACTCACAAACACACAACTTCTGGTTACAGCAATTGTTACTTCTCTGATGTGGGAAGTCCTAGAAGAGCTGCCTGGAACTGGAGATGTGCTGCACCCACTGTGACCTTAGATGGATGAACCACAACTGCTCCGTGTTTCACATTAAATGTTTAGTTTTAATTACTTCTGTCCCAGGATCACAGAATCAGAGAATTGCTTCAGTTGGAAAAGACCTCTAAGATCATCAGATCCAACATTCAATTTGGAAAAGACCTCAAAGATCATCAGATCCAACAGTCCACTTGGAAAAGACCTCTAAGATCATCAGGTCCAACACTCAACTTGGAAAAGACCTCTAAGATCGTCAGGTCCAGCAGCCAACCCAACACCACCATGGCCATTAAACCATGTCCTGAAGTGCCATGTCCACACATTTTTTGGACACCTCCAGGGATGGTGACTCCACCACCTCCCTGGGCAGCCTGTTCCAACTCCCGACCACTCTTGCAGCAAAGAATTTTTATCTAATATCCAGTCTAAACCTCCCCTGCTACAACTTGAGGCCATTTCCTCTCATCCTGTATCACTTGATACTAGGGAGAAGAGACCATCCCCCACCTGACTTACATGTAAGAAGCTAAGAGCAGGCAGGAAGGCAGCAGATGACCCACCCAAGGCTGCTACATTCCCTGCAATGCCTTCAAATGCCCACCCTGCCACGCACAAGGCAATCTCTGTCGTGGCTGTGTGAGGGCAGCTACTCCCAGAGGCAACTACTGCCCCTTCCCAGCAACCAGGGAGCTTGGGTTGAGCAGCAGCTTGGCTGGCCCCAAAGCAGAGCCTCTGCAGGGCTGACCTTGTCCCCTGCTGCTAGAAGGACAGAGACTGTCAGCACTACGAGGCGTAATGGCAGGACAGACGTCGGATGTCAGCCCGCACAGGCAGCCCTGCTGGGCAGCGCTTCAGGTTTCAAAGCTTCTTGCAGAGATATGAAGCTGGGGCTGCACATGGCAAAAGGCAGGCCCTGAGGGCTGAGGACAGGTGCAGAGCCTGATGAAATGCAGCTGAAATCCCCACGGGGGGAGCTTGGTTTGCCACGTGCCCCAGGCAGAGCTGCGTGGTGCGGACAGAGTGCTCACAGCTTCACCGGTGGAGCTGGATGGTGCCCATGACTCATGAAGCCCGCAGGGAGAGGATGTTGGGGGCATCCATGATGATGGGACAGTTTGTACTGATCCCCTGCTCACCCAACATGCTGTGTGAGTCCTCCAGCACAGCCTCCAGGGCCAGTACTCTCACTTGCTCTCCTTTATCTCTATGTTCCAGGGCCCTTCTCCCCTATCTTACTAACGAGTGCTGGGAGAAAAAGCAAACAGACCAACCCATAAATGGGCAAGAGGGGTCTGCACTGCAGGTAAATCCTGCCTAAGCATATTTGTTTTCACTTACACAACATGCTGAGGTGCCCCCCACCACAAATAGTCCCCCCTGACCTGTGACAGGGTTCAAGCAGGGGTTGAACACAGGTCCCCTCCATACCTTCGCTCCCCAAAACCAACCAGATCCTCCAGCACAATGGTAAGATGGTGTTCAGATTTGAAATCCAGACACTTCTGGATGTTCAGGGAAGGGTTAATCCTCCTTCACCACAAATCTGCTCCATCAAATCTGTTCTCAAAGTCTTCCTGAGGCAGCAGCTTTGATTTCTTGCTATTTCCCAATAAATTTCCCCATGCATTTTTTCATTCCATCCATGAAGGAAGAATCACAGCAAAATATATACTTAATGTATGGAAGGTGCACAGGACTGACACTATTAGGTGGAGATATTAGGTCCAAAGTAGTCATCAGAAAGCAGCCCAGATGCTTCTTGCACTTGGTAAGTCCTAAGAGCAATACAAAGACCAATGCAAAGTTTCAAGGAGGAAAATGAGATTGGATGGGAGATAAACATACACCAAAAGTCATCTGCAGGGAAGACTTTTTCTGTCATGAATATAGGAAACCAAACCAAACCAAACTAAGGTTAAATTTGTGATTATGAAGGGACTAGTACCCCTTCCAAAGGGTCCAAGCCCACTGAACAAATGTACAAATGGATGTTATACAGCAAGTGAACACAAAAAACATTCTGTACAACACTGGAAACACACCAGTACAGCTCTCCTGCAACACTGTGCCCTGTCTGGGGCACCCAAACCCAAGAGCAACACCAACATTGGCACAGGGAACGAGTGGACACATGGGAAGGTCCACACAGGGCAGGTGTGTCCTGTCCATGGTGGGGAGCAAGCATGAGGACATAGCTTTGAGCTTCAGATGGGTGAGCAGAGAGGGCAGGAGCAGGACAGCAATGGTCAGGCTGCAACAGGCTGCTTGGGGAGGCTGCAAGGCACCACAGGTACCACCAAGGTGGTGGATCTGAGTGATCAACCCCCAATGCTCTGACAACCCCAAGAAGAAGAACAAACAAGAAAGCAGAACTGAGTGAAGCAACAGAAACAGCAGCCAGCAAGACAAATTCCATGAAAACACAAGAATGACACAGAGGAAGAAGAAAAGGATGATTTCCTCTGGGGGCTGTGCAATGCAGAGTGACCTCCTGGTGGTGGGAAGTCCAGCCTCTAACTGTAAAACTTCCCATGAATATGTCCAGAAGCTATGGGAAGCCTTTTTTCTTTTCATACATGGATGGGGAGAAAGAGGAACTCACCCGCAGAATCCCAGCACAGTGAGGGCTGGAAGGGACCTCTGGAGACCATCCAGTCCAACCCCACTGCTAAAGCAGGGGCACCCACAGCAGCTTGCCCAACATCACAGTGGCCAGCGGGGTTTGGAAGCTCTTAGAGAAGAGGACTCCCCAACCTTTCCAGGGCTCCAGCACCCTCACAGCACATTATTTTTTATTCCTATTCAGATGGAACTTCCTGGGTTCCAGTTTGTACCCATAGCCACTTGTGTTGTCCCTGGGCACCACTGAACAGGTCAGGCCTATGCTCTTGCCCCCTAGCCTTTAGCTGTTGACCAGCACTGAGAAGATCTTCTCTGGGGCTGCTTTTCTCCAGGCTAAACAGCCCCAGCTCTCCCAGCCTTTCCTCCTCACAGAGATGCTCCAGGCCCTTCAGCATCCCTGTAGCCTCCACTGGAATCTCTCCACTATTTCCTTGTCCCTCTTGAAATGAGGAGCCCATCACAGGACTCAGTACTCCAGAGGTGGTGCACTCCAGGGCAGAGTAGAGGGGGAGGAGAACCTCCCTTGACCTGCTGGCCACACTCTTCTTAATATACCCCAGGAGACCATTGGCCTTCTTGGCCACAAGGACACACTGCTAGCTGACGGTGAAGTTGTTGTCCACCAGCACTCCCAAGTCTTTCTCTGTGGAGCTGCTTTCCACCAGGACAGCCCTTCACCTCTCCCTGGTGCAGGGGGTTATTTGTCCCCAGGTGCAGGACCCTGCATTTGCCCTTGTTGAGCTTCATGAGGCTTTCCTTGGCACCATGCTGATTTCAGCGTTTCACAGCACTTGCTTTTCACTTCCATGGCCTCAGGGACTGCAGCAGGGAGAGACCAGCACACTGAGTCACCAGCAAAAGGCAGAGGAGGGGAACTCTGTGCACTCTGACCCTTGATGAGAGCCATGGGTGAAGGAATGAACATCCAGACAGCCCTCAGATCTACTGGGAAGCTTATTTTGTGCTTTGAAGTTGGCCAAGGTCTTGGTTTCTGAGGCAAGGAGGTGGCCAACAAGCCTCAGCAGCATGGACAATGATTATCCATGGGAAAAACTACCAAGTCTGAGGGCAGAATCCAGGGTGAAAGCTGCTTTTGAACAGCAACAGAGGCAGGAGCTAACCCCATAGTGGGTAGGCTGGCCTGAGAAGAGTTCCCCTTTGGCTCAGGTAGGGTTTTGATTGATATTTTCATAGCTTAAGCATAAACCTGAGTCAAAGTTCAGAGATACTCTTTGTACAGTGTGAAAACAGCAAACCAACGCCAGCCAGCACCGCTGGAGTGGCCACAGCTTCTTTTTTTTTTCTTTCCTTGGGCTTTCAGTGATCAACATCAAGGGTGCATTTTTCAGGAACTCTATGTCCCTCAAGGGAGCAGCTCCTGCAAACTCAAGGGAAGCTCTTTCTGCCCATACACTTAGACCTCAGTGAGTCACCCAGCTGTGAATCCAAGGGTCATGCTGTGCAGGTGGAAGGAACATTTGCTCCAGCTTCTCTGGAGGTCTCTGGAGCTTCTCAAGCTTTTGGCTTGAGAGCAGACCTGAAGAAAAGGACCTGGGGGTGCCGGTGGATGAGAAGCTCAAGAGGAGCCAGCAGTCTGCACTTGCAGCCCAGGAAGCCAACCGGAGCCTGGGCTGCATCAAGGGAAGCAGAGCCAGAAGGGTGAGGGAGGTAATTCTCCCCCTCTGCTCCACTCTGGTGAGATCCCACCTGGAGTACTGTGTCCAGTTTGGAGACCCTACAAGAAGGATGTGGAGGTGCTGGAATGTGTCCAGAGAAGGGCCACCAGGATGATCAGAGGACTGGAGCTCCTCTACTGTGAGGACAGACTGAGAGAGTTGGGGTTGTTCAGTTTGGAGAGGAGAAGACTCCCAGGAGACCTTCTTGTGGCCTTCCAGGATCTGAAGGGGGCTACAAGAAAGCTGGGAAGGGACTTTTTAGGGTGTCAGGGAGTTATAGGACGGGGGGGATGGAACAAAAGTAGAAATGGGAAGATTCAGATTGGATGTTAGGAAGAAATTCTTCCCATGAGGGTGGTGAGACACTGGAAGAGGTTGCCCAGGGAGGTGGTGGAAGCCTCATCCCTGGAGGTTTTTGCAGCCAGGCTGGATGTGGCTGTGAGCAACCTGCTGTGGTGTGAGGTGTCCCTGCCCATGGCAGGGGGGTTGGAGCTGGATGATCCTTGAGGTCCCTTCCAAACCTAACAATTCTCTGATTCTATGATTCTCCAGTCGTCTCTTGAGACTTGCAAAAATCTGGAGAGAATGTAGTTTAGCCAATTTATTTATTAAAAAAAAATTAAAATGAAAATGACCTAACTGTAGAAAAGGCTCCAGTTGTCAAAAACACCTCTATTCAACAGGGCAGGTGTTAAAAACATGTGCTGGTATACTGTGCCAGACTTCACAAACATGAGCTAGCAGAGGAAATCAGGGAAACTTCTTTGCTGCTTCCCTTTCCTCAGTAGTTTTGGTGAGTGGTCAGACACAAAGTAGTTGATGTCCCCAGCCCCTGCTCAGCAAGCAGTGCCCATCACAGGTATCTTCACCCCTTAGCTTTTCCACAGCAGAGCTGGGCAATGCCAGAACATTCATGCCCTGTATGAGAAGAGTGGAGTCCAACAAGATGGCATTTAACAAGTCCAAGTGCTGGGTGCTGCACTTTGGCCACAACAACCCCATGCAGAGCTACAGGATGGGGACAGAGTGGCTGGAGAGCAGCCAGGCAGAAAGGGACCTGGGGGTGCTGGGTGACAGCAGCTGAGCAGGAGCCAGCAGTGTGCCCAGGTGGCCAAGAAAGCCAATGGCATCCTGGCCTGCATCAGGAAGAGTGTGGCCAGCAGGAGCAGGGAAGTCATTCTGCCCTGTGCTCAGCACTGGTCAGGCCACACCTTGAGTCCTGTGTCCAGTTCTGGGCTCCTCAATTTAAGAAGAACATTGAGATACTTGAACTGTCCAGAGAAGGGCAACAAGACTGGGGAGGGGTCTGGAGCACAGCCCTGTGAGGAGAGGCTGAGGGAGCTGGGGGTGTTTAGCCTGGAGGAGGCTCAGGGGAGACCTCATTGCTGTCTACAACTACCTGAAGGGAGGTTGTAGACAGGAGGGGGTTGGTCTCTTCTCCCAGGCAAGCAGCAGCAGAACAAGAGGACACAGTCTCAAGCTGTGCCAGGGGAGGTTTAGGCTGGAGGTGAGGAGAAAGTTCTTCACAGAGAGTGTGGTTGGCCATTGGAGTGTGCTGCCTGGGGAGTTGGTGGAGTCACCATCCCTGGAGGTGTTCAAATAAAGATTGGCTGTGGCACTTGGAGCCATGGTTTAGTTGTCAGGAGGTGTTAGGTAATAGGTTGGACTTGATCTCTGAGGTCTTTTCCAGCCTGGGTGATTCTGTGAGTGGACAAAGACAGGAGATGCTCCAGACAGTGAGAAGCTCTGTCGTGTCAGAGCAGAAAGCAGAGCTCAGCACCCATCTCTATCACTCCAGCCAAGCCAGCCATCAATTAGAACAGCTGAAGAAGCCCTCTCAGCTGCCCTGAAAGAGGGTCATGCCTAATGAAATCCAACTGGGAATCTGCTGTCCCTTCAGGAAAGTCAGATTCCTGCAGGGAGGATCTAGATTTCCTTCGTCTCGATAAAAGCCTCTCAACCTAAGACACACTGCGAGTTGCCTCTGAAAAGAAACCTCTGGAAGGAGGTATTTTGGGCCTGTCAAAGCACACTGTGACTCCTGCCTGTCTCAATGACATGCTGGCCATGCACAACACGTGGTGCTGTCTGGAGTTACCGACACCATCTAGAACCCTACAGCAGTGAAGTTCAATACGCCACAGACAACACCTAGTGACGACGATGCTCCATTCCCATGGGGATCCTCATGCTGGAGCTGACATTCCCGTCCTTGCCCTTGACAGCTCCATGGCAAACAGCTTATTGTTTGAAGTCATGCACGCACTATGGAAAGCTCCCTGTGCTCATCCAAAGTGACCTCTCCTTTCTTCCACTGTTGCTGAGGGGAATCTCGCACTGGCTGCGCTCTCCCAGGTCTTCATTTCTCTCTTACATGCCTGGAGGCACAGCTCACCCAGTTCCCGACTGAACACTCAGAAGCTGCCTGTGCTTCCTGGCCCTCCTCTTCTCCACACTCCTGCAGCTTGCAAGCCACACAACTCAACACTGCCTCTTACCAAGCCAAACCTTCTTATCAGGCCACCCAGCAAACAGCCTGGATGTTTGGTGACCAGGCAAGACGTCATGGGGGCAAACTCTTCCAGAGCCCAAAGGCAGGCCATCCCAGCTGTATCCCTGCATATTTTTTTCAGGCACACACTTGTAAACACAATTATGTGTCCTCCTGTATTTGGAGAGAGGTTCTGTCATGCACCTGGCCTGCCCTTAATTGCTTAATTACTAATCCCTACGAATAGTGCATGGGCACACTTGAGTCATCAGTGTCACTGTGCTCTCAGTTCCTGCTCTGCAACCTGAGCCCTTCCACTTGGAAACTTCACAGTCAGCCCAACCTCCTCTAAAAAGGGACCCTGGGTTTCTTGCCTGAGCTTCTGTCAGTCCTTGGACTCCTGCTTCTCTGGCATGCTCTGGCTGGCAGGGAGCAGCTGAACCTGATGGCAGCCATGTGAGCACAGGAGCAGAAAGGCTTGCACTGAGCAGTGCCTCAGACCCTTCAGCAGGTGATGTCCTTGCCAGACTGCCTAGAGCAAGGCACACCTACACCTGCATGTTCCTGAGCCCACCCCCCTGCTGGTGCAGCTGAAGCAGAGGAAGGTGACAGTGAAATGCTCCAACAAGCTGCATCTGATCAGCCCGAGAGATGTGGATGATTAATCAAAATCAGAGTCAAATGAGTTTTCCAGCAGCAATGAGCATGTGGTGTAGGCTGTGCACCAAGTGTGAATCAGACCTTTAACTGAGTGGGGCCCTCACACAATCCTCCAAGGCCTGAAGAAATAAAGATACCACCTCCACCTGGGAGAGACAACGAGCTGCACAGTGCTGGAGCAGGGCAGAGCACCGGAGAAGCACTGCTGTAGCCTTGTTCCCATCTTCTCCTGGGGCATCTGCTGCTGGCTGCTGACAGCCAGGGTATCCTGGGCTGGACAGACTTTGGTCTGAGCCAGAACAGCCTCTGATGTGGATTGATCTGATTCACCATGAACAAGTACAAAGAACTCATCCCAGGAGGGTGATGCAACTCCCAGATAGGCACCAGGGGTGTGGGTTCTGCATCTTGTGAGGGTTTCTAGGCATAAGTCATATAAACTCACAACCTCTCCATCTCAGGAGAGATCTGATGGGAGGTAGGGATGGACTAGAGTACTGAGAAGCCACCAGTGTTAGGTCTTGTAGCAAAAAAAAAAACCCCACATGGCTGTTGAGGAGCAGCATGGAGCCGTGGCACACAACTTTCATGTCCTGCTTCATTCAACAGTCTGGTAATTTTACAAAGTAAACACATTTTGACTGCAAGCCCTGGCCTGGAATAGAGAAGTGAAGACCAGAGTCTCTCCTAGCTCATGATTTGCTAATGGGGGGCTGTCAGTTACAGAGGGAAAGAATCAGAAAGCAGATCCCAGCCTGCTCCCCTTGTGCTGAGCTGGGCTACCACAAAAGCTCCACCTGCCTGGAAAACAGCAAAACAGGCACCAAAAAAGACCCAACCAACCCCAAACAGTTCATCTGCAAACGTGTGGAGTTGCACATGCCCTACAACATTCAGCATCACTTCAAATGACACATCAGACTGTCCTTTGGGGGAGTGAAAGAAAAAACATGGGAAAGGAGGTCAGTGATGAGCCAGACTCCAGCTGCCCCCATGCCTGTGTGACTTTCCCCAATGCACCAAGCAGGAGGGGAGGCAGCAACCTATCCCCCAGATTATGCAAACCCCCATAGTATCTGGAGAAAAGCAGCAAGCAGAACATCACAGCTGAGAAAAATGTGTGGAAAAAGAACGAGTAAGGCTGCAGAACAAAAGCAGTGATGAAGGGGGAAGGGGGAGAGAGAAAAAAAAAAATATCTCTGACCAGAGTAAAGCAATGTGGTAGTTTTAAACTATGCCTTTAGAAATGTTTCACAGATCTCTAACAGAAAGAGGTAAAATGTAAATAAATCACTATTGGGTGTAAAAAGGAAAATAATGACAAATTCTAAACAATCCCATTGGAAAGGTAATGGACTTAAGCTAGTAATGCAAACAATATCTCTCTCTTCTCACTTCCTCAGGCTGGAAGATGCTAACTTCTTTCTGCTTGACCTTGGCTGCATTGTTTTGGCTAAGTCTAACATCTCTCTGATCCTTTCTCTTGTCCCTTTTGGCCAGGGGGGTAGAGGAGGAGCAGGGAGAGAGAGGCTATTAGCTTCCCCTGGTCTTTGGCCAGGGGGGTCCTTGTGCTGTTTATCAATTGTAAATACCTGTAAATATTGTAAAGAGTGCATATCTTGTACATATTCATTGCATTCCATTGTAGATTGTAGTTGTGATTGTAAATACAGCTTCATTTGCTTCCAGCTGAGCTGGTCTGGCAAATTTAATGTTGGGGGGGGGGAGGGGGGTGGGTGGCAGAATTTTCAACCCCCCACAAGCAGAAACCTGGAAGAGAGCAGCTGTGAGCACAGCATGCAGAGAGAGTGCTTGCTGGAGTATCCAAATGCATGTAGATCAGGGCAACAGGTACAGAGGCTGTCAGAAGGTAACTGTGCAGACTCTCTCACACCACAGCAAAAGGCATTTGGCTCTGGGCATGGTGGGGCCAGAAAAATGCCAGTGGAATGAATGTTGTAGCCCAGCTCCTCCTTCCAAGGAGAAAAGATGAAGGGCTCACCCAAAGCAAGGCTTGCATGCTCAGAGGCTTGCCCACTGTCTGCTCTGCCAGCTGGAGGTGCCACCTCCTGGCACACACTTTGTCTCTCTGGTGAGAAGTGAGGAATTCTTCCTGTGCCGCTGCCTGAGCTGGCAGGTCACGCAGGAGGAAGGGATTTTAGAGGCACTTAAAAATAACCTCAGCTGTGTGGCCCAGCACCTTTTCTGACTCAAGGCCCAACAGCCAAGAAAAGATGCAAAGCAACTAGAGAGAGGACCTCTGCCTAAGCCGCTCCCGAATAGGGGCAGGGGGAGAGGGGGCAGTGGGCAACAAGCTCTGCCCAGCAAACCACCTAGGACCGTTTCAAAAGCAGAAGCAGACAAATCGGGGGCCACATGAGTGGGGGCAGGAGCTGCGCCCAGCTTGAGTGAAGGAAAAGTTATCTTTGAGATAGGAGGTGCCTCTCGAGGCAGGCAGTGACTAATTCAAGCCAGAAAAAGTATGGCCATGGAAAAGACACCACAAGGACTCAAGGGATCTCGCCCCCCTCCCTTCCCCGGTTAATTTCTACTTTTCCCATCGCGAGCAGCGGAGGTTTGTCGTGATCCACCCCCCGCAGAACATCTCCTAGCAGAGCTACTAGGATCACCAACGCAACAGCAGCAAAAAAAAAAAAAAAAAAAAAAAAAAAAAAAAAAAAAAAAAAAGAAAAAGAACTACCATCTCCCTTCTCTACCCGCAGCGCCCCTTCCCACCCACCTCCTCCAGCACCTCCCGGCTTTCCCTGCGGGCTCCCGGTTGCCTGCGGCGGGGGGCACAGCCCCGGGGGATAGCGACTGCCACCGCGCTCCCACCCTCCTGGAAGTACGGGTGCGGGATGCATGCGGGGATGCACGGGTGGAGGGATGGAGGCAGGGATGCAGGCAGGGTACCCCAGCGCCCAGCCCGTCCCCCCAGCTCTCTGCCGGGCGCAGGCAGCACGGGGGCGGCCGCTATTTATGTCGAGCCAGTGCCACCCGGTGCCAGCCAAATATTTTGGCCACATAAGGACTGTGCCGTGCAGTGCCGTGCCGTGCCGTGTCGTGACCGCCACCCCACCGCCCGCTTACCGTACCCGTGAGCCAAGCCGTGCCGAGCCGAGCCGAGCCGAGCCGTGCCAAGCCCGGGCGGCGCGTTCTGCCCGCGCCGGCTCCGCCGATGCGGGGGGCGGAGGGTCCGGTCCCAGCTCCGGTCCCGATCCCAGCCTGGCCGTCACTCAGCTTGGGGACGGCCCCGTGGCTCCTCCCGGCTTGGAACAGCTGTGCCCCGGTCCCGGGTTTGGGCTGTCCCTGCCCGGAGTTACCCAAACTGGTACCCGTCACGGCGAGGGGGATGCGGAGGGTGGCAGGGGGCTGAGTTTGCTTCCAAAAGGATTTTTCCTGCTTTCAACAGTTCGCGCTGACTCTAGAGTCTGCCTTTTGTCCCGTGGCAACTTCTTCAGAGCGCCGAGGCAGCTCGCCATGGAAAACGCAGCGAGATGTGCACGCCTCGGGTCGTGGGGACACAGCCCACCTCCGGGCTGCAGCTGAATGAAGCCCTTCCCCTGGGAGGAGTGGTGCAGCCCTGGAACTGGGGGGCACAGGGAGGGTTTCAAGGCTCAAACAGACCCAGCCACGGCCACCTTGGCCTCACAGCCCCACTGCCAGCACTGCTGGAAGCTGCAGCTGCCAAGTGTCAGTGCTTCATGAAAGCTGCTTCCCCACAAGTGCCATCTGTGCCTGTGCAGCTACCAAATTCATGTCTCAATTTTACTGTCACTTTGGTCCACACATCTAAGGGGTGACAGCCACCTTAGAATCATAGAATTATAGGATTGTTAGGGCTGGAAGTGACCTCAAGGATCATCTACTTCCAACCCCCCTGCCATGGGCAGGGACACCTCACACTACAGCAGGTTGCCCAGAGCCACATCCAGCCTGGCCTTAAAAACCTGCAGGGATGAGGCTTCCACCACCTCCCTGGGCAACCTGTGCCAGTGTCTTACCACCCTCATGGGGAAGAATTCCTTCCTAACACCCAATCTGAATCTACCCATTTCCAGTTTTGCTCCATTCCCTCCAGGACCCATCACTACCTGAACACCCTAAGAAGTCCCTCCCCAGCTTTCTTGTAGCCCCCTTTAGATACTGGAAGGCCACAAGGTCTCCTGGGAGCCTTCTCTTCTTCAGACTGAACAACCCCAACTCTCTCAGGTTGTCTCCATAGCAGAGCAGCTCCAGCCCTCTGCTCATCCTCGTGGCCCTTCTCTGGACACATCCAGATGTTTCAGATCATAGAGGCTCCAGAACTGGATGCAGTACTCCAGGTAGGGTCTCACCAGAGTGGAGCAGAGGGGGAGAATCACCTCCCTTCACCTGCTGGCCACGTTCCTCTTGATGCAGCCCAGGATGCCAGTATCTGTGCTCCATGCTCACCAACTCTCAAGGGTGTGCAAGCTGCACATAGATCAAGAATGGATCCACCAGCACCACATTGGCTTTTCACTCTGAGGTGCACATGAGACAATTTTTATGCCATCTGGCTGCTGTCACATGTAGCTTTGTGGGCACCAGAAGCTTGTTCAAAGGTGAGTGCTTGCTGTAGAGTGCCTAGAATGCACTCAGCCTGTCTCCATCAAGCAAGACCCTAACCAGCTTCTCAGCACATTTGTTTTCAGGGCATGTAGCAGTGACGCTTGGCTTTTACTGCCTACCATGACATACTGCCCTAGGTGTGTCATGGTGGAGGTGGTGGAGTCATTGTCCCCAAGGGTGCTCAGAAAACATGCAGACAGGGCACTTTGGGAGGTGGTTTAATGGCTGTAGTGGTGTTAGGTCAATCAATGGTTGGGACCGGATGATCTTAGAGGTCTTTTCCCACCAAAATAATTCTGTGACAGCTGCAAGTTACACCTTGCAGCACTGTCCACAAGACACTGAGGGTTGCTAACTCCAAGGACACCTAAGCCCTTCCTCAAAACAGTTCTCAAGGTGATGGCTCAGCACAGTTGAAGCACATCCCCTCAGGTTGTCATGTTATGGGTAACAGCCCAACATCTGCCCGCCCTCAGAGCCCCAGGACTCTTACTGGAACTTTTTGACATCATCAAGTCCCAGTAAGGACTCCCACTGAGACAGGTTCATAAACTTAAAATAATTAATAGGTTTAATTTGCTGAAAGTGACAGACCCAACAGACTGGGGATTGCTGGTGGCAAGAGCACTAACTGTGAGGTGATGGAGCTGGGCTTGGTAAACCCTGGGTACCATCCAACACAGCTGGAGATGCAAACCTCTGCAGTAACTCTAATGGGTAACAGAAATGCAGTGGAAGTTCAGCTGTGTGGTGAATGCATGATTTGTACCAGAAGGTGTCTCTGGCTTTGGGTGGAGAAAGAGCACAGCCCAACTCTCCCTGTCTCTGCCAAACCCACAGTACTATGTTGTATGAAGTATGTTCCTCTCATGGTTCTTTACACCCTAACCCCAGCTGTCCCTACCTTCTAGGTGACATTGAGTGTGCTTTGGCTGGTGAGCTGAGTATCAGTCATACCTCTTTAGGATGAACCTCATTTGGCTCATTACCATACTGAGTGGTGTCACCTTACACTATTAAAGAGCACTCAGTTAGGCAAAGGTCCTTGCTCTGGCACCATAGCCTTCAAAACTCTGTTTTGAAGCTGCATGTTTTGTAGTTTTAGTCTTGCCTCATCAGTTCCAGCCAAGGGTCATCTTACCTTCACAAGACTCCCTCCTTCAGCTGTGTGGCAGGCCAGCTCTGCAGACCTCCAGTTCCAGAGGTAACACAAACATCTCTTGGTTACAACCCTCTCAACCTTCCTCCTGGAGGTTAACCTGCATTCCTGTCACACAGTAAGCTAGGCAGTTATCCCCCAAAGGACACCATGTCCTCTTGTCCCTCAAAGTTCTGATCTCAGAGAGCAGGACAATTCTCAGGGCTACCAGGATGTAGCACTGCCCTCTGAGGAGAGGCTGAGAGCCCTAGGGCTGGTAAGTCTGGAGAAGACTGAGAGGGGATTTAATAAATGTTTATAAATATCTGAGGGCTGGGGGTCAGGAGAGAGGGGACAGGCTCTGCTCAGGTGCACCCTGGATAGGACAGGGGGCAATGGATAGAAACTACAGCACAGGAGGTTCCACCTCAGCATGAGGAGGAACTTCTTCAGTGTGAGGGTCACACAGCACTGGAACAGGCTGCCCAGAGAGGCAGGAGATTGTGGAGTCTCCTTCTCTGGAGACTTTCAAGACCCATCTGGACGTGTTCCTGTGCTGGTTGGACTGGAAGATCTCCAGAGGTCCCTTCCAACCCCTAACATGCTGTGATCCTGTTCCAAGACTTCCAGTCTGAAAACATCAGCAATGAGCATAGGAACACAAAAGGAAGCTTTCAGGCATTGTGAAGGTTTAAAGTGAGGGCTTTTTCACCCCATGATTCTTCTCCACCTTTCTTGTCTAACACAACCAGCACACGAGAATCTAAGCCTTACAAGGCTTAGATGCACAGCAACTGTGAAAGCAAAACAATCAGTGTGGTGAAACACAAAGAGGGTTTGCAGCAAAAGTCTCCCCCACATGGCCAAAGAGTTGTCCAGGGGTGGAAGCCTTGGAGACAGGAAATAATTCTGGGATGGAAAAGAGGGTTCTCATGTTCTTCATTGTGACTTGGGGTGAACACACTTGGAGATGAAAAGAGGTGAACTTTGTAAGCTTAACACAACACAGCTGAGGTGGAATAAAGAAGAAAGTGGTGGTTTGAGAGTGCTTATGGTTCACAGCCTTGGAAAAGTAGGAGATCTGCTTTGGTGTTTTTAATTAATTAATTAATTGTTATCTGTTTTCTCTGGGTAATGACTGTTAATTTTCCAGCCTACAAAATTCACAGTGATCTGTTGAGCATGTTTAGCTATGCTGCATTTCCCTTTTTTTCTGGTTGGAAAGTTAGCTTGGGTGGGATCCCACTTCTCCAGCTCCACATCCCAAGGTAGGATAAGCTGGGCTTCTGCAGACCTGGTTCTGGCATCTGTCATGAAATCGGAACTCCACTGAATTTCCAGGCTTCCCCCTTCTCTTCAGAAAGATCACCTAACACCTAACCTGAACTTACCCAGCTGCAAATTGTGGGGCCAATTTTTCCTACATGTAAAACCATATTGGTGAAAACTTTCTGAGTGTTCCCCTTCTTAGCCCTCTCCTCTCCAGACTAACTTGAAATCCTTCTGCTTAAAGGCAGGTTTCCTAGACTTGTTTTTTGCTCTGCCTGGATTCTCTGTAATTAATCCACATCTTTCTTACAGGACAGTGCCCAGGCCTGTGTGTAGCATTTCTGTGGAGGGCACAGGAATGGAAAGATGACCTGAAACAGTAATCCCACCATCTGCTTGACCCCTGGTGAGGCATCCTGCGTTCATGGAAGCAGAGAAACCACTCACACAAACCTCAGGCACAGACTGAAGCTAAATCCCAGGCAGCACTCTGTGTGAATTAACAAACCACACTGAGCAGGCAGCTCTCAAGCCTCCTAGGGACGGCCAACTAATTACAGGAACTACTTCATGGATCAAGAACTTGGACAAACTCAAAGTGTTCAATACTGTGCACCAGCCAACACCTTCTGCATGTTTTTTTTTTTTTCCTAAGCCAGAGCACAAAATGTACTCAAATAGCACCATGGGATCAGTTAGTAAATGCATCAGAGAACCTTACAGGCTGGTAAAAAAGTGACATTAAAAGGAGATGTAAAAATGCAGCTCTGCAGCTGGCATCACAGGCAGTGTAAGAAGGCAGTAGGTAAGGAGCTAAATTACTGCAGAGAACCTGCAGCATAATGGGCTACTAGTAATGGAGCTACTCAGGACTGGGTAGGAGGCATGAATCATAGACTCACAGAATCATTTGGGTTGGAAAAGACCTTTAAGATCATCAAGTCCAACCACTAACCTAACCCTGCCAAGTCTGGTCCTAAACCATGTCCCTCAGCACCACATCTCTGTGTCTTCTGAACAACTCAAGGACAGGGATTCAACCACCTCCCAGGGACCTATTTCAGGGTTTGAGAACCTGTTCAGTGTAGAAGTTTCCTGGCACAACTTGAGGCCACTTCCTCTTGTCCTATATCACTTGTTACTAAAGAGAAGAGACTGAGCCCTAACTGGGTCCAGCCTCTTTTCAGGTAGTTGTATAAAGCCAGAAGGTTTCTCCTCAAACTGCTTTTCTCTAGGCTAAAAAAAAAAAAAAAATCTCACTTCCATCAGCTGCTCCTCACCACTTTTCTCCAGACCCTTCACCAGCTTCATTGCCCTTCTCTGGTTCAATTAAAGCACCTCAGTGTCCTTGTAGTGAGGGGCCCAAAACTGATGTGGCGTCACCACTGCCAAGTACAGGAGGACAGTCACCTCCCTGGTCCTGCTGAGGACACTAGTGCTGATACAGGCCAGGATGGCACAAGGTGACTTGTCTCTCAAGTAATACACTTAACAGGCTCACTTCACCATGTTAAATATGACCAAGCCCATGTTAACTATCAGTTTGGATCAGAGCAGCAGTTTATGGCTTACTGCTCAGTCCACAGAGGCTCTCCTACACCCTCTGTACAGTGTAGGCAGAGACAGACACCCACCAGACTTCCAAGAAGTCTCCTCCTGCCTAGCTCAGACCTTCTCCAGAACTACACCAGGATTAGATTAGGAAGGTGCCACAATGTTAAGTCTCACATGCTTAAACAGTTTGCTTACTTAGATGATGTCCATGCATGTTCTTTCTCCCATCCTCATATTACACATGCACTGCACCTCTCAAGTCATGGTCCCTTTTCTGTTCAGTTTCCTCCATCCATGCAGACAGCAGGCTGGCAGAATTTCTTAGATAAGCTTGTGTATAACTGGAAAGATTAGATAGCTATTTACAGCAAAAGAAAATTCCTGCTGCTGGCATTCACAGTGTAAAGCTTGAGTGCTGTGTTTAACAACCTATGGCAGCAAGCAAACTCAAATCTAGGCAGCAGACTGTGAAATATAATCATGTCTACATCTCCTCTAAATATTTCTAAGGCCAAAAATAAAGTAGGCCAAAAATATTGTGTTCAGAGGACTTTAAGCACCAATCCACAATGGTCACAGGACATTGCTTGCTCCTGTCTCCAGGGAGCAGCAGCCCTTGAATGTGTCTCAGAATCAGACATGAAAAGGAGCTATCAAAAGAGAGGGGGAAAGGAATGCCTCATATTTAGCAACAGGTCAGGGAGGTGGGGTGAAGAGGGGGTGTGGAGACTTTGGAGAAGTGGTATCACTGCTGAAGAACAGCAGGCAGATTAGTAAGCATACGAAGTGCAAACCCTCCTGTGAAAGTGAAATCCTACAAATGCAGTCTTCTCTCAGACCAGGTCCTTTCAATTATTCTGTTCTTACCATGCTAAAGGAAGGGAGGGAAAACTCACCAATAATGCATGTCTGACACTAAATTCAGGAATATTGAGGGCTGCTTCCATGTTTCCCAAAAAGATAAGGAAAAAAGGGAAGAGTACCCAGTAAGAGCTATGAGTGATAGCTATGAGACAAAAATCCCACCAACCACCACCAAAAAGGAGGGAAAGATCACAGGAGCAAAACCCAACACTCTTTTACTGATAAATAACTTTCTTTTTGTCGTCTGTTGGTTTTAATTTTCCCAACCAAACATTCTAGCAACACAATAGTTGAACAAAGTGCAAATCTTAGAAAGTCAACAGAACTCAAAACTTGTTAAACAAACTCTTTTTCACAGAATAGAGGATTTTTTTTCTCCTCTATATAATATCACCATTTGTCTCCAAGGCCATGTAGTAGTGGTTATATTTATCTCCAAAGCTCGTGACTCGTTTTATATTGCTAAGGGATCTGAGCTGCTACGTTTCAGAAGCGGGAGATTAATCATCCTTTGAAAACTCCACCAGACTCTGAGACACAAAATCATGAATCCAGATATCTGTTTCTGGCAGAGAGGTGTCCACAAGGAAAGTGACTATTTTTCGATCCCAGGAGTTAGTGCTCTCATTAACTGCCTCTATCTGTGCCACCAAGGGCTTCTTCTCTACAAGATTCCGAAACACTATGGATGCCTCTTCTGACCACTGCTGGCTTTTCACTCCTAGGACAAAATGCAAAGCAAAACAGAGAGTCATTTATAGACTACACCAACCTGAATGATGAACTTTTGTAGAAGCAGGGAAAAGGGTGGGTGGGTGGGAAACAGTTGAGAAAATAGATGTTCCAGTGCTACTGAATGCAGCTTAACTCTAGAAGTGAAACACAAACTCACTCATCTCCGACACAAACAAGCCTAATTATTACAGACACTAGGATATTTGCTTTTTCTTATCTAAAGATATGGACAAGTTTGCAGAAGTGAAAGGCAAATGCATTGACTCACTGAGCAATTCAAAGTGTATCAGCTGCCATGCATGATAAAAGCATATTAGGAAACACAACAAAAAGGAAACTGAAGATCCTTTCAAAACAAGCTATTTCTTTGGTTTCTGCCTGAGGGTGCTAGAATGATTTTTCCTCTTGGCCTTGCTTTAGGTAAAATTTTCTTTATCTCAAAGCAGCATCCGCTACTAAAACGTCTGCCAAACCTCCAAATTCCAAACTAGGTCTGCAGGGAGCAGAAACAAGAAGAAATACTTAAATGCCTCACACCTGCTGCTGTTTTTTTTTTTTTTTTTTTTTTTTGAGAGCAGCATCCCACAAAGCCAAGGGGTATGCTCAAGGGATGTAATGCTCAGGGGATGTAATGCTAGAACCCAAACAGATTTTTGAATGTGCCTGTGATCTACCAAAGAGAGAAGTGGCTCCTACAGACTTGGAATTCAGTCTCCTCAGACCACTACATCCAGACACAAAGAGCTCAAACATCATGCATGAATACCCAAACAACAACTTATAGATAAAAGAAGCAAGGCAGCAAAGAGACAGCACTTTGCTTTTACTATTAGCAGCAACTTGCTGTTGGCAGGACAGGACAACACAGGAACACAGCTCCTGGCAGGTTACAGTAGGAATGAGAAGTCAATAGTTCATCAACAGTTAAGGTAGGTTAATTAATGCTAGGAAAGGCTGGTAGGGAAGCAAATGGGATTTTACAAGGAAATAGATCAGAGACTGAGAGACAGCAGGCATGGAAAAAAACCCAGCAAACAACGAGAGAAAACAGTGGAAGAATAGCAAGACAATAGTTACCAGTCTTCTGGGCTCAGCTGGCCTGCTGTGACAATATGAAGCAGCTCAGAGGCCAGCTTAACTATCTACTTGGGTTTCTGTGAAGCAGGAAAATTGGATGACTTGTAGGCTTGCTCAGTTGGATCCTGTACTACTCCAGCAGACAGAAACAGCTAGGGATCAGCTTCATTTCAGCACTGCCATTCTAGGACCCCAAAGCCTGTCGGTAACACATCCATCATCACTGGTTTAAGTAACCCCTAAGGTCACACTCAGGCTATGAGGAGCAGAAGATCCACAGAGTGCAACCTGGGATACCAGAGCAGCAACTCTGTGGCCTGTAACTTTAGACAAGCACATTCTGTAACTAGGTTAGTGCTGACCAAACAGTGGCAGAAAGCAGCAACTGAACAGGATGAGATGCATACGTCTGAAAGCAAGGCAGAAATGAAAAGAAACATTTGGGAAAGGAAAGAAAAGACAGCAAGAAGAGATCAAGGTTTTTTTAGTTCTTGTTTAATTCTATCAGATGCCACATATGCACACAGAAATTAATTTCACTGAAGTCTGTGGAAAGCTCCCACCCCCCTTGTAGACTTTGCTTGAGAACATCAGTGTATCTCAAGCAACCTTGGGTTCCAAACACACACTGAAAAACAGTAAATTATAAATAGAGGCAAGAAATGCAAGAAAAACTTCTCCAGAAACTCACCATCTAGTTCCTAACTTTATGCAGCTTAGGATAATCAGAACATAAGTTCTCAATCAACAGATGAGGTAAGCTCTTATCAACAGACACATCAAAACTCTCACAACTTTGCAATGGGTTAGATTTAAGGACCCCAAATTTCCTTCAGATTTCATTTCACTGTGTCCTTTGCATATTCAACATGAAACACATTTAAGTGATAAATATCAATGACAGTGCAAAGCAGGTGCTGGGAAAATGTAATCAACCTTCAGTTTTACAGGTGGCAACTGAAAGTGTGGCATTAAAATGAATAAATAATGAAAATGAAGAAGGGCAAGAAAAAAAACAGAGCTTTGATGACCTCCCTGCCCATGGTAGGGGGGTTGGAGTAGATGATGCCTGAGGTCTCTATTTAAGCCATTTTATGATTCTGTGACATAAACATGCATGAATGAAGCAGTTTTTTGCAAGAAGGTGCATGATTTCTTCAGCAGAAAAGGATGATACCACTAACCTTTGGCTTTGTCCACTTTCTGTATGTTTGGTACCCCTGCTGACACAAGACTTTAACAACAGAAAGAAACCCAACAGTAACAATAATAATAAAAAAAAAGAAAAAAAAAATAAAGAAAGTTAAATGCTTACTACCTACCTGCAAGCTGAGCTGTTATAGCTTGGAAAGGAAGTTTTCTGAATGTGTCCATAAGTGGCTGGACTTTCTCCACGCTGATAAACTCATGTTTGCCATAGTCCACCTCATACACTGACAAAAACCCATTTCTAAGAATTCCTTTTATTATGACCCTGTACCACCTAGAAAGGGGGAGGAAAGGGAAAAACAAAACAAAACAAAAAAAAATAAACAACGTGAATTTGAATTCACACACTTGTCTCCCAAGAAAAGTGATATGCAAACGAAAGGTCTTAACCAAGAGGCTTCCAGGATCTGGTATTGTGTGAACACAAGTCAACTCTTCCAAGTACAATCCTGAAACATGAAAGAGACTGCAACCTCATTTACTCCCTTAATCTCTCAGATGCTGCTGGACATCTGCCACCTTGTTAACAATGCAGACGAAGCAGAGCAAGGCTTGCCTAGCTTAGCAGAGCTAAGCTTGCCTTCAAAAGACTTTGTTTTTAATTTATCTACTTACTGACTTCCAATTTTAGCTGCGTACAGCTTGTTTTTTTCAATGTTCACAGGTTTCTCTTCTGCCCTGCTGTAGTACAAGATCATTTCTTCCATTAGGGCTTCCAGATTATGTAGCTCTTTCCAAGGCTGGACAATGAAGTGACCTGGATGGCAGGCTACTGAGACATAGACATCCATGAGCTCACCAGTCTTTGACAAGGGCAGAGGTGGAGGCATATCAAGGGTAGCTGCCACACTGCTGGGTTCTCTAACTGAATCAGAGAGGCTCTTTTCTGATTTTCCACTGGCAAACTGCAGAGCTGAGACAGTGTCACTCGTCACTTTTGTGGAGCTAGTCCCACTGGGGGTAACACTCAAGAAAACATCCTTCTGGTGCTTCCACAAGTCTGCATTTTTGATCTGTTGGTTGATGCTGTGATCCGCGTCTGAGAAATTCCCCGGAGGGAACAGGTAGATGTGAGCGATCCCCTTCGACCCGTCCTGTTTGACCAGCTGGGGGAACAAAACACACTCTGACCCACACTTAACCACTCTGAAAGGCACAGATGATTTTGCACACAAGTCTAAAGCCTCTAACAGTTCACAGAATCACAGAATTAACCAGGGTGAAAAAAACCTCCGAGATCGTCAAGTCCAACCTATCACCCAAATCCACCTAATCAACTAAACCATGGCACCAAGGGCCTCATCCAGGCTTATTTTAAACACTTCCAGGGATGGTGACCCCACCACCTCCCTGGGCAGCACATTCCAATGGCAAATTTCTCTTTCTGTGAAGAGACGAACGCAGCCTAGACCTCCCCTGGTGCAGCTTGAGACTGTGTCTTGTCCTTCTGTCACTGACAGACCAACCCCCACCTGGCTGCAACCTCCTTTCAGGTAGTTACAGAGAGCAATATGGTCTCCCCTGAGCCTCCTCATCTTCAGGCTAAACAATCTCAGCTCTCTCAGAATACAGGAGGGGAAAAACCAGAATGAAAGGGGGGAGGAGCGAACCAGAATGAAAAGGGCAGGGGGAACCAGAATGAAAAGTGGGGGAAAAGCAGAATGAAAAGGCAGGGGGAACCAGAATGAAAAGTGGGGGAAAAGCAGAATGAAAGGGCAGGGGGAACCAGAATGAAAAAGTGGGGGAAAAGCAGAATGAAAGGGCAGGGGGAACCAGAATGAAAAAGTGGGGGAAAAGCAGAATGAAAAAGTGGGGGAAAAGCAGAATGAAAGGGGCAGGGGGAACCAGAATGAAAAGTGGGGGGAGAAACCAGAATGAAAAGTGGGGGGAGAAACCAGAATGAAAAGTGGGGGGAGAGACCAGAATGAAAAGTGGGGGGAGAGACCAGAATGAAAAGTGGGGGGAGAGACCAGAATGAAAAGTGGGGGGAGAGACCAGAATGAAAAGTGGGGGGAGAGACCAGAATGAAAAGTGGGGGGAGAGACCAGAATGAAAAGTGGGGGGAGAGACCAGAATGAAAAGTGGGGGGAGAGACCAGAATGAAAAGGGGACAGACCAGAATGAAAGGGGGGGAGAGGGGAAACCAGAATGAAAGGGGGAGGGGCAGGAAAACCAGAATGAAAGGAGGAAGGAGGGACCAGAATGAAAACAGGGAGGGGAACACACACACCAGGATGAAAGATGGGGGTGGGGGGGCACACCAGAATGAAATGGGGGGACAGAGGGAACCAGAATGAAAGGCAGGGGGGGCAGGGAAACCATAATGAAAGGAGGGAGAGGGGACCAGAATGAAAACAGGGGCACACACACACACCAGAATGAAAAGTGGGAGGGGGAGCCAGAATGAAGTAGGGGGGGGGGAGAACCCAGAATGAAGTAGGGGGGGGGGAGAACCCAGAATGAAAGGGGGGGGGGGGAGAACCCAGAATGAAAGGGGGGGGGGAGAGAACCCAGAATGAAAGGGGGGGGGGGAGAGAACCCAGAATGAAAGGGGGGGGGGGAGAGAACCCAGAATGAAAGGGGGGGGGGGGAGAGAACCCAGAATGAAAGGGGGGGGGGGAGAGAACCCAGAATGAAAGGGGGGGGGGGAGAGAACCCAGAATGAAAGGGGGGGGGGGAGAGAACCCAGAATGAAAGGGGGGGGGGAGAGAACCCAGAATGAAAGGGGGGGGGGGAGAGAACCCAGAATGAAAGGGGGGGGGGGAGAGAACCCAGAATGAAAGGGGGGGGGGGAGAGAACCCAGAATGAAAGGGGGGGGGGGGAGAGAACCCAGAATGAAAGGGGGGGGGGGAGAGAACCCAGAATGAAAGGGGGGGGGGGAGAGAACCCAGAATGAAAGGGGGGGGGGGAGAGAACCCAGAATGAAAGGGGGGGGGGGAGAGAACCCAGAATGAAAGGGGGGGGGGGAGAGAACCCAGAATGAAAGGGGGGGGGGGAGAGAACCCAGAATGAAAGGGGGGGGGGGAGAGAACCCAGAATGAAAGGGGGGGGGGGAGAGAACCCAGAATGAAAGGGGGGGGGGGAGAGAACCCAGAATGAAAGGGGGGGGGGGAGAGAACCCAGAATGAAAGGGGGGGGGGGAGAGAACCCAGAATGAAAGGGGGGGGGGGAGAGAACCCAGAATGAAAGGGGGGGGGGGAGAGAACCCAGAATGAAAGGGGGGGGGGGAGAAAACCCAGAATGAAAGGGGGGGGGGGAGAAAACCCAGAATGAAAGGGGGGGGGGGAGAAAACCCAGAATGAAAGGGGGGGGGGGAGAAAACCCAGAATGAAAGGGGGGGGGGGAGAAAACCAGAATGAAAGGGGGGGGGGGAGAAACCAGAATGAAAGGGGGGGGGGAGAAACCAGAATGAAAGGGGGGGGGGAGGAACCAGAATGAAAGGGGGGGGGAAGGAACCAGAATGAAAGGGGGGGGGGAGGAACCAGAATGAAAGGGGGGGGGGAGAACCCGAATGAAAGGGGGGGGGGAGAACCCAGAATGAAAGGGGGGGGGGGAGAACCAGAATGAAAGGGGGGGGGAGAACCCAGAATGAAAGGAGGAGGAGAACCAGAATGAAAGGGGGGGGGGGAGAACCAGAATGAAAGGGGGGGGAGAACCCAGAATGAAAGGAGGAGGAGAACCAGAATGAAAGGAGGAGGAGAACCAGAATGAAAGGAGGAGGAGAACCAGAATGAAAGGAGGAGGAGAACCAGAATGAAAGGAGGAGGAGAACCAGAATGAAAGGAGGAGGAGAACCAGAATGAAAGGAGGAGGAGAACCAGAATGAAAGGAGGAGGAGAACCAGAATGAAAGGAGGAGGAGAACCAGAATGAAAGGAGGAGGAGAACCAGAATGAAAGGAGGAGGAGAACCAGAATGAAAGGGGGGGGGAGAACCCAGAATGAAAGGAGGAGGAGAACCAGAATGAAAGGAGGAGGAGAACCAGAATGAAAGGAGGAGGAGAACCAGAATGAAAGGAGGAGGAGAACCAGAATGAAAGGAGGAGGAGAACCAGAATGAAAGGAGGAGGAGAACCAGAATGAAAGGAGGAGGAGAACCAGAATGAAAGGAGGAGGAGAACCAGAATGAAAGGAGGAGGAGAACCAGAATAAAGTATACATCTGTTATCTATTATTTAGTCAAGCTAAAAAACCAGCACTAAACAGACTATCCTGGAAGAGGATGTTTAGAAAAGCTAAATGCAACAGCCATAAGCCACAGCCTAGAGGAGCTGTGCTTTTAATTACATTGTCTCCAGTGTTATAAAGCAAATAAAAAGGTAGAGGGAAGCTACACAACACTTCTTCAGAGTGCTGTGACAGCATCTGGAATCAGATATTAAAGAAGAAATTAGCTTTTATTCTGTAGCTAGTCAGACGTTTCATTTAGAGGGGTGTTTTCAGCTCTGTAGCTAGTAAGAGGTTTCATTTAGAGGGGTGTTTTCAGTTTAATTAAACTGGATGCATTTCAAACAGGAATAATTTGATCTGAAAGGTAACAGTAATTCTAAGAGCACAAGAGAATATTTCTGGATTAGAAGGGGAAGAAAGAAATAAAAAGGCAAACAAAAAATTAAAGCTGCTGCCCAAGAAGAAAAGAAGAAAAGTCTATGTGCAACAAGAGGCATAAAAATAACTTAATCTTAACTCAGTGGCTGCATTTTTTTTGTGGTGAATCATTAACAGCTGTATTTCTGACCATCTGGACTGGGACAGCACAATGTGAGAGGCCAATGTGAACGTTGCTGAATTCTTCAGGGGAAGAGAGAAGCTTTTAACAGGCTTAAGCAAGTAAGTTTTATACCAAGTGTCCTAAGGAAAGGACTTTGTGTAGAATTTATGCCTGAGAGCCGGCTACAAACTTCTAAAGTTCTGTAACAAAAATAGATTTCACAGAATTATAGAATGCTTTAAGTTGGAAGAAGCCCTTAAAAGTCACCAAGTCTCACAGCCCCTCACAGTGAGCAGGGACATCTGCTTGATCAGGTTGCTTAGAGACCCATCCAACCTAACCTGGAATGTTTCCAAGGGGCATCTTCCATCTCTCTGGGCAATTAGCACCAGTGTTTCACCACCCTCAATGCCAAACATTTCATCCTTCTCTCTAGTCTGAATCTCCCTCTTTTAGTTTAAAACAGTCACTCCCTGTCCTGTCACAACAGGCTCTGAGGACAAGTCTTTCTTATCAGCTGCCTTGAAGAAACAGAAGGCCACCAGAAGGTCTCCTTGGAGCCTTCTCTTCTCCAGGCTGAACAACTTCAACTCTCTTAGCCTGGCCCCACAGCAGAGGGCTCCCAGCCCTCATATCACTGCTGTAGCCTCCTCTGGCTACTACTCCAACAAGCTAATATTCTTCTTGTGCAAATCTGATGAATGGATAAATTTCTAGGGTTACTCTTTCAATGCTCTTCCCACACCCTTCTGGATTTCAAGTTGCATTTTGACTGTTTACCTTCATGCTAAACTCAGGACAATTCATTACAGTGTCTCTCAGGCACAGCACAGCATCTGGAGTCCACATGCCAGTGTTAGGTGGTAAATCTGCTAGGCAGCATTTTACAGCCTAAGAACAGAATTAAATATATGAGGTATAACTTAGTGATATGGAAACCAGTCCACGAGCTCCTACTCACACAAACTCCATTCATGCTGACAGATTCAGTCATGTCTGATACACATAAAAAAGACAGAAATGTGCAAACCCAGCAGCTGCACATAGTAACAGTAGCATCATGTCAACACACAGGACCACATTATTATTTATTTCAGGCAAAGATCCACAATTAAATACACTCCAATGCTGAATGCTATTGAACAAAATTTCAAGCAGCAACGCTACAAACACTGCCAAGAGATCACAGAATCACAGAACTGTTTTGGTTGGAAAAGACCTCTAAGATCACTGAGTCCAAGCATTGACCTAACACCACCACGGCCATTAAACCATGTCCCAAAGTGCCACCAATCACAGGTTTCTTGAACATCTCCAGGGATGGTGACTAAACCACCTCCCTGTGCAGCCTGTTCCAATCCCTGTTGCAGGAAAGAAATATTTCCTAATGTCCAACATAAACCTCCCTTGGTGCAACTTGAGGGTATTTCCTCTCATTCTCTTACTTGGAAGAAAAGACCAACCCCCACCTCACTGCAACCTCTTTTGAGGGAGTTGTAGAGAGCAATGAGGTCTCCCCTCAGCTTCCTCTTCTCCAGACTAAACAATCCCAGTTATCTCAGCTGTTCTTTACCTGTCTTCCAGACCCTTCACCAGCCCTTCTCTGGTCACTCTCCAGCAACTCAACTGTGTCTTGATGGGTTAAAAGCTGACCTTGCTAGAAGAGATTAGCTTTAACAAATCTTTATACCTGAGGAGGTATTGCAATTACTTCTCTGAGGAACTGTGGTGGGATTTCTCTAAGTTCTGACACTTTTACAGTTGCAACTGTTCCAGTATCCATGAACTGCACATCAAGTGCTCGTCTAGTGTGTATTATTCTTATCTGAAAGAACAAAGAAAGAAAGAGTACCACTTTGAGGTTAAAAACCTAACAATGAGGCAATACACTATATCACAGGTTCCACAGAAACTATGGGTTTGGGTTTAGATGACTGTGGCTGCTCTTTGCACACTTCTTACCTCCACACGTGCCAACTTCCCTTTGGAAGAAAACAAGCAGATTTTGCCACAGAAAGGCAGTGATACATTAAATTCAGATGTCTGCTGCAAATATAAAAAGGAAAAAAAAAGTTAAAAGCATAGAGCTGTTACTATCTGACACTCACTCACTTCAAAAGCTACACACGAGAGGTAAAATAAATAAATAAATCTCTTTCTAGCCTCAGGAGCATTTCTTACCATGCTGGTTTAAGCTTTCCCAACTGGTAAAGCTTTTATTCCAAGCTGTGTAACTTACAGGGAAGCAAAGAACATGAAATGCTAGAGAAAAAAGAAAAAGGCACATTTGGCATCACAGAATCTGAAAGCACTGACCATGTACTTCACTGTTCTGGAAAGCAAAAGCAGATTAGAGCTGTTACAAGCAAACAAGCTCCTACCTTATATACTGGAACACAATTTGTTGAGGTATTTTAACCCAAATTTACTACTGACTCAAATGAAAGTGTCATAGAATGGCTTAGATTGGAAGGAACCTCAGAGATCATCTACCCCAACCTGTTCACCATGGGCAGGGACACCTCTCAACTAGACTCAGCTGCTCAAGGCCTCATCCAGTCTGGCCTTCAATACCCCGAGGGAGGAGGCTCAACCTCTCTGGGCAACCCATTCCAGAGTCTCACTGCCCTTGCACTGAAGAACTTCTCCCTAAGATCCAGTCTAAATCTACTCTTTCTCAGCTTCAAACCATTCCCCCTTGTCCTACTGCTAGAGACCCTCAGCAAAGTCCCTCTGCAGCCTTCCTGTAGGATCTTTTCAGGTATTAGAAAGCAGCTCTAAGGTCTCCCTGGAGTCTTCTCTTCTCTAGGCTGAAGAACTCCAGCTTCCTCAGCCTATTCTCATAGCAGAGGTGCTTCAGCCATCCAGTCTGGATCATCTTTGTGGCCTCCTCTGGACTCACTCCAACAGCTCTGTGTCCTTCTTATGATGGGGACACCAGACCTGGAGGCAATATTCAAGGTGGGGTCTCACAAGAGCAGAGTTAAGGGGAAGAATCACCTCTCCTGACCTACTGGCCAGTGTCATGGGAGTGACATTCACCACAATGATCCTAAATAACAAGAGAAGACAATGGTTGCACTATAAAAAGCATGAAGAAACTCCATTTCAAGACCCATCAAGACCTTGGTTTGTTTAAACCCTCAGGAAAACAAAACAGCCTCAAGCTGCAAAGACAAGATATTAAAGATTCTTTGATAACAACAAAACCTCTGTCCAGAAAATATGAATTTTTCAAACACCTGTCTGGCTGCTTGCTACAGAGCTGCCTGCTCTGTATTGCCAAATATTTCAGGGTTCTATATACTTTCCTTCAGTATTTGACTCCCTTGAAACTGAATCTTAGTAACTCAGACATGTTCAATATGAAGTATTTGCAGATGGTCTGTGTTCTACAACCAGTGTAAAGCTTAACTTCCACACCTAAAAACATTCTGACAGAGTAGTTGCACAAGCAGCACTCTAACAGGACCTCCAAGAACCTGCATTTCATGGTTTGGTTCTCTAAGGCTCAGCTGAATGTTGAACAAATTAGATTCTCTTAAGAATTCTTCTCTTTTGTATAACTTGAGTCTAGCAAGGTTGCTGCACTGTTTGCACTTGGCTGGTGGAATATCAGACTTCTCTGCCACATGACTATTTTAAAGCAGCTTAGGACTTCTGAAAACACCTCCTATGCATCAATTCAAGTTGAAATGAGCCATGACATTCAAAAGCTTTTCTAGCTAAACACACGGAAAAACTTCTTTGCTGTGAGAGTGATGGAAACCTGGAGCAGGCTGCCAAGAGAGGTTGTGAAATCTCCTTCTCTGGTGAGATTCCAAACACACCTGAACTCTGTGATCCTGGGCCAGCTGCTCTGGGAGACCCTGCTTTAGCAGGGGGGTTGGAGTGGATGATCTCCAGAGGTCCCTTCCAAGCTCTACCACTCTGTGATTCTCCAATTCTAAGGGTACAAGGACAATCTATGCTGCAGATCAGATCAAAGCCACCAAATCTCCAAGGAGGATAGGCTGAAAAGAGCAGAATTTGCTTACAGTGTTTCATTGTCAACTTGCACAGTGTGCTATGAGCCAGGCTGTTTTCATACCTCAACTCCATCATGCAAGTAAAACTTCCATTAAAAAAAAAAAAAAACAACAAAGACAAACCAGGCTTTAAATCCATCTGATGCAGTTTGCTCTGGAAGCTTCCCATTACAAGCCACACTTACAATTCTAACTATTGAAGGAAAGCTGTAAGCAATTACAGAAGCCTTAGAGACAGTTTGTAAGCAAGAAGGAACCAAAGACATTTTCATGTTGAAGGATGCCCTCCATAAATCTGGGAAGAGAAATTATAACCTGTTTTGAATAGTTTATGGCTGCCTCATACTTGAGATTTTCACAGTGTCACAGTACATTAGAGGTTGGAAGGGACCTCCAGAGATCATCCAGTCCAACCCCCTGCCAAAAGCAGGATCACCCAGGGTAGTACACACAGGAATGCATCCAGGTGGGTCTGGAAAGTCTCCACACAAGGAGACTCCACAACCTCTCTGGGCAGCCTGCTCCAGTGCTCCGTCACCCTCACTGTAAAGAAGTTTCTCCTCATGTTGAGGTGCAATCTTCTATGTTCAATCTTGTACCTGTTATTTCTTGTCTTATTAGTGCACACCACCAAAAAGAGCCTGGCCCCCTCCCCTTAACACCCACCCCTCAGATATTGATAGACATTGATCGGATCCCCTCTCAGCCTTCTCTTCTCCAGACTAAACAGCCCCAGGGCTCTCAGTCTCTCTTCATAGGGGAGATGCTCAAGTCCCCTAAGCATCCTCCTGGCTCTCTGTTGGATTCTCTCCAGCAGGTCTCTGTCTCTCTTGAACTGGGGACCCCAAAACTGGACACAGTATTGCAGGTGTGGTCTCAGCAGGGCAGAGTAGTGAGGGAGAGGAACCTCCCTAGCCCTGCTGGACACACTTTTCTTGATGCACCCCAGGATCCCATTGGCTCTCTTGGCCACAAGGGAACATTGTTGTCCCGTAGAGAACTCACTGTACGTGACTGGTATGCTCTGAAGAAAGCTAAATGACTTTACCTCTTCTCTCATCACAGAACCTACCTTGTAATGGAAGAAGTCTTCTAGTTTCTGCAAGACTTCAGAGAGTCTGGACAAGCCTTTAGAGGGAACTTGGCAATACAGGCTTCCATCAGAGAAAACACTGGTGACTCTGACGTTTGTGTAGAGTGTGTCTACCTGCAATGGTTAAGATTTTGTCAAGGGGGAAGTGAACCACACACACAAACTTAGCACACTGCAGAGTACTGGGGTTTGTCAGCCTAAGACCTTAGCAGTCAGTGATTTTAACTAAGAAGCAAACAGGGAAATGGTACCTTTAAGTGCAGTTCAAGGGACTTGTCATACAATGCCTTCAGACAAGTAGCGTTGATGTTGATATCATCTTCTCCTGACGTGTCATAGAGCACAAGAAGAGGAATATCACCCCTCTCCAGTATTTCCACAGCAAATATATTGGAGCATGTCTGTGATTCCACAGCCTTTACCAGGACAGGATCATCACAGAAAACTTCCAGTCCTGTAAGACAAGTCATACTTTTTATGTGTCACTGTATTCGAAACAAAAAAGTAACAACCAAGTCTGTGTCCTAATGGGAACCTTCCCAAGAATCAGGAGGTAGCAGGAAGGCTGTACTGCAACCTTGTTGTACTACAACCTTTCTTGCACTGATAGACTTGTTCCTTTTTAACAGAGAAAGTTGTCAAGAAAAACAACCGGGAGGAAAAAGCCAGGCAAGGGAGGAAAAAGCCAGGCAAGGGAGGAAAAAGCCAGGCAAGGGAGGAAAAAGCCAGGCAAGGGAGGAAAAAGCCAGGCAAGGGAGGAAAAAGCCAGGCAAGGGAGGAAAAAGCCAGGCAAGGGAGGAAAAAGCCAGGCAAGGGAGGAAAAAGCCAGGCAAGGGAGGAAAAAGCCAGGCAAGGGAGGAAAAAGCCAGGCAAGGGAGGAAAAAGCCAGGCAAGGGAGGAAAAAGCCAGGCAAGGGAGGAAAAAGCCAGGCAAGGGAGGAAAAAGCCAGGCAAGGGAGGAAAAAGCCAGGCAAGGGAGGAAAAAGCCAGGCAAGGGAGGAAAAAGCCAGGCAAGGGAGGAAAAAGCCAGGCAAGGGAGGAAAAAGCCAGGCAAGGGAGGAAAAAGCCAGGCAAGGGAGGAAAAAGCCAGGCAAGGGAGGAAAAAGCCAGGCAAGGGAGGAAAAAGCCAGGCAAGGGAGGAAAAAGCCAGGCAAGGGAGGAAAAAGCCAGGCAAGGGAGGAAAAAGCCAGGCAAGGGAGGAAAAAGCCAGGCAAGGGAGGAAAAAGCCAGGCAAGGGAGGAAAAAGCCAGGCAAGGGAGGAAAAAGCCAGGCAAGGGAGGAAAAAGCCAGGCAAGGGAGGAAAAAGCCAGGCAAGGGAGGAAAAAGCCAGGCAAGGGAGGAAAAAGCCAGGCAAGGGAGGAAAAAGCCAGGCAAGGGAGGAAAAAGCCAGGCAAGGGAGGAAAAAGCCAGGCAAGGGAGGAAAAAGCCAGGCAAGGGAGGAAAAAGCCAGGCAAGGGAGGAAAAAGCCAGGCAAGGGAGGAAAAAGCCAGGCAAGGGAGGAAAAAGCCAGGCAAGGGAGGAAAAAGCCAGGCAAGGGAGGAAAAAGCCAGGCAAGGGAGGAAAAAGCCAGGCAAGGGAGGAAAAAGCCAGGCAAGGGAGGAAAAAGCCAGGCAAGGGAGGAAAAAGCCAGGCAAGGGAGGAAAAAGCCAGGCAAGGGAGGAAAAAGCCAGGCAAGGGAGGAAAAAGCCAGGCAAGGGAGGAAAAAGCCAGGCAAGGGAGGAAAAAGCCAGGCAAGGGAGGAAAAAGCCAGGCAAGGGAGGCAAGGGAGGCAAGGGAGGCAAGGGAGGCAAGGGAGGCAAGGGAGGCAAGGGAGGCAAGGGAGGCAAGGGAGGCAAGGGAGGCAAGGGAGGCAAGGGAGGCAAGGGAGGCAAGGGAGGCAAGGGAGGCAAGGGAGGCAAGGGAGGCAAGGGAGGCAAGGGAGGCAAGGGAGGCAAGGGAGGCAAGGGAGGCAAGGGAGGCAAGGGAGGCAAGGGAGGCAAGGGAGGCAAGGGAGGCAAAAAAAAGAAAAAAAACAGACCCCCTTAAACAAACAGCAGAAAGATCCTCTTCAGAAAGAGTCCAAGAAAATGTATAGAGAAAAAAGGGAACATTAAAAAAAACCCAACCAAACAAAAGCTCATCCATGGAAATTTTACATCCTTAAAATGTAACTAACTTTTAAATGTTATAAATGCCTGTTAGATTTAGGAAAGTAAATACTTTCTAGCAGAGTCAAGGAATTCTGTATTACTGAAAGGGGAAGAGTCACTTTGAAATAACTAAATAGGATCCTGTTTAGAGCTATTGCCTGCCCTGGCCACAACAGGTGTATCTCTTTTCTGGTACAAGCAGCTGTGCCTGTACATAGCTTCACACATCAGCAAAGGTTTCCTTTGAGTTCTTAAAGCTTGCATAAATCAAAGGGACAAAGGCATCCCAGCTAAGTACAGAAACAGCTAAGCTCCATTACAGACACAGACAGCAAGGTCCTCTAATATCAAAGTTTCTTTACAGAACTCTCCTACACATCCTTCCTTTATTCCTCTTCCTTCTTTCCATGAAGACCTGTGTCTGCTGAGACTAGTTGTCTTGGACAGAAACTAACATCTGGTTTTCTCTTACCTGCCAGTTTACATTTTGCAGCTTGAAATGGAAGAGTAGTGAACTGTTTCTGTAGTTTGTACACACTGTTGCTTTCAACAAGCTCACTGAAGCCATGATCAACATAGCACACCTGGTAATGGGAAAGGGAATAAAAGTGGCAGGTCGTAATTGTAATTGTAAATGTGTTTTCTTGAGTCAGGGAAAAATGTACTGAGTTGCCACATTCTCTTTGCAGCCACAGAAATGTCACTTTTCACTGATTTAGTACGATGTCATTAATCTCATCTTTGTTTCACTGCTTCAGAGTTTTCAGGGAAAGCCTCCTTCTCAAGACCTCTGGAAAAACCATACTGTGTCCAGTTTTGGGCTCCCCCAACTCAAAACAGACAAGGATCTGCTGGAGAGAGTCAAACAGAGAGCTACAAAGATGATTGGGGGGACTTAAACTTATCTCTCCTGTGAAGAAAGACTGAGAGACGTGGGGCTCCTTAGTCTGGAGACGAGAAGGCTGAGAGGGGATCTGATCAGCGTCTATAAACATCTGAGGGGTAGGTGTTAGGATGAAGGTGCCAGGCTCTTTTTGGTGGTGCCAAGGACAAGGAACAACAGGTACAACATGGACACAGGAGGCTCTACCTCAACATGAAAAGAGACTTCTTTATGGTAAGGGTGACAGCACTGGAACAGTCTGCCCAGAGAGGTTGTGGAGTGTCTTTCTCTGGAGACTTTCAAAACCCCCCTGCATGCATAGTTGTTTGGCCTGCCCTAGGTGATCCTGAGAGGGGATTTAACAAATGTTTATAAACATCTGAGGGCTGGGGGTCAAGAGGGAGGGGACAGGCTCTGCTCAGTTGCACCCTGTGATAGGACAAGGGGCAATGGATATAAACTCCAGCACAGGAGGTTCCACCACAACGTGAGGAGACTTTTTCACTGTGAGGGTCACAGAGCACTGGACTGGGGTTGTGGAGTTTTCTTCTCTGGAGACTTTCAAGACCCACCTGGATGTGTTCCTCTGTGACCTGTGCTGCATTCTATGGTCCTGCTCTGGCAGGGGGGTTGGACTTGATCTCCAGCGACCCCTTCCAACCCCCAACATCCTGTGAACTGTGATCCTTCTTTGGCAGGGGGACTGGACTCTATGATCTCTGGAGGGCCCTTTCAACCCCTAACATGCTGCAATTCTGTGATCCTCTGCAAGTGTTCCACAGACTCTTAATGGAAGCAGTGCTTGGAAGGACTCAGCACATATTACCTCAAACCATGTAAGAAAGGTTTTGAAAGTGCTGAAAAGTCAAACACCACTGAGGTGCCATTGTATGTTTTGCCTTTTGTTTTAATAGCATTAAGAGAATGATTTGGATTTATGCTTACAGTAACTTTGAGACAAATACCACAATCTATGTGGGATACCAGTAAGGAAACTGCTGACTTGCAGCAAATAAGTGGAGCTAAAGTGAGATAAAGAAGGCTTTGACAGGGATTTGACAACTTTTCCTCTAAACTCTTTCATGCAAAATGTCTGCATACCAAACACTGAAAAGAGAATCTGAGCACTGTTTCAGAGGATAAACAGCAAATGCTGCAGTAAAGCAGTACCCTTCTTTTGGCTGATAGCTCTAGCTATAGAGAAGTTAGAGGTGAGGTTGCTACCAGTGTTCTTCCCACTTCTCTAAACCAAACAATCTCTCAAAAAACCAAGTTCTGACACACCCCTCCAAGTTCCAGCTGGAAAGAGTAGCACTAACTTTCAGAAAAAAACAAACAATTCTAATACATATTCTATTTAAGTATTTGTGAAATTATCAACTTTAGAACTATGTTAAGCAGATCTGGCTAAAATGCTACCCAACTGAGGAAAACAAACAAACAAACAAAAAGTTATTATTAATGTTTGACATTAGACAAGAAATAATTGAAAAACTTTTTTAAGTTCTGCCATATCACAGACTCACAGAATGGTAGGGGTTACAATATCTAGCCCAACTGCTGCCAAGGCAGCTTCACCTGTCACACAGGAACATATGCAGGTGAGTTTTGAGTATCTCCAGAGATGGAGACTCCACCACCAATCTGGGCAGCCAGTTGCAGTGCTCCAGCACCTCTAAATTAAAGAAGTTCCTCATGTTTAGATGCAACTTCTTATGTTCAGGTTTGTGCCCACTACCCCTGGGCACCACTGTATGAACACTGGTCCCATCCTCCTGACACCCACCCTGTAAGTATTTATTGGTGATATTCCCCCCCTCAGTCTTCTCTTTTCCAGACTAAAATGACCCAGTCATAAGAGATGTTTTAGCTCCTTAATCATCTTTGTAGACCTTTGCTGTACCCTCTCCAACAAGTCCATGTCCTTCTTGAACTGGGAAGCTCAGAACTAGACACAGTATTGCAGATGTTAACAGGCTCGTCACAGATGACAAGAAGAGCCATCTGGCATGGCAAACATTTAACAGGGGAGTTAAATCATCTCAAAAGGGTTTAACTAAAATGCTGCCTATAACTTCCAGGACACCAGATCTACTTGGAAGGGAACACAATTACACTCTCATTGTCTTGCTATTTAGTGCATGTAAGAGATACTTCAGTACAGGACTTAAACAAGGTCTATCAGCAAGTGAATTTTGTTCTTTCTTTGTTCCGCTCCAAATAGCCTTAGTGAGTGTGACAGCACCAATCACAGATTCATAGAATGGTTTAGGTCAGAAGGGACTTTGAACAGCATCTAGTTCCAACTCCCTACCATGGGCAGGGATACCTTTCACTAGACCAGGTTGCTCAAGGCCTCATCCAACCTGGTCTTGAACACCTCCACAGAGGAACACCCACAAACTCTCTGGGCAGCCTGCTCCAGAGTCTCACCACCCTCACTGTAAAGAATTTCTTTCTAATATCTAGTCCAAATCTGCCCTCCTCAAGCTTAAAGCCATTCCTTTTCATCCTATCACTACAAGCCCTTGTAAAAAGTCACTTCCTATCACTAGGAAAGGTCCATTTTCAGTATTAAATTGCCATAGGGCCCAGCCTCACATAAACCCCAAAACTATTTATGGAGAGAAAATTGAAAGACCATTTAATTTCGTCAGCTGCCTAACTTCCACAAAGCCTTAACTTTTGATAAAAGTGAAAACAGAAGTACTTCAGAGCAGGAAAGGAGAGAATGCTAGTGTAGTGTACTCAAGACTGTGCATCTGGAGAGAAAGTGCCCCCCAAAAATAATTGCTTGCCTTTATTTTGTTGTCTTCTAGAGATATTATCCGAGCACGCAACCAAGCGTCTTCTTCAGCGTGTACTGCAACCAGTTGCCCAACACTCAGGGAATGAGCTACTGACACTGTGCTATTCTGACTATAGTAAGCTTTCATGTCATCTTCCATTTGTTCCTGGGCTGAAGAATAATCTTTGCCCACATACCTAAAAGGATTTTACAAAACAAACAAACAAACCAACCGACCACAAGAGTTAGGATGCAGCTTCGAAAAAGCTGAATAAAAACCTGAGAACATTTAAGTGCACATACGAACAAATATTTTCTAAGCACATTGGTATCCAAACCCTGTTTCCATCAGCAGGGATATAGAAAAGCAACTGACATGAAATTTGGTATTTCTATTGACAGCTAAATGTGCTCCAGCAGTGCAGAATCTAACATGCTCAACTAGATTTTTAGTAAGAGCTCTTGGTTACTACAGGCATGTAAAGCAACTTGACCACATGAGCAGAGTACTCTCTGGGACCAAGTAAGAAAGAAGTAATAAATAGATCACCTCTGAAGTTACTCAGTCATTAACAAAATACCATCTTAATCAGGTTTTCAGTAAGGCTGATTAAAAGAAGGTGTTTACAACAGCTTCTCAAATCAGCTGTCAAACCATGTGCTGTTTATGCTCAGCCTTCAGAACAACTCTGGTATTAGGCTGCTGACCTAATGGTTCATATGGAAGCAGCTGGTGTGGCACAGATCTTCTTTAATACAACTGAAAACTCCAAATGGGAAGTCCTGAGTGCTGCAGAAACAAGTCAGATTTGAGCAGATAAAAGGAAAACTTATTCCCAAATACTTATTAGTAACTTCTATTTAAATTTTGCTCAGTACTGCTCATTTTGATCACACAATTTGGATTATCATCCCATAAAAAATCCAGGTTTATTCTGGAGGCCTGCCATATGCCTGGGGTTACTGCACTATCATATATTATGCTAATTTTGTTACACAGATAGGGTTAAACCAGATCACACTCCAGGGAACCCTCCTTTTCCTAACCTTCAGCACCTAACTGCTATTGCTTTTCAGAATGACAGCCCTTTTGTTTCATTGTAAGCACCCATCTGCTTGATAATGGACAAGGAACAGGGGTGACAGTCACATATGTGCCACTTTAAAGTTTATTTCTTAGCATTTGTTTCATAAAGATACTCAACAGTACCTTAACAGAATGTAGAAGAACCAGAATTTCCTGCCTCACTCACTCTTTTCTAGCAACAGGTGAGAATCCTAATGAAGAAATGTTTTTGGCTACTCAAAGACAACTGAAAAACAATTTTTCAGATTCTTTGGCAATGAATCATGGAAAAAACAACCCCAAAAAAGGTGTGTGAGACTAATCTCTATATGCAGGTGGCCCAAGACTGCAAGTGTGCTTTCAGCACCATTTTTCACTTATCAGCTGGAACCAATTCACATGTCAAGGATTGCTGCTGGACTGTGAAAGCAACAAACACATAAAGTTCAAGACTGAGCATTCTAATACATTGCTAGAGAGAAAATTTCAGCTTTAAGGCCACTGTGTTGAATACTGCTGACCACCAAAGAGGAAGGGGATATTTGTTTTGACAGTGAAAGATCTGTAAGTAACCTGCACATAGACTTATTTCAGTCCTAATCAGTACCTCTGAGAATGATTGAAACTATCTAATGAAAGCTGAAACTGCAGAAACTAGTGGTGAAAAACCCCAGGTCAATCAATATAGTTTATGACCACACAGTGGCTTAGTTGTTCATTTGAAGCGATGTCTAAAACTTTAACATTAGCTTTGATTTGAAGCAATTTTCAAAATGATATATCCTCCTTAAAAAAAAAAAGTGTTTGGGGTTTTTAGTTAAAGAAAAAAAAAAAAAAAGAACCAGCCAAACTAAGATTTGTGCAATTTATCTCAACAGTGAAGCACAGAAAGCTTATCATGGTATTTTCTGGAACACCACAATGACATAGGTGTAAGATTCATAGAATGGCTAAGGTTGGAAGGGAACTTAAAAGATACAACCCACTTCTTCCTTGTGCTCTAAACACTGATCAGCAACCAAACCAACCAGCATTAGCAGGTTGCTGTAGGAGGGAAGGAAGCTCATCTGCCCTCAAAAGTGGTAACTGCAGTGTAATGTGAACACAATCAAGTCGACCTTGTTAGTAGAAAGTCATTTAGGAAGGCAAGCAGCACTTAGCATGGAACACTACTATGTGTTATAGTAGAGCTATTTTAAATAGCTTTCAAAAGCCCAGTCAAATCTGCTTGATTCTCAGACAACTGATCACCTCAGCACAGAAAAAGTTCCAGAAAATTTCCATTTATGCACAGAAGAAGGTTTGTTTTTTTTTAAAAATTTATTTATTTATTTTGTTGTTTTTTTTTTTTCCAGTTTCACTTTCAAAGTAAGTCAGTAACATGGATGGAATCAAAATCAGTGTTGCCTGAGAAATCACAAGTATTTGGATATGTTTCTGGGATGCTTTACAAAGCCTATCTGGCAGGTTTAGGGTATTTAAAGTGTATTTTCACTCTAGGGAGAGAGACCTGGCTAGAGAAACTTATTCTGAGGCACTGTCAGATCTACCATCATAGAGATCTATCAAGTTTCACAGGAAAGCTTACAGTAGACAATAATGTTAGGAGACAGCACTTTGAGTGCCCAAATGTTGTTATTATTTGTAGACATTCCAGTTCCAGAATTCCTGCTAACTTTGGTGTAAAATGTTTTTCACAAAAAATAAATCTTTTTTTTTTTTTCTGTGAAAGAGAATAAATTAAGTCCTACAGCCTCCTGTTATCCATTCTCTTATGGCATACCTGCACAATATGGATGTATGTATTCATAAATAAAGCAAATAAAAAGATAGACTCTGAAGTACAAACTTACCTAATGAGGACCTCGTTAGTGTTCTTCAGTTCTAACACTATGACAGACACAGATCCTTCTGATGGAATGATTAGAGGAGGAACAGTTACATTCTCTGGATACTGGTCCTTGGCTTCTTCATGCTGCTGCTCAGCTGTGGCCTTCACACTGCCATGCCTCTGGACTTTTTCAGTGGCATTCTGGTTTTCAGCAGTGTGTCTTGGGGGTTTGGCATACAGGATGGCCTTCCTGGGGACTTCAGAGACATAGTCCACTACACAGACATCTGAGAGCAGGTCAAGGTTATTTAGAATGTCTTCTGGAAATTTTGCTTGGTAAGTATCTTGGTACAGCTTGGGAAGGGCATTAGCCCAAAGACCATTGGAATACTTCAGCAAGATGTTAACAACTTTCTGCTTGAAGTCACTACTAAGTGATGCAGGTGTGGTCTCCACATTTGGTTTTAACAAAGGGTCTGCTTTTGAAGAAGTAACATTCTGAGATGCCTTTTCTGGCTCTGGTGTATCACTTTTTGATACTGGTGTATCACTTTTTGATACTCCTTTCTTAGGAGGGTAAAGAAGCCCGTCCATCTGATCACCCCGATGTACTTTCTCCACCTTGGAGAACAAAAGGCAGAGTCAATAATCAGATGCATCTTTAAGTCTAAATCATTTTGCCACTCAGATTTTTACAACATGCATTTTATAGAGACTTTGGGTGGACATCCACAGTGAGCTAAGCCTGAGGCAGTTACTACAGGGTAGTGCTTCTGGTAATGCCTCCTTCCCCATTTTGAAGGGCTACACCACAGACATAGGACTACACCAGGACAGGGCAAATATCTAATCTACGCAATACAACTTGAACTTGCTTCCAAAGAAGTTATCTTCTCTCTGTTCTCCTAAAAGGACCATAAGGTCATCTTCTGGTCTCTCTTCTCAGATGCAACAAGGGACAAGGTAAGAGGAAGCAGGCTCATGTTGTGCCAAGGGAGGTGCAGGTTGTGTATTAGGAATAATCTCTTCACAGAAAGGGCTGTCAGGCATTGGAACAGGCTGTCCAGAGAGGTGGTGGAGTCACCTTCCCTGGAGGTATTCAAAAGACTTGTGGACTTGGTGCTGAGGGACATGGTTTAGTGGTGGCAGCTCAGCAGTCGTGGTGAGATTGTGAGCTCTAGGCAGGAGGTTGGACTTGATCATCTCAGAGGTCTCTTCCAACCTCAACGGTTCTGTGATGGATACTTGCCACAAACTTAGGTCTTTTGCATATTAACCCCTGATCTTCCATACAAGCAAGCAGATGATAAACAGAAGTTTCTGTCTCAGTCTGGTAAGGGAAAGGGGATTTGATTGTACACTTCACTAACAAGAGGACACTGTCAGGCAGTGTTGCAAAGGCTGCCTGCTCTGACACAGATACAATTCTGAAATTAAGGAAGACATTTCTAGATCATAATAAATTTAATACCATTTTAAACCATGCTCACAGCCTCCTTCCAGATCCATATGTTTTACCAATCCTTATGTCTCTGCCCTTTGCTAAACTCAATTATAAAGATCTCTCATAATCTGAAGTCACAACCCTGGAAGCACCATTTGAGAACTGCAGAAACAGAACTAACAATGAAATTCCACTTCCTAAAGCTTTGCAGTTATGCAGTTTCAACCTAGATTCCCAGCAGAAATACCTATGTAGAAGTGAGATAACTGTCTACTGTCATAAAGTTATTAAGGTTTATGTGGGTCCACCTTGATGTTCCTTCCTTAGAGGAAACACTTCATTAGTTTCCGGGGTCCACATCATATCAAAGATCAACAAACTTTTTCCAGAGGCTGATCACTGCACAAAACATTGAGTAGTTGAACTCACTAGTAGTTTACCTGCTGCTACTCAGAGGTAGCATTTACTTTCATGATATTAATGTCCACACCCATCAGAACTTTATAAACCTTGCTAAAGTAATTCCTTGCTGTTGTCTTAGCACCATACAACAAGAGAGTAACAAACAAGCCTTTAAGTATTATCTTACATAGCAAGAATAATACAGGCCACTCATTATCAAGGTAACAAGACAAGAACATTTAGTTGCTATAGATGGAGGAAACAAAAATGGCCATTACTGTGTCAAAAGCCTTGTGTTTTCTTCTGTGTGCATCTCTTCATGCTCAGCCCAAACTGCAACAAGATGATGCGAGTTGAGAGAGTCAAAGCCACCCAAGGGTTACTACACAAGTGTGCTTCCATAAACTTGCTGGGCACTACACTGTCTAGACTGGTGCAAAAGCAGGCTATCAAATGGTTCTTGGGGACAGGTCTTGGTCAATTTCGATGAACACTGGTATGCATGCTGTCTAAAACTGACACAAAGCACCTCTCCTGCAAGGACAGGCTGAGAGAGTTGGGGTTGTTCAGCTTGGAGAAGAAAAGGCTCTGAGGAGACCTTATTGTGGCCTTCCAATATCTGAAGGGAGTGATAAGAAAGCTGGGGAGGGATTTTTTTTTTGGTGTTGGGTAGTGATAAGGACTCGGGGAAATGGATCCAAGCTAGAGGAGGGGAGATTTAGATTAGACATTAGGAAGAGGTTCTTCATCAAGAGGGTGGTGACACTGGAGCAGGTTGCCCAGGGAGATGGTAGAAGCCTCATCCTTGGAGGTGTTTAAGGCCAGGCTGGAGGTGGCTGTGAGCAACCTGCTCTAATGTGAGGTGTCCCTGCCCACGGCAGGGGGGTTGGGACTGCATGATCCTTGAGGTCACTTCCAACCCTGACAACTCTGTGAAATAGTTTTCATAGATTTAAAAAAAAAAAAGACAATTAGACAATATAATAATTAGACAAATAATTAGACAATTCTCATGCATTTGTAAATCCTTCATTAGTCAAAAACAAAGAAGTAATGTTTTCTGCAAGAGTAAGACATGAAAAGGCAAAACCTGCCCAGCAACCCTCAGCTCCCTGAGTTCATGAAAATGAGTCCACAAGCTTTAAGACCCTCTTAACTGGGGGCAGATGAGAGGTACTACCCTATAGACATCCATTTACTGAGGAATACCTATCTACTCTGGGACAAAATAAAAACAAATCATATAAAGGTCCTCAATGTACCACTGGTACAAGTTCTCAAGCAGATGTGCTAGTCAGCTTAACATAAGAGATAACAAAGCATGTAAGTCCATGTAACCTGGAAGGACCAAAGGCATCTTGAATGATGCATGAGAAGAAAAACCTGTACTTGTACCCTCTGCTATCAGGAATCTTCTTGTGCCTTTTGAACCACAGAGAAAGAAAGGAGCTTGGCTAAAAAGCCAAACAAAAACTTACCAGGCTTTGATAAAGCTGGAAGTGGGGAGATTCAGGCTGGAAGTGAGGAAGAAGTTCTTCCCCATGAGAGTGGTGAGAGCCTGGAATGGGTTGTCCAGGGAGGTGGTTGAGGCTCCATCCCTGGAGGTGTTTAAGGCCAGGCTGGATGAGGCTCTGGCCAGCTTGCTCTAGCGTGAGGTGTCCCTGTCCATGGCAGGGGGGTTGGAACTGGATGATCCTTGTGGTCCCTTCCAACCCTGACTGATTCTATGATTTATCTTCAAGAGACCAAAGTCTACCAAGTGGCCCCAAGAAAAAAATCAGGGCACAACACCTTGGCAGATAACGACACCCTAGATAGAGGTGAATTGATAAAGATGTCCCAAGTATTTGTGCACAAGACTGAGGAATCTGTTTAAATGACCAGCCAAGAAAACTTAAGCTCCAGAAAATACTTGGCTTTATCAGGACATTCTGTTTGAGCAGGTTGTGAAGGAATGTATGGCAGTTCTTCCTGAAAGAAGCTGGGTGCAGAGGTCTACCTTTATGGACTTCTTTCTCTTAGCTAGCTCTTTTTAACTGGTGCTTAAACACCAGTTGAAGTTTTAGCTGATGGGACTATTAAACCTTACACAAAGACTGGCAGCAGACTAAAGAGAGAAGATCCTTAGAGATCTTTAAGCCTCTTAAACTCCAATAATAGCTCTGAGGTTTTCTACACCTTGAAGCTGTTTTGAAGAGACTGTAGATGCTAACTGAGCAAACCACTTAGAGATGGGGGGGAAAAAAAGTTGTTTTATTAAATTCTTCCAGATCACTTCAATAAGCTCAAGTGGACACCATTAGACTACTGCTTGTTGAATAGAAGTTAATATTCAAGGTGCAAGGTACCTTCAAGGATGCACAACACTACAGAAACTTCTAATTATCAACAAAAGAGCTTCAATTGTGAGCAGCACTTCAAAATGTCCACTCTTTCTTCAGCACAATATTTCAGCTTAGCTTCCAGTTGAGTTTACAGACTTGCCTGCAAGGTTCTTCTCATCAGCATGGCTGGTAGGCTTGCTCTGCAAGCACAACATGCCTGCTGTCACCTCTCCCTCAGAGAGCACAAAGCAGAGTCAGAAGCTGTCAGAACGTGTTATCAGGGCAGCAAAGACTGAAGTCATTCTGCACAGAGAACCATGTTTGTTCTGGGCCTGAGTAACAGAGGGAACTCTTAAAATTAAATTAAAATAGGGAGCCCAAAAAAATAAAGCTTCATATAATAAAAAAACCTTCCCAAGATAAACACTGACACTGTAACTAAGTCAAGTAGAATGCAAAAGAGCAGCAAATCCTCTCCTTCTGACATACAGATAGAGGTGAGACGAAGGCAGACATCCTTCTGAACGTGTTGCTAGGACAAAAGCTTTTTATCTGTGTGCTTGACAAGGTGCAATAAACCATAACACTAATAGACAGAATCAAAAGATATGACCAAGATAACACCCAGTCTTGTTTAACTGTGGGTAGAGTGATGATCAAAGAGCAGATACACTGGCAAACTCCTACAGCATCATTACCTTCCAGGAAGGAAGTGAAGAAAACATCTCTTTGAAATAAGAGTTTCTAAGTTGGAGGAAGTGTCGTTCACTTTCAAGGCTGCACTCACAACTAGAACATGCAGCTATTTTCTGCCATTCTTCTGCAAGATAGGGAAAGGGAATGCAGAGCGGAAGTTGGCATTTAATGTCAGAAACAAAGTCTCATCATATGTGGCAAACAGGAAAGGTTTGGCTTTGTGACACTTGGTATCAGACAGGTCCTCAAAGACTTCTCTAAAACATCATTGATCACCACTATCACTCTGATTTGATAGAATCATTGAATGGCTTAGGTTGGAAGGAAACTTGGAGGTTATCTACTCTCACCTCTCCTCCATGGGCAGGGATGGCCCTCAACTAGATTTGGCTGCTCAAGGCCTCATTCAACCTGGCCTTGAGTACCCCCAGGGAGAAGGCTTCCACAACCTCCCTGGGCAGCCTATTCCAGAGTCTCACCGCCCTCGTACTGAAGAGCTTCTTCCTAAGATCCAGTGTAAACCTACTATTCCCTCAGCTTCAAACCATTCCCCTCTTATCCTGTTTCTAGGCACCCTTATGAAAAGTCCCTCTCCAGCCTTCCTGTAAGATCCCTTCAGGTAGACAGCTACAAGGTCCCCCTGGAGTCTTCTCCAGGCTGAACAACCACAGCTCCCTCAGCCTGTGCTCACAGCAGAGGTGACCCAGCCCTTGAATCATCTTTGTGGCTCTCCTCTGGACTCACTGGAAATGTTGGAAACAAATAATTCATCAAAAGTGTGATGCATCAATTCCTTCAGATCTGATTTAAACATGCAACACAGAAGATAGCTACCATGGTACACAGACCGCTTACAGACACTCTTCAGTGTCAAAGGCTTTTCTCATCTACCTGACTTTCCTCAACAGTGCAAGTTCAACTCCCAGCAAGGTGAGCTCCTAAAAAGTGAGGAAGTTCTTCCTGGCCTTGGTCATCAGTCCTTTGCACCTATACATTTGGCTGAGAGCCTATTTTCTCCGTCACAGGTGGCCACTACAACTCCAGGTCCCACTGTTTTTGCCAACCATTCTACATTTCAGCTCTCCACAGGCAATGGTGACAGGCCTCAAAATTAGCACTCTACTCCTCCCTGCTCTGCCAAGTAGCCACCTCTGAAAGTAACATAGTTAAAGCACCAAGCTGAAACCTTCAACCTGCTGGAAAGCAGCTGCATGGAGAAGGACCTTGGAGTCCTGGTGGACAGCAAGTTCTCCATGAGACAGCAATGTGCCCCTGTGGCCAAGAAGGCCAATGGCATCCTGGGGTGTATTAAGAAGAGTGTTGCCAGCAGGTCAAGGGAGGTTCTCCTCCTCCTGTTCTCTGTCCTGCTGAGACAACATCTGGAGTATTGTGTCCAGTTCTGGGCTCCCCAGTGCAAGGGAGAGTGGTACACTAGAGAGTGTCCAATGGAGGGCTAAGGATGATTCAGGCATACGAACATCTGTCTGATGAGGAAAGGCTGAGAGATCTGAGGCTGTTTAGCCTGGACATGAGAAGATTGGTATCTTATTAATGTTTACAAATATCTGAAGGGTGGCTGTCAAGAAGGGGCCAGGCACTTTTCAGTGGTGTGCTGTGACAGGATGAGGAGCAATGGTTACAAGCAGGAACACAAGGAAGTTCCACCTCAACATGAGGAAAAAATTCTTTACTGTGAGGGCGACAGAGCACTGCACTAGGCTGCCCAGAGAGATTGTGGAGTCTCCTTCTGTGGAGACTTTCAAGACTCATCTGGATGTGTTCCTGCTCTGGCAGGGGGGTTGGCCTTGATGATCTCTGGAGGTCCCTTCCAACCCCTGACATTCCACGGTTCTGTAAGCTGTTGAATATGCGTGCAAAGTAACCAGTTCTGGGGAAAAAAAAAAAACTCCCAGATTTGTGGGATCCTACTGCAAAGGGTGGTGTCAGACACCGTAAAGAGCTTTTCCTTACAAGGCTGTGGACGTCCCTTATGTCGTCTAGTTATAGCTTATACCCTTGGGATCCACTCTGGCTTTTAACAGCTTCTAGTCCAATGTGCAATCAATTGTTTTGCACAGGAAGCTAACTTCTTACCCTAAAAATGCCAAAAGGACACATTTAAAGGCTTGTGGAGTTGGAACTCCACAGGAACAGGACTGGAATATGCTGCCCAGAAAGGCTGAAGAGTGTCTGTCATTAGAAACACAACTAGATACAACCCTGGGGAAACTCCTCATGGAGACCCTGCTCAAGGAAGGGGGTTGCACTAGATGATCTCAAGAGGTCCGTTCCAACCTCAGTGATTCAGAACTGTTTCTGCAATATTGGAAGAATTGGCTGAGCCTTTCTGAATTTCAATTGAATTTCAGTTATCAGGACATAAGAACTACCTCAAAAAACTGCAGGCCTCCTACAATACTAGATAAAGAAAAATAATTTTTAAAGGTTTTTTGTTTAATAGCCTTTTCTTGTTAGACTAAAGGACCCTTACTGGGAAGATTGTTTAATTTCATCCAGCGCTCAGGGCTGGAATGGTTCAACCCTGCTCAGGAGTGGTTCTAGCTTGTCCCCTTCTTGCCCACCGTGCTTGCCCTCCCACTTCATTACCTCACACATACTCTCCACAGCTCCTCATGGTTTTGAGACTGACCTTTGAAAACACACAGTTACAAGTGAAATTTTGTGATGGAACAAGCCTGCTGAGCCCATCTAACAACCCTGTACTGCTGAAGGCTTACGCCAGCACTGAGGATCAGAGACATCTTTGTCAGCAGTTCCTTTTGTCTGTGCTTATTTCCACTCCCCTAATGAAGTGATGTCTTCCCAATGGGCCAGGGAAGTGCAAGATTTAACACACAAGCAGTTACAAGAGTATGTGAAGCAGGAACAAGGAAAGATGCTGTCAAACCACTGATGATTAAGACTGAGTTACAGCCTGTTCTAACACTGAGCTGGGACAGCAAAGCTGTTTTGGATCTTGCATCCTCAAGTGGCTCATGTCCACATGCACTAGGGCAGCATCTTCTCAGAGATGACTGAGACTAATTGTATTTTGCCTTGTGCTATGTTACAGACAACACATCTGGGTAAATTTTAGGCAGAACATGTCTTCTGTTCACTGAACTGATAGGACAAGGAGCAATGGATGTAAGCTGCAGCACAGGAGGTTTCAGTTCCACCTCAACACAAGGGGGAACTTCTTTACTGCAAAGGTTACAGAGGCCTGGAGCAGGCTGCCCAGAGGGGTTGTGGAGTTTCCTTCTCTTAGAGACTTTCAAGGCCCATCTGGATGTGTTCCTGTGTGACCTGAGCCAGATTGTATGGTCCTGCTCTGGCAGGGGGGTTGGACTCAATAATCTCTTTAGGTTCCTTCCAACCCCTGACACCCTGTGATCCTGTGAACTTCATTCTAAATGGTTACTGGCAGTGTGCCTAGTACTGAGACACCTGCTAAAGCAAACTGTCAGGTCAAAGACTGATTTCTTCACCAAGCATGGGAGAAGGAAGCTGTCATAATGCTAAGGCTCATCTGCAGGAGACAGTTTGTAGGGCTTGTGTAAAACTCTGCAAGCTTTTACTGATCTATACCACCAGCCATGACAGCCTGCTCCATCATCTCCTCCATGTGCAAAGTACATTAGAGCTCATAAGAATACACACTATCGACAATGTATAATCAGATCTGATTTTTCACTTCCCTCTAGTCTGTTTCTCTGTTTGGAATGATGAATTTTGCTTCACACAGCATAATCATAGCATAGAAATTCCTTCCTTGAAAGTAGAACACTGGCATACCTGAACTTGCTCTAGGAATACAACTGGTTACTATGGCAATAATCTTCTCTGACCACATCTGTTTAATCTGAACATTAAAAACACAGCTGCCAGATGTAGTAGTATGGGATACTCCAGTTCCTTAAGAGAGGATATACCACCCAGGAACAGAGATTGGGTCTGTTTAGCCTGGAGAAGAGAAGGCTCTAGGGAAACCTGATAGCAGCCTTCCAGTACTTGAAGGGGGCTACATGAAAGCTGGGGAGGGCTTGTGGTGACAGGATGAGGGGCAATGGTTTTAAAACTAGAGGAGGGGAGATTTAGACTGGACCATTAGGAAGAATATCTTTACAGTGAGGGTAGTGAGACGTTGGAACAAGTCACCCAGGGAGGTTGTGGAGGTGTTCAAGGCCAGGCTGGACAGGGCCTTGAGCAACCTGGGCTAGGGGAAGGTGGGTTGGAACCCCCACCATGGCAGGGGGGTTGGAACAAGATGATCTTTAAAGGCCCCTTCCAACCCAAGCCATTCTGTGATTCTGTATCTATAGATGTTACATGTAAAGAAGTTTGGATGCTTTGTTTCAAAAATCCTGCTTTTTCCTGCTGTTGTCAAGGAGGATATCAGACTAGGAACATCTTTGTTCTGACCCAGTACAACTTTTATAACACTCTGTATGAACCTGCTTCCACAGCTGTTCCTTTCCAGCCAGTCTTGGGGCTGGCATCTATCCAGCAGTGAGAAAGACTTGTGAGAACAAGGTTTAGAAAGAGAAGAAATGAAACAGGGGTAAGATGGTTAAAGTGGGGATCATTAAGTAATTAAATCAATCAAAGGTAGAAGATTCTGCTATGAAAAAAGCAGAAAGGTGGGAGAGTCATTTCCAGTCACCACTTTTTCCAAAGCAGTAGTCTTGATGGGAACAGAACACTGCAGATCTGACCAACAGAGCTGAGTGAAGCTTGTCTGGACAGCAAAGACTTTCTGGGTATTATATAAGGGTGGTGAGAGCACATTTATTTTCAGCCAGTTGCTCATTAAGGCTTGGCTATAATCTGTCAGTGCTAGCCACTACATAATTACTTTGTACTTCTGCATTTAGCTGTGCAAAATATGTTGCTACAAGCAAGATCCTCAAGAAAGCTAACCTAAAGAGGGGAGGTAACAGACCCATGGAGAACAAGGTCAGCCTCATTTCTCTGTAGTAGGTCCTCTTGTCTGGAAGGTGAAGACTCAAAGCAAAGACTGTCATCCTGCAATTTACAGTGATCTTTGGAGACTTCATCTCAGTAGGTAGGAAACATTTCCATTACTGGTGGTTGTAACTTGAACACAGAAATTATAATTTTCCAGAAGTCAGAAATTAAATTCCTCCCTTTCAGAGAGAGTTCAGGAGTGTGAGCTGTTCGGAAGTGAACACTGTCACCAGCAGAGTCCTCAGGTGATGAGCCTGGAGATGCTGACAGCATATAAAAAGGTTTATTGCCTGCTGGTTTGTAACTAAGCTACTGATGATCAGTAGCTGATCAGACATGAGCATGTGCTGTCTCTTTAAGAAGGTACTGAGAGAAGCACCACACATTTCTCTCTCTTCTGAGGCTAGCAGACACTCCTAGTGTAAGCACTCAACAAGGCAGAAGTAATTCAGGAATTAGTCATGGAAGCATCTCTGCTGATACTGAAGAGTACAGTCAGCCCTCTGGCACTTCAAAGGATCTACAGAGCTGTACACCTGCAGACAAACTGAACCAAGAATAAACAGTGATTGTCCTTAAGATGTATGGTAGCCTTCATGAGAAGACAAGGTCCCAGCTCAAACTTCTCCCTGCCAGAGCCATGACTATGGTTTACGTAAGTCAGTCAACTGAGATGGGCTTTACAGGCTCATTAACAGTGGCCCACAAAGACTGACTGTGCCAAGACAACTTGATAGTTCTGACTGCTGTTGTGCTGTGCCTGCCACGTGACAATGTCTCCATGGATTTAATGACTGCTTACTTACACTAAAGTGACTTTATTTACTTGCTAGAAAGAAGACAACAGACCAAGCAAATAACAAGCAAATGGACAGCAAGCACAGACTGAAGATCCTGGCTGAACAGCAACATTTTGTCTGGAATATTAGCTACCCAAATGACTAAAATTTGCTGTCTGAATTCAGTAACTCTGGCTATAAACCCTCGTGTTTAATAACAGCTTGCTCTGTGGGTAACACAAGAACTGACTGCCAGCCACCAAAGCAAACTGCTGCTGTCTGCATATGTTACTGATCTCTGTAGCAAGATATCACAAATGCATTTGAGATTGTGTTAGAACACCATGAACACATGAAATGGTCATTCCTGAAAAACAACTGTTTAATCCCAGTGAACCCTTACTTTTTTGAATTTGTTTGGGTTTTGTGGCATTTAAAGTTGTTGCACAAGAAAATACCCAGCAGCATGTACATGGAAAGTCACTTCAAGCAGACATTGTCATAACTTCAATATCCTTCTAGTGCCACAGTTTGATAGATGTTGATGAAGGTGAAAGCGTCCATTGACACAAGTCTGATGAGGAGCAGCTTAGGGGCCTGGGGTTATTCAGCCTGGAGTAAAGAAGGCTGAGGGAAAACCTTCTGATTCTCTATAACACCCTGAAAGGAGGTTCAAGTGAGGTGGGGGATTGGTCTTTGCACCAGGAGAAGTTTACCTTGGATATGAGGACAATTTCTTCCCCAAAAGGGTTGTCAAGCCCTGGAAGAGGCTGCCCAGGACAGTGGTGCAGTTCCCATCACTACAGCGCTTGAAAAGCCATGTAGGTGTGGTGCTGAGGGATGTGGTTTGATGATCCTAAAGGCCTTTTCCAGTCTAAACAATTCTATGATTTTATGACTGGACTATGAAGCTAAAGAAAGCCTTGATGTAAGTGGCACCATACCCTAAATGAAGGGTGCCACTTCATTTAGGCACCACAAATTAACCACAAATGCAGAAGGAGAAAAGCACAGCAGCTTGAGACCCTGAACCCAGTGGTGATGGCAAGTGACTGGCCCACCTCCTCTAAGTGGAGGCTCAGCCTGATACCAGATCCTGATATGAAAGACAAGCATCCCTCTGCTGATTAAGATGTACCAGACACTAAGGTTGAGCAGGAAGAGGCTGAACTGTAGTCTCTCCCTCCAACATTGCCATGTTTCACTTTCACCTATTATTGTACCATAAGCAAAATTCCGTAACCTGGACTTAAGATGTGAGAAAGACCTGTAGAAAAGCCTATAGAAAGAGAAGACTAGACAGATCTAAGACTGTTCACACAGGTTTTGCTGGTATCTAATAGATTTAAGAAGAGATAAACCCACCAATGAAGAAAAGCATAAGATGCAATAGGGAAAAAAAAAACCCAAAACTACATCATGAAAAGCAAGCATCATCAGCTGCTGTTTGGGTTTGTCAGTGTTGGAGACAGTCAAAAGGTGGCATCTCAGCAAGCTGGAGCACCTGCTCCAAGAGGCCACGGAGGCTGACCTTCTCCAAAACAAGCAACTGCTGGGGTGCTGTTTTGAAGCCATTGTCACAGTCTAGGCAAACGGGGAGCTGGGATTTCTTCTCCACTGCTACAGACTGTGAAAGGAAAAGCAGGACCACGTAAAACGACGTCTGGTAGAGGAACACTCAGGAATCCGCAGGGTACTGGCATCTTCCACAAGGATGTCACTCAATACTTACTGTGCAGACATGAGGCCAGTTCTCAAGCTGATGGAGCACTGCTGTGCTGAGCTCCTCCCAGTACATTTCCCGGTATATCTGTGGAATCTTTGACATCCAGACACCACTGCTGCACTTGCTCAGAATCTCCGCGATGCGACTTTGAACCTCATCAACACGGGCAGCAGAAGGGCCCGAGGCAGTGGTGTGTGTCTTCCCAGGGGAGGCATTCAAGTTTTCTGCCAAATAAAAATACAGCCTTGAAGTAAATATAGCCTTCTCAGCAAAGAAAAAAACAGGTGATTACCTACCTGCTTAAAAATTAAAACATGGAAGCTGCCAGCATAACATCAACTTTACCATGTAGCTGTCCTGCCCAGCATGGCTGTTTCAGTCATTTTTTTTGTTGGAGCAAGCCATGGGAAACCTCAGACATTTAGTAATTGACCTGAAGCTGAATTTTCAAGCACTGCAGTTATTTTCATAAGGCACTGCTAAATGTTTCTTCTGAAAGGATCCTGAAAGAGGTTACAGAACCCTCAGCCATACTGTTGTGGAGAAGCTGCACCAAGGCAGCATCCCAAGAAGGACAGAAGATTAATTTCTTTAGGAGTACAAGCACCAAGATACAGCAACACACCCAAAGATGTTCTTCTAAATTCATTCAGATGTACAAAACAGACCAATGATTTGCCTTTCATTCTAAAACATGTGCTGAAGGGCAGTCTGAATCCAGCACCCAGACTTTCTGTGCTACTGCACCCAAGGAAGCCCTCCAGCAGAGGAGAGAAAGGAATACCAACTGTCCAGCTACTCTGGACAACTTCATGCCTTGTGTGTAGGAGCAAGGCAGTCATGATCCCAGTTGGATGTTCCCATCACTAGAGCTTGCCTGCTCCCTCATCTCTACTCTCCACCCTTTGGAGGAGTGGCATTTGCTGCCAGACCTGAAGCTTCACAAACCAGCCTGAGAGGTCTCAAAGAAAGCAACCTCTCCTGATCTCTATGGTCCCCTCCAACTCAAACCATTCTATGATTTGGCAAGCCCATCAACAGCACAGCTGCTGAGAGCCAAGCACACAAGAAGGGTCTTTCCTGGACAGCTAGATTTGTGTGCTGCTTACTCCTGGAAGCCAGAATTTGACTCTCCTGCACCAGATCTCTATCCTGCCAGTGAAGTTAAGCATACTCCTCAATCTACTCACACTAGCTTTGTGCTTGGTTTTAACAGTTAGGACCTGAGGACTTTCCTAGAAGACAGAGAGGCAGGCAAGTAAGCACACATTTCTCCAGCACCATGAAATCAATAGTGAGATAGATCACTCACAGAACCTGGTTTCTGACCCAAACCTATCTTCATTCAAATCCATCAAAAAGATGGATTCTTCTTAAGACAACATCAAATTTTAGTTGAGTAGTAAATTAAAAAAAAAAAAAAAAAAAAAAAGGGACAACATACCATTTGAACCTAAGGAAGAGCTTCTGGAGAGATGGACTTGCAACTCCTTTTGAAATCGTGACGGGACAGTTAGTTTCTTCTCAGACCTAAAATTTGAAAGAAAATTGCTTAAAAGCATTCTGCTGCTGGCTCTGGACAGCATTCTGGTTGCTTACAAGACCTACGCATAAAATGCAGGCCCAGTGGATAAGATCAGGACTCACAATGTCCTGGCTTGGAAGACAACCTGATCAGCAGTAAGAAAACAAATCAACAGGTGGTTTCTAGCTTTTTCTCATTGTCCTGATTGTGAGAAACAAAACACACAGTCAAAAGACATCAGCATTGGCCTTCTATGACAGAGCTGAAGAGCAGCTGATGCAATCCACCTGGGACTTGTGCAAAGCATTTGACACTGTCCTGCACAACATCCTTGACTCTTATGTCAGAAAGACATGAACCACTCAGTGCATAAGGGATTGATTGAATGGTCACACTTACAGAGTTGTGGTCAATGGCTCAATGTACAAGTGGAGACAAGTGATGAGTGTGTTCCTAAAGGGAACACCTTTGTCAGTGACAAGGACAGTGGTATCAAGTGCACCCTCCACAAGTTTGCCAACACCACTGAGCTGTGCAGTGTGGTTGGTAAGTTTGAGGGGCAGGATGTCCTCCAGAGGAACCTTGACAGGATTGAGATATGGGCCCATGGGAGCTTTATGAGATTTGACAAGGCCAAGTACAAGGTCCTGTGACTGGGTCAGTGCAATCTTCAGCATCAATCCAGGCTGGGGAGTGAAGGGCTTCAGAGGAGCCCCCTGGAGAAGGACTTGGAGGTGCTGGTGGGTGCAGAGCTGGAGCGCTGCCAGCCCAGAGCCAGCCCTGTCCTGGGCTGATCCCCAGCAGTGTGGGCAGCAGAGGTAGGGAGGGGATTCTGCCCCTCTGCTGTGCTCTTTTGAGACCCCCCCTGCAGTGCTGGGGCAGCTCTGGAGTGCTCAGCACAGCACAGACAGGGACCTGTTGGAAAGGAGCCAGAGGAAGCCCCAAATGTGATTAGAGAGTTGAGGCACCTGCCCTGTGAGTAAAGGCCTGAGAAAGTTGGAGCTGTTCAGCTTGGAGAAGGTTCCAGGGAGCCCTTAAGTGTGACCTTTCAGTATTTAAAAGGGGCCTACAGGAAAGGTGTGGAGGGGCCATTTTTCAGGGAGCATAGTCATCAGACAAGGGCTAATGGTTTCAAACTGAAATAAGATACATTTAGGTTAGATATAAGGAAGAAATTCTCTTACTGTGAGGGTGGTGAGGCACTGTAACAGGTTGCAGAGAAGCTGTGGATCCCCTATCCCTGCAAGTCTTCAAGGCCAGTTTGGATGGGAGCTTGAGCAACCTGGTCTAGTGGAAGGTGTCCCAGCCCATGACAGAGAGGTTAGAACTAGATGATCTTTAAAGTCCCTTCCAACCTAAACCAGCCTATGGTTCTATGAAAAGGAAGGCATCTAGGCCTAATAATAGTTGATGGTCTTACATTTTCTATCTTCAGCCTCTCTACTTGGTCCTTTGAACATGATGATGCTTTATGCTCTCTTTCTTTGGTAGCCACATCAGAGTCTCCTGAAAGTATTTGTCTTCAGGGAAACACCTAGAACTACACCTCAGGACCTCAAGGTCTTTACATGGACACTGCTGCCTACACTGTTTAAACAAATTCTTCTCTCAAGTGCTGTCCCACAGAACGGGCACAAATGTCACACTTGCAAGTGCTCCTCAGCTGCTAGAAACTGCTCCCAGCAAGAGGCCTCCCAGCCAAGGCAGCAGTAAGAGAACAAAAGAGCAGCCTGGCCCTTCTCACATGCCTGGCCAGCCATGCAGCCTTGCCAAACCCCCATGTGTAGCTGTAGCCAAGCAGACAGTTCACATTTCACACCCACAGATCACTGCTCTGGAGCAAAGGGAAGACATGCTCATTGGTAAGGGTCTTTCAGCTCTGCTCTCTGGCCCTTGGACAGTGTGGAACCAGGTGGTGGTCATCAGTGGATGCTGCCTGCTCATCCAAGCAAGGGAGTCATCAAAACTTCTCAGCCATCCCATTCTTTCCAGCTTCAAGGCTCTCTGCAGTTAGGCTTACAAGCAACATCTCTCCCACCTTCTGTGGGTTTGAAGGTCCACAGCAAGATGTTTATGACATGAACTTACCAAGTTCAGGCAGCCTGAGATACTGCAAAAGTGTCTGAAGAAGACAGCAGGAAACAACCTGCCACAACTGCAGCCACCTTCAGCAGCTCCACCATGTCATCTGGGTGTGACAGGACAAGGAGGACAAACAGCCTATTTCCCTTCCACATAAAACCAAGCAGTGGGGCAAGTGCTAGGTCATGAAAATCTCTTAGCAAAACACCAGAGAGCAGTAAAGAGGTGGGACACAGATTCTGGCAGCCACAAGGGAGCTGCCATTTGCAGTCTCACGGTGGGACTTCACTGCAAAATGCTGGGTGGAACACCAAGACAGGCCAGCACCCAGACAAACTGTCACTGGGAGGACATCTTGCCAAGGCAAATAACACAGATCTGCCAGAGCAGGTGAGGGCCTTGCCCCAGAGTGGGAAATGAGGCACAGCCAAGCTGTGTCACCTTCAGCACTTCTCCCAGCCAACACTGTGCTGTGATCACCCAGCCACAACCACAGGCACATGCTGGCACTGCTGCTGGCACAGCTGCCCTGAGTCTGTGCCAGCTGCCTATGAGGCTGGTGAGAGCCCAGGACTTGTGGGGATGCTGCTCACACCTCCACCCCTTTTGCACACCGCTTTGAGGTCAGGACCTCCTAGCTCAAAGCAGCTTTCCCTCCTGCTGTTCCCAAAGCACAAGCAACTACAGCATCTCTGGGGGCACAAAACATCCTCAGCAGCCAGGACATCAGCCATGGATCTTGTCAGTCCTGTTTCAGACTGGCCAAGTTGAAACAAATCAGTCCACTTACATAGGCCACTAGACAACCTTGCATTCAAACAGAATATGATCCTCTTCTTCATGAGCTCTTCCTTTAGCATGTCCCCTATCTAAGAGGGCAGCATTTGGACCCTTGGCAACAGGACAAGGTGACTTCTTTTCCACAACTACTTAGGCCAAAGCACACTTCACCTGTAGCTTCTCCTCCTGAGTACAGCAGTTACAGGCAACAGAAACAAAGGCAGAAGAACACTGTCACCTGAAAGGATCTCAGGGGAACTTGCCAGAGGAACAAAGCTGACGATACAAGATGAAGTGTGCTCCTTTAGAAGAGCCAGGGTAGGGCTGGTATCTACCTAATTTTATTTCAAGCCCTAGAAAGCTTCCAATACAACAAAACTTGTGGGATGAGAAGGACAATCAGGAGAAAAAATGCTCTCATCAAGAGTGCCTGAGTCTATCTCACCAAAAGCCTTCTCTCCTCCCTGGGCCACCCCTCCCCTTGCTTAATGGACATGCTGTCAGTATGGGATGAACATCCCACCAGCTGGTTAGGTTGGCTATCCTGGCTGTGGCCTCTCTCAGTTTCTTGTGAAAAAATGAATCCTCTTCCAGCCAAAACCAGGACAAGAGCAACTAACCCATCCTGGGACACAAGATCTCTGCCTGTTCACTAGAGGCACTTCAAAAACCCAACCCATCTGCAAACATGGAAAAGAGAAGACTTGTGGACACATCTCCCACCCCCCTCTGTGCAGCAGCCCTCTCAAAATAGCAGAGCAGGGGACAGGTTTCTCCACTGTAGCTCCACCCAGCTGGCTCAGGAGCAGCAGAACAGGAGTCAGCCCAGTCCACACTCACAGCATTAGGAGCTGTGCTGCAGCAGAGGCTCATCTTCAGCTCCCTCACTCCTGTCAGGCCTCACTCCCCTCACCTGCAGCTCACCACACACCTCCCTTCCCTGGCCTTTAACCACTCCTCACATGGCCACTGCCACCTCCTCCAGCTTCCTCACTGCTCCTGACACCACCTCTGCCTCCTGCTGCCATCTCCACCTGCCTCTCCACACCTCTGCCTGGGCACATCCAACAGACACAGCCTGACTTGCCCAGGGACACCAGGAGCATCTCCTACCCTGGAGAGGGGCCCTGCCCCCACAGCAGATCCACCTGGAACCAGCATGGTGGGCAATTTCCCAGACACAGGCACCAGCACAGCACTGCCATAGCCAAGGACCCCTTCAGGACAAGCTGGAAGGTTTCCAGGCAGTGCCACCAGCCCTCAGGAAAGTTCTTTGCTCTCAGGCACAAAAGCTGAGCTGCCTGCTGCTCTCACCAGTGCTCCCAGCCTATCCTCACCTCCCCTCTGGCACTCAGACCCAGGACACCCATGGGACTCACACAGGACACTGGGGCAGCACACACCTGCTTTCTGCAGGTCTTCCAGAGGAACAGCAGGCACCAGGCAGGAGGAAGCTGCCACTCTGCTGTGGAAGCAGCACCACTGCCACCTCCATTCAGGCCAGGCTGACTTCTGACCCAGCCCACTGACCCCCAGAGGATTAGCACCACAATCACAGCTCCAGGGACTTAGCCCAGCCACAATGAGGGAGCAGCAAACACTTGCTCACCACCATCAGCTGATGGCCCTGGGCAGCTGAAAACAACCCAGAAAGAGAAATGATGGGGCAGCAGCTGGATAAAGCCCCTGGGATTAGGGAGGCTCAAAGGGGGCTCAAAACCAGCCTGGCCCAGCAAACCAGCAAACCCAGCAAAAGCCCAGCTCCAGCCCTCAGCTCAGCTCACCAAACATGGGCAGCCAGCTGCTGGGGCCCAGCATGCCAGCAAGGGCCACAAACACTGAGGCTGCAATGGAGAGGTCAAGCAAGAGGCAGAGAGCAGCCACTTGCAGACAGCCATGGCCCTGGACAGACACCACCACCTCTCACTTACACACAGACCTCCTCCTGCTTTCCACTGCCAAGGCCACAGTATCTCCCTCGGGGGAGGGAAACAATGACATCCACAGATCCCTTGGCTACATTTCTCCCTAGAGACATGGGAGCAGGCCATGAGTACAGAGTAGCTACAGAATCATCCAAAGCAAAGGGTCACCCATCTCCCTCCTGAGTACCCAAGCCCACTTCACCTTCTGCAAGGGCAGGAGCCTGGATTTCCATGTCCTAAGACACACTCCTTGGGTGGCAGCATCCAAGGGTCCCCACCACAGTCACACATACACACACACACATTCACACACTGACCTGTTCACCACAGTGACATGCCTCTGCATGGGGATTTCTTTAGGTGGTGCACTCTCAGCAGCTGGGGGCAAGGCAGACCGTGCACTTTCCACACTGGGTTTCACCACTCCATAGGGCAGTCCTCTGCCTCGTGACTGGCGAGGGACAGGCCTCCTGCTGCCTTCTTCTGACATGCCCAAAGGCCTGGGCTGGCGCAACGTTCCTTTGGGCTTTCCTAAAGAGTTCGCAGATGCAGCTGTGAGTAGTGCTCAAGCCAAACAGACCTTAGGCTTGGCAGGTAGCTCCCTCCTGGGAGCCCACACTTGAACAGAAGACAGTTAAGAAGGGTGATTTCAGCCACAGCCATAGGCCTCTCTGACACAGCATTGTGGCTCACACCCAAGGATACACAAACCACAGTCTCCACCACCCTGCTGCAGCAGGCTAAGAGACAGAAGACCCCATCTCTCTCCCCTTACACTCCTGGGAAAGCCATGCACCTCTGAGGCCCCACAACAGGTTGGAACCCTTTACCTGCCCTTTACCACCCAACAGAAGCAGCAGTTCCCACAAGAGGGGTAGCACAGGCAGCCTAACTCCACCTCCTTGGCCACCTCCTGCACCACTGTCCAAAGAGTTCCTTCTTCTCTACCCTGGCCTGCAAGCACCCTCCTCCCAAACCCCCAGTACACAGCAGAGGTTACCAAGTTAACACCTGCAGAGGAACACACCACATGGGAGAACCAAGCTCTTGGTCACTCCCCTGTCCCACACCAATTCTCAAGTAACTGTGAGGGCTGACAGTGAATCAATTTGCCTTTCAAAATCGTTGTTTGACTAGGATATAAGTCACCAGTTCAGCTTCCCAACTAGAGGGCAGCTTGTTGGGCTGGTGACAGGACAGCAAGAAGCAAGTAAATCCTTTGTTACAGACAAAGACAGGGGAAAACAAACAAACGAGGAGACTCACTGCTGCTCAAGCTGCAAACTCACAAGCAGATGGGCCTTGCCTGGGCCTGATCCTGAGGTACCCCACTGACAACGACACAACAACAAAGGAAATGACACAACACAAAAGAAAAATGACCCACAGGCTCTGGGAAAATGCTGCTGCTGCAGCAGTTTAAACAAACAGGCACAGGGGTACAAAAAAGCAGCCCCTGGATATCATTATTGTGGCACCAAGGCACATGCAGCAGCAACAGGAGCTGCTGCAGCATCCCCAGATGATGCTGCAGGAGCTGCTTCTCACTGCAAGGGCAAGGCTCATCCCTGTGCTGAGCTCAGCCTCAGAGACTGAGCAGGCTCACTGCCACATTTCTCACCCACAGCTCAAACATGTTTCTCCCAGAAGCGTGGGTAGCTGGAAGTGAAGCCAAGTGTCCACCAGCAGCTCTTTTCTCAAGATCATTCACATCTCATGTCTCTGCTTGGGAAGGAGTTCTTCACTGACCATGGCTTGCAAGCATGAGCACCATTGTCAAGAGCACTCCCTGCTCCCAGGAACTCCTCACCAGGTTCACGCAGCTCATGGCCAGTAGTGGCACAGCCTGATGGCCAAGACCCCTGCTCCAGCAGCTGCACAGCTCTTCCACCAAGGCAGACCCTCCTGCTGCCTGGGGGCTTACCTGCTAATGCAACTGGAGATGTGTTCTTCAGCCTCATCTGGCAGTTCACCTGCCGTCCCATTTTCCTCTTGGAGCTCCTCTGCCTGGCCACCAGCTGGGCAATTTGCATAGTCTCACTGCAAGCAACAGCATGGCAGATGACCTTGTTGGAGGAAGAAGACAGAGAGGAAAGGAGCCTGTGAGGCCCAAGCTCATCCACAGCTCCCAGAAGGACTTCCAACCATTTCCATGCCTGTAACTACGTGGACCCTGGACACCTCCCTCTCCTTTTGCAGCCTATCTCCAAAATCAGCAAAGCAGACAGACAAGTCCACCAGAGCCCCTCCATCACCTTCCCACATTAGGTTTGGCCCTTGGTAGGGGAACAGCCTGGTTTCTCACTCCCATCCTACAGCCTGACCACCTCACTTCACAATCCTAAGAAGCCATGGGCTTCCAGCCTGCCCTTGCTCCTCCTGCCAAGACTTGCCACTCATTGAATACGTGCAGGAACCCTGCTGCAGTAAACCCCCTGCATGTCCAGCATGGACTTTGCCACTCAGAGGAGATAGTGACCCAAACTTTTGGACCATTCAGCTGCTAACAGCTTGCAAAAACAAATGGACAGGTACTCATCCAAGGCTCCACATGGACACAGGCAGCCACCCAGAAAACCCTGAGTGAAAAATAGCAGTCTGTGATCTCAGAGGCTCTCTCCACTGGTCTCAGCCATGCTCTGTGACAGTGGTAGAGCTGAAAAAGGGGCCCTTGCACAGCACTCCTACCCTCATAACCATGGCCCCCAGCAAGCATGAGAGTTGACAGCTCAGAACAGGAAAAGCTCAGGGGCTTGGCCAACACCTCTGAAATTTCAACAGCAGCTTCAGGAAGGACCTTTTCTCACAAGACAGGCAAGGCAACCGAAGGAGAAAAACTGAGTGCCAAGACAAAAAAAGTAAGTGATTGCTAAGCAACAGCTTGCTCCAGAGCTCTCCTTGGCCTCCCAGGCTGACACAAACAACCCAGGGAAACAGGGGCAGAGCATGAACAACACTAGAAACACTAGGCAGTGCTCCTGGCCTGCAGCAGTGCGGTCCAGATCATCACACCCCTCCTCTTCCTCCTCCACCCAGCTGGCTCAGTTGACAGCCACTGGAAGGTGGTCTTCTTCTGAGGGACAGCTCTCCCATCCAAGGAGCTCCTGCTTATAAATCTGACAGTGTAGCCACTGCACAGTCAGCACCCAAAACCGAAGTGTATCAGCAGCCTCACCACTGCCGTGCTTAAAAGTAAGGAATCACAGAAAAGTTGAGGCTGGAAGACACCTCCTAGAGACCATCTCACACAGGATCTCTGCTCTGAGCAGCATCAGCTAGACCTTGTCGTTCAGGATGCTGTCCAGTTGGGGGTGGAATACCTCCAAGGATAAAGACTTCTCAACTTTGTGTCCACCACAATCCCCAGGAATTTCTCTGACAAGCTGCTTTCCAAGACTGCACTCTTCCCCAGGTGCAGCAACTTGCATTTCCCTGCACTGAATTACACAGCACTCCTGTTGGTCTATTTCTCCAGCTTGCTCAGTTCTCTCTGACTGGCAGCACACCCATCTGCTCTACCAGCCCCTCCTGTCACCTATAAACCTGCTGAGGATGATCCCTGTCCCATCATATAGGCCACTCATGAATATGTTAGACAGCACTTCCCCAGCATCAGCAGCCTCTTGGATGTACCACTGGTGAATAGTCTCCTGATGGGTTTTGTGACACCTTTTATGGGACAGACTGCCAGAAGCCTTACCAGAATTCAGACAAACTAGACCCAATACTCCCCTCTCATCCAGCTCACCATTTATCTCATTTTGCAAGGGTACCACTTTGGCCACATATGATTTTCTCTTGATAAAGCCACACTGACTGCCCCTACTTGTCTTTTACATGTCTGAAATAGCTTTCCAGACCCAGTTGCCTATTAAGCACCCAAAGAAAGTGCTTTTAATGATGGAATTGAGTAGGCAATTTGTTCATCCATGTGGGCCTCCTGCAGCCTTAGGTTTAAAACAGTCACTTAAGTTGTTCACCCAGTGGACTACACCAGACTGAGTCTTAACTCAATCATAAGGTGAACCTGAAATCTCTGACTCTTTACCCTTTCAGAACATGGTTTGAACACGGATTTGAGAAGGCTTCAGTGAACTGAAGCACACCCAAGGGCCTTATCTCTCCATTTGCTCTACCTCCTTTCTTCTAAGCTTTTCTGTTGTTCCTGTATTTTCTCCTGTTGCCTGTACAGTTAACCAGGTGCTTGAAGGACTTTCTTCAGAAGCATGCTCTCAGAACTGGCAGTGCTCTGGGAGCTGTTCTGGAGGAGATGGCACTGTCTTGGCTTTCATATTGTGGAACTCACCAACAATAAATGCAATTTTCTCTTAAGCCTAGGCACACTTGTTCAAGCAGTCTTTATAACCCTCCCAGCTTGCCTCTACCTGCTCCCACCTCATGCACACTTCCATTTTATGATGGAGGGGCTGTCCTTGAAAACCCACTACCTCCCCTGGACCCCTCTTCTCTCCAGGATTGTAGCTCTTGAGAGTTTTCCCAGCACATTCCAGAACAGGCCACAGTCTGCTCTCCTGAACTCCTGGTCTCTTGATCCCCTCCTTTCAGGCTCCTCAACACCAGCTCATGGTCACTACAGCAAGGGCTGTTCCCAGCCTTTACATTCCCACCCAGTTCTTCCTTATTTGTAAGTCAGATCCACCAAAGCATCTCCTCTGTCAGCTCATCACTCGTGTCAAGAAGTTGCCATCAGCACAACCCAGGAATGTTCTGGATTACCCATGCTTAGCTGTCTTGTCCCTCCAGCAGGTAAGGCAGAGGCACAAGCCCTCTGTGAGGACTAGGGCCTGCAAATGTAAGGCTTCCTGCAGTTGTTGGAAGAAGGGGTCACCTGTTTTATCTACCACTTCTTCCCAACAAGTGCATTTGTAACAAAGCCACCATAATGCCCCCCACACGCTGGTGCTGCTGCTGCCCACAAGCCATCAGCTCTTGCTGTCTCCTTAGCCATCCAAGGCAGAGCTCTGAGCATCCCCACTGCTTTCACATTTGGAGATGTTCACAGAAACTCCCTCTCCTCACCATCCCAGCCCATCATAGAATCAACCAGGTTGGAAGAGACCTCCAAGATCATCCAGTCCAACCTATCACCCAGCCCTATCCAATCAGCCCAACCATGGCACCAAGTGCCTCATCCAGTCCCCTCTTAAACATCTCCAGTGATGGTGACTCCACCACCTCCCTGGGCAGCACATTCCAATGGGCAATCACCCTCTCTGTGAAGAACTTCCTCCTCACACCCAGCCTGTACCTCCCCTGGCACAGCTTGAGACTGTGTCCTCTTGTTCTGCTGCTGTTTGCCTGGGAGAAGAGACCAACCCCCACCTGGCTACAACCTCCCTTCAGGTAGCTGTAGACAGCAATGAGGTCTGCCCTGAGCCTCCTCTTCTCCAGGCTAAACACCCCCAGCTCCCTCAGCCTCTCCTCATAGGGTTTGTGTTCCAGACCCCTCCCCAGCTTCCTTGGCAGCCTGTGTCCATCTATGGCAGCACAACAGCTCTCCATGACCCCAGTGAGATCACAGCCCTGAAGGGCAATGCAGACCTCCAGCTTCTCCTGGCTGTGCCCCATGCTGTGGGCAGTTGTGTACAGGCACTGTTAGAGATGTGCCCAGCTCTGCCAACTGCCTGAGAAGGACACAAGAGCTCCTCCTGCTCCTGGCTAAAAGGCATTTCCCAGCTTGTGATGTTGATGCTTGTGGGAATGACCAGGCTCACTCCTGCTCTCTTCTCAAGGTCTCAACATAAAAGATTTTTTTTTTGTTCCTATGCAGTCTATCATAGTTCAAAAATGCACATTTTCACATCTTTGGTACACTTCAGGTTTTTCCTGCCACGAATACAATTTTTCTTTCCTTGCTTTACCACCATAGTGACTCTCAAGTTCAGTATAGATGGTGATTAAATTAGAATGAATTCTGATGTAAAAAAGTGTACTTTTTACTGGATGAATTCCCTTGAGGCAGAGCAAAGCAGTCTTCAAAACCCTCTTTTTGGAAGGTTATTTGAGTAGGAGTCAAAGTTTCCTTGGAGGAAGGTGCAATCATATGCTGCTTGTAAATGAACACAAAGCAAAGCAGGGTTCCTCAAAATGACACAACCACCTGTTGCAGGTACACAGTATTTTAGAGTCTGACTCCCCTTGCTGTGTTTTCTGTAATTTAATCCTCATCCTGGCTAAAAATTGAAGAACACACCTATCACACGAAGGAATAGTTGTCAGCCTTCATCTTGCCCACATTCAAGGAGGTTAAATTAGCATTTGGCAGTAAGAGGAACAGGGAAAAACTTTTATCACTGCTTTTCAAACACAACCAGTTTGTTCAGCATCAGTTACCCAGGCAATGTTCACCTCACACAAATCCTTTGATTTAAGGAGCAATGGAACATGTTGAAGGTTGGACCTGATGATCTCAGAGGTCTTTTCCCACCTTAATGATTCTAGGATTCTCTGTAGCACTTTAAGATCCATTTGTGTTATTCACTGCCCACTTTATAGGATTGCTTGTTGAATGTATGTTTTGTGGTGCATTCAGCACAGCTGCCCTAGCAGTAAGGGAAATCCTTTCAGGATTACCTAGCCTGCAGCCAGGGTCAGTTGCTAGCAGATCTCTGTGTGAGTGCATCATGCTTTCCTGCCCCACCATCCCCCAGAGGAATGAAAGGGAGAGGCAAGGGTCTTGGCAGCCTCTTTGGAAGACAGAGTTCTCCCAGAGGCAGGAAGAGAGGCTGTTGGACTGCCTGCTCTTACAGCAGGCTTGTTGTGGACTGACCTTATAACAGAGCTCAAATATTCTGGAGAGACATGAACAAAGACCAAAACATTATTCTGAAGTACTTGACCAGGTCCTGCATGAGGAAAGTATGCAGAAGATCCAGCTAGTTACTAGTCCAGGCCAGTGAGTAACCACACTTGCCATCATCTGCTCAATATCTGCCCGGGGAACATTCTGCACAACTGCAACAGGAAGATCATAGAAGTACAATGTGGGCTCAGTTTTTGCATCTCTCCTGCTTCCCAAAGTGTTTGCAGGGTGCTTCCCTCACTTATTTCAGTCATGTAGAGCATAGCTGGCACTCCTAAACCAAAGTCAGTCTTGCTCAACTATCTGGAGACTCCTGTTTAGTAGTTTTCTCCTTTTCCACCTCCCGAAGTCACCTTTCACTCTTTCCTTACAGCTGCCACAGAGAAGGCACCACCTCCAGTGCTATCCAGGAGGCCACAAGGCTCTCAGCACACAGAGTATTAGAGGATAAGTGAGGCTCTCAAGGGAATGGGAGGATACCAGATTACACCCTGCAAGGCCCTAGTTAGAAACACATGGCTACTTGCCAGAGACACCATGAGGAAACACTCAACTGCAGCATCATAAATGCTCCCAGAGGCACCTGCATTCATGTTACTGGTTCAGCTGCAGTGATGCAGGCTGGGAGCAAGTGAAAAAGAACCTTGAACTTGGGTACCTGCTGCAAAAAAGGCAAATTTTGAGTTTTAACAATGAAGCAAGAGAACCTCTTGCTCAAAACCAGCCACATTTCCAGACATCAGCACAAAACTCCCTCGTCACACTCCTCACAGCTAACCAGGGAGACCTAGTTCTGAGTCCCCAGATGCCTGACCAACGCAGCTGAGCCAACAAGGAAGATCAGCCTTAAGTGCTGTCCCTCCCATGGCTGCTGTTGCAGCCATGCATTGTGACAAAGATCTGCCACCTTTTCCTCTGCTACAGTGTAGGCTTTAGGAATTGAGACATGGCTTCAATGAGGAAAACGCGTCAAGCTCTCTGCTCAAACATCATCTAGAAGTCATGCAGCTACACCAATCACCAAGAGAACACCTTCTGACTCAAAAACCAGGAACTCCACACTACAGGCCAAGGAGGCTTGTGGTCCTGGCAAGCTGCTTCCAATTTGGCAGCCATCAGGAGACACAGGCTAGTGCAGCAAGACCAAGTGTGCTGGTTTGAGGCCAGCCAGAACATCTCTTGCCCCGAAAGGGACAAAAGAATGACACACGCAAACGGATGGGAGAGTGATGGAAAAGTTTAAATGGAAAAGCAAATTGGTGAAGCTACAGAAGAACTACAAACTACAAAGCATAGTGGAAAAGAACATCCTAAAGCATACAGAACCCCCTCACAGAATTCCCGAAAAGCTTCCCAATCCTCCCTTCCTCCCACCTGAGGGTCTACCCAATCCCTCAGGGCTCTTCCTTCCCCCCCCCCGCCACTGCTAGGCAAGTCTCAGGCTGGCCAGGTCTGAGACTGCCCCCCCCTCCATTCTCCTCCTGGCATTAGGCCTAGTCAGGCCTAAGAGGCCTGAGATACCCCCCCGGCATTACCCGATAAGAGAGGACATCTCCCATGGGAGTGGAGAGGGAAGAAAGAGAAAGAGGATGACTCTGCAGATGGCTTTATAGGGCGCAGGATTTATGGGTAGAAATACACCGTTTCCTGTGTCCACCCCTAGAGGGTGGGTACCTGGGACACCAGAGGTGTATCTCATGCAGCAGTGGCAGGGGGCACCCAGCCCAAACTGCCACACCAAGAAATACAGAAAGACTCTCACACCATGCTACTAGTCTTCACTGAGCTTGTGCTCTTCCTCCTTGATCCCTGAGCCAACTCCTTGTCCCTTGCAGACTTGCTAAGCTGAGGTGGTGTTGTATCACACTCCCCACATGCATGGGCTCTTCCTCCCCTTAGCAGGTCTTCACAGTCCCACAGCACTGCAGCTCATGACAGGCAAGAGTGCAGAGATTAAATCAACCACTGTCAGCCTACAAACAACAGCACCCATGACAGTTCTGCAGCAGGAATGTAATGATGCTAAACCCCACCCTGAAGAGATGATCAAGACAAGCACACAAGTCAAACTTTAAAGTCTCAGGACAACCCACCAATATTCCCAGCCCCCAAGAATCAGAAATGCTGTGACAGGGGCCAGAGGTCTACTGTCACACAAACTGTCTTTCCACCCAGAACCCAGGTTTCTGGGGAAACACTCCAGAATATTCTACCATTTGCAAACACTGCTTCCTGGTCTACAGATAAAAGGCACCTGGACACCTGGTCCATGCCACAGCTTCCACTTCTCACAGCACTAGTGCACCACATGTGTGCTACAGTACTCTCTCCTCAGAAATCTATGGCACAGACAAAGGTGAAGTCATGAACCACACAGGCTTTGCAAACACAGAAAAAAAGTCACCGCTGAACTGTGACTAATTCTTACCTCTCCCATTTTGTTCCCTTCCATTCTGACCACTCCTGGGATGCTTGCCAAGTAGGCTTCCAGCGTGCCATATCCTAGGTGCCTAAAGGGAATCCACTCACCGGTCAAGGATTTGTATTCACCCTGAAGCTCTGACAAAGGTACTCCATTTTTGAAGGGATGGAGAACAGCTCGCAGTGTTTTTGCAATAAGTTCAGGGTCCTGCATCTTCACCTAATTAAAAAAAAAAAAAAGAAGAGAAAAAAAAAAGAGGTATTTTTACATACCTGGGCTAAAAATATTGGCTTTTCTACCTCCCACCTCCAACAAGCAAGGATTCAGTGGCTCATTTTTGGAGACTTTTGATACTTCTGTGTTGTAGGGGCCTGCCAAGCATAGGGTGGCATGAAACAAGAGGTATGACCTCAAAAAAACAGCAGCCCCTGTGCATGGGCTGTCTCTGCCAGCTGGCTACATGGTTAGAAGAGAGGTGGGCTGCCAGTGAACTGGCCCCCATGTCACTGTCCACAGAGCCAGGACTTCCAAGGGGAACAGAGCAGGGACCTCCTACCCCCTGACTTTGACACCCAGTAGTCACTCCTCTCATGCCCCACAGAGACACTGGGAAGTTCACAGCCACTCCTCCCTCATGCAAACCTGCAACCCCACACCAATGCCCCTGGGATGCGTGTCAGCCCCATGCACCCAGGCCATGCCATGCCATGCCATGCCACGTCTTACCCACAGGCACATGATGCCTTGATGCCACAGATGCCTCTTCAGAGAGAAAACCCAACAGAAGTGAAACCCATTCGCTGCAAGCCAGGGTCTGCAGACAGCAGGAGCACCAGAAAGGCAGGGCCAGCACCACCCCCTCTCCTCAAGGGGTGACTGCCCCATTCAGAGAAACATGCGCCCACCACTGTGGCACAAGCAGCCTGCTGCTTCATCTCCAACAGCACCTTCCCTATTGCCACAGGCAGATGCAGCAGGAGAAGGCACACCTGCCAGGAAGGGCTCCCACTTGGCAAGGCTGAGCAGCACAGGTGGTTTCAAAGCAAGTGCCAGAGCTACCCAAAGCCTCCCACTCCCCTCACAGCCCTCAGGGCTTCCTCCAGGGCTGGAGAGCCACACTTGTGAAATACCAGGAGCTTCAGGCACAGCACGGTCAGGCAGACTCAGTGCTCCTGGGCAGGTGCTCTGCTCCCAGACAAACACTCACTGCAGGAACAGACTCTCCACAGAAACCTCTCCACCACAACTGCTGGCCAAAGCCAGACAGAGCTCTCCCATAACCCAGGAGCAAATCGGCTCTCAAGGCATGGGCTGCATGCAGGGGTGAGCCCTGACAAGCTCGTGTGCTTGAAATGTTTCACTTTCGCCCGACCGCAACTAACAGACAGCACCAGCACAGTTGGTGGTATAGGAGAAGGCAACCTCCTCTCTCCTGAAGTCTCTCTAGCTCAAGACACAGCAGGACACCTCACAGGAGGGTGGGCAGAGGCTGTTCACGTACCTGCAGGTGCTCTCTCCTAACGGATGCAGCACCAGGCAGCTGCCTGCAACCCCACATCAAGTTAGTCTGTGCTGCTCTCTGCAGAAGCAAACCTCCCCTCACTGGTGCCCTTTGCTTAGGGGAAACCACCTTGGGCAACACACCAAGTCCAAAAGGAAGAAAAACCCCAACCCTCTGCACATTCCTGACACCACGACACATTTCAGTCTACAGAGTGATTCTGTCTCTACCTTCCTGCACCCAAGTTTACCACAGACCCACTTGGGTGCTGCAGAAGCAGCGTATGTAACATGAAGGCCTGTACTCCACCACTCCTTGAACAGCTTCCCTGGACTAACCTGACCGTGTCTCTGTGTGTGTACACGTGTTTTACACACAAGCACACCCACACCTATACAGACAGCCCTGCCCCACACGTGTTTACACAGACATGGTTCCCTCACCCAGCAACTCCTGTCCTTGGCGACCCACTGTATTTCACTGGCTGCTCCTAGCACCTCTGCCACAGCTTATTTCAGAGCAGGTCCTGCTCAGCCAGGGGCTGCAGAGATACTGTGTCCAGTACACATTGAACACATGCAATTGCACACCTCCGGCTGGCAATGGGTGGTGGCCACACTGAGCTTTTGGATCCTTCTCTCACCCATTTAAGAGACTTAGCAGCTGGTGAACAGAGCCTTATGGGTTCTCCCTTCTCCAAAGAGAGGAGGTGGTGGGTAACCTGCTAGAAGGAAAAGATCCAGGAAGTTCACATCTCCTTTGGAGCCACTCAGTATCACAGGGATGTCATATGCCGGACAAACATGTAAGTGGTTTAAAATTTTAATTGTACAAAATAACCAAACACCCAAACATTCATTAAGAAGTACATAAAAAAAAAAAAAAACAACCAAAAGCAGTTTTGTCTGCAGTTGACTTCCAAGAGTGTATGAGAGACATGAGAAAGTCAATGAGAAGCATTTTGGGACCTTTTCCTCTCCTCTTTCTTTTAAATAATACACCTAAATTTTAACTTTATAGCTCTTTAAAGTCTTCTTACCTCAAACACTTGCATTTAACTTCCTGCTCAGGAGAAATGAATGCAGTACCCATTTACAGATTGGCAAAGAGTGACGATGAAGAAAACTTATAATAACCTGGGCAGGCAGTTTCAAAAGGTGATTCGAAAGAGGAAACTTCAACAGAAAAAGAAAGGGGGCAGGGATGTGGGAGGACAAAGGACAACATCAAGCCACCTTCAGACAGCCCTGCCATACAGCAAGACTAAAGGACTGAGTTAGATCAGAAACAGCAAACAAGGACACCATAAAAATATACTATACGATGGGGAGCAGCCATGAGGACAATTCACCTAGTTTAACAAGCTGACAGATATGAGGGTACAGAGGTTAAACCGGATGCAGTCTTCAACGCACACCTGCACGACATTCCCATTCCTACAGCTGGCAATAAAGCAGAGGACTTGCAGTGCGGCAGCGGTGGCAGCAAGTAATGCACTGCAAGCAGAAAGCGAAACAGCTCAGGAGTGGCTTCTGAAGCTTTTCCTAAAGTTCTTTTCCTGGCCAGCTGCTGTAAAGTTGGATCATTCAACACGGAGGACATTCACCCAGCAGCTCACTGCCTGCAGAAGGGAGGACACCTGATCAGAAACACAGCCCGAGGAACCTCTATCACCGCACGTCCTCCGGAGCAGTCTCCTCCGGCATGGGAAACGAAACATTCATCAGAGTGCTTTCACTATCATTAAAAGACGACCAGCCTCCAGTTCCAACACGGTCTCCACGCTGCAGACTACTACTACTATTAAAAAAAAAAACGGAAGCGAGGACAGTTTTCCAGCCGAGAAAGGGCAGGTTCCCCTAACATCCACACTTTTAAAAGACACACAAACACCACCCTGCGGAACGCACGATTCCTCTGAAGGCACAACGCAGTCACTAACCCGCTGAAGCCGGGACACGGTCACAACGGAGAAACAGAGGAGAAGCAGCCTCCCCGCTGACTGGCAGCGCCTGGCCCTTCGCACTGCCTCTCCCGCACAAGCCCGGGAGGGCTCCCGCCCGGCGGGGCGCCGCTCTTTCCTTACCACCACCTCAACCCCGAGGCTTTCAGATACCAGCCAAAGCCTCTTCCCCTGCCGCTGCTGCTGCTGCTGCCGCCGCCACGGGCCGGGCCGGGCCGGGCCGGGCAGCTCCGCGCCGCTGCGAACGGACGTCGCAACAACCCTGCCCCTGCTCCGACTAAGCGTCCGCACAGCCCCGCCCGCGCCCGAGTGACTCCAACTGCCCGCTCCGCCCGCAGCGCCTACCGCGCATGCGTACTCCCGCCCGCTGCCCGCCTGAGGGGGGCGCCGTGCTGAGGCGCCGGCGGCCATCTTGGGGTGGTCTGCTGCTGCCTGGGGTGAAGGGGTGTGGCTTTCTGCCGGTGTGGCCTCGCTTCACCGTGTACCATTCCTGTGGGGCCGCTGAGACCACAGTCATAGAATGGTGTGGGTTGGAAGGGTCCTCCAATGGTCATCTAGTCCAGCACCCCTGTAGTCAGCAAGGACATCATCCAGTGGACCAGGTTGCTCAGGGTCCTGTAGATCCTTACTTTGACTATCTCCAAGAACAGGGCCTCAACCATCTCCCTAGGCAACCTGTTCCAATGTTCCACTACCCTCGTGGTAATGAATGTCATTCTAATGTCCAACCTAAATCTACTCTAATTTCAAAGCACTGCCTCTCAACCTATCCTGTCACTAGAGGCCTTTGTAAGCAGCCTATTTCCAGCCACCTTCTAGAATCATGTAATTGTTTTGGGCTAGAAAAGTCCTTTAAGATTATCCAGTCCAAGCATTAACCTAATGGTTGAGCTTGATTAACTTAATAGCTCCTTTTCAACCAAAACAATTCTATAATTCTAACTCCATCAAGACCAGTGCTGAACTATGTCCCTCAGCACTACATCTTTCAAACACCTCCAGGGCTGGCAATTCAACCATCTCCCCGGGCAGCCCATTCCAGTGTTTGAGAACTGTTTACAGTCAAGAAGTCTTTTCTAATATATCCAATCGAAACTTCACCTGAGGCCATTTCCTCTCATCCTGTCACTTGGACAGAAGACCAAACCCCACCTGGCTCCAACCTCCTTTCAGGAAGCTGACAAACACTAGAGTCTGCCCTCAGCCTCCTCCCAGCTCCCTCAGCCCTGCCTCATACAACCTATTATGGTCAATGGTGATGGGACAAAGGGTAACAGATTATCTGTAACACGAGCCACTTAAGTGGAAAATTCTTCACTTTGAGGGTGCCTAAGCACTTAACAGGCTGCTCAGAGAGCTTGTAGGGTCTCCATCTCTGAAGGCATTCAAGACCCACCTGGATATGTTCCTGTGTGATACATGAGCCTGCCTTGGCAGGGGGATTAGAATACACGACAGTCCCTTCCAACCAATACCGTTCTGTGATTCTGTTGTCCAGGCCCTTCACCAGCTTTGTTGCCTTTCTCGGGACCCGCTCCAGCACCTCAAAGTCTTTCTTGTAGTGAGGGCCCCCAAAACTGAACCCGTTATGAGGTGTGGCCTGTACAGAGGCATGATCTCTTCCCTGCCTCGGTGGCCACGCTATTGCTGATCCAGGCCAGGATGCTTTTGGCCACCTGAGCACATCACTGGTGCGTGTTCAGCTGGCTGCAAACACACCCCCCGGGGTCTTTCTCTGTTAGTCCTTTCTCTGGCAGCCCTGACGCAAGGTAGCAGCTGAAACCACCCTCTTGAGGGAGAGACCAAGGAATGACAGCTGAAGGCATCTCCCCTGCAGCAAATGCAGGTTAGGTTTTAAATTAACTCAATTGTTTAAATTTCTGAGTACCGAAAACATGACTCAATTTAGTTCTATAGTTACATCTGTCAACAACTGTACAAGACCATTACCTGGGTGCACATCTCTTTGGGCTGGGATGTCTTTGGGTATCACCTAGGCTTTGTCCTCACCACCTTGGACCTGTGGCATCCACTCAGCAAGGGTCTGCCTGCTCAGCATGCAGCTGCTGAGCTCCAGATGCCACATATCTGCATGGGCACCTAAAGCAATGCACACCTGAGACCTTCAGGTTGGTCTCTGATTGTGCCCTCCAGCATTCTCAACACATGGCAGAACTCTATACATAAGATGGCTTTCTGATTAGTACCCACACACAGGATCAGAAGATGTCACCACCTGTGTGCCACCAGGGCTTGTGAAGCTGGCTTCATTGCCTGCTGTCAGTGATGGACAGCCCCTCACCACCCTGACATCAGGGTGCCTGCCACCCAGCAGCTCACCTGTAACAGCACTCCCTTCTCCGCAGATGTCATCCAGATTGAGACAACATGAGGTCAAGCTGCATGATGGCAGGTAGATGGAGGGCTGCCAAAGCCAAGTCAGAGGCTGGCCCCACAGAGGGAGACTGCAGGGACACATGCAGAGACACTGAACCTCACCTAGGTGTGCCTATAAAGGGTTCACAATAATGACTACCACCCAAGACTTGGTGACAACCTTCTCTGGCCACAATCACAACAGCCTCCCACAACTGCTTCCTGTCAGACCCCAGTATTCCCTGACCAGGCTCTTTTAGATGCTCTACACACGGAGAGGCAAATGTTTAATACAAAGTTCATTCATCTGAGGCTATTTGCACTCACAAGATTTTTCTGTTCAGTAGGGTGATGCAGCAATCACAGCATACACACACATTACATTTTGCAGACTGCTGCATTTCCAGTATTGTTGTGAATCTCATTACTAGCCTCTAGAATATGCTTACTGTCACAACACTGGCTGTGCCTAATTGCCAGGAAGAGTTATGTGAGTTGCAGCCAGCTGAAGCCTGAAGCTCTCTCTTTAAAGGTTGTTTGTTGGTTTTGGCACTTTTGGACTCACTGTCATAATAAGCCACCTATACACTCCCTATGCTGAACTGCTGCAGTCTGTAACGTTAAGTCTGTGTCCCATCTCTTCCTCGTCCATGCCTGCACTCCCCTATGCTTCTTGCTGTAACTTCTCAATAACTTCAGTATAATACTAGACCTGTATCTATCTCACTACCTCACTATGCTAGTAGTGCACAGAACGGCTTAGTTTGGAAGGGACTTTAAAGATCATCCAGTTCTAATTCCCCTGGCCATGAGCAGGGACACTTTCCACTATAGCAGGCTGCTCAAGGTCTCTTCCAACCCGGCCTTGAACAGCTCCAGGGAGGGGGCATCCACAACCTTCCTGGGCAACGTGTTCCAGTGTCTCACCACCCTCACGAGAAAGATTTTCTTTCTTATCTTCAGCCTAAGTCTCCTCTCCTCTCAATCCACTTCCTCTCATCCTGTGTTGCCATTTAAAAACACCAGGGCAAAACCTCCCGGGGCAGATCTTTGATTATCCCCATCTTCCCCCACTTCTTTCCCCGTAGGAAAAAAAATTAGGCAGGGGGAAAGGAAAAGGGTAGACAATCGACTGACACAGAATTAGAAGCTAAAAGGGTAATTTTTAACGAGAAATAACAGGTAGTAAGGAAGAAGGAACATACTAAACTAAAAACATACTAAACTAAAAGATAATATACATACTGATATATATACAACCCCCATCACGGATGGCCACGGATTCCCCTCGACAACAACGGATTCCTCTGGAGGTAGGCCTCCACACATGGAGGTAGGCCATACCGCATGGCCAGTAGCTCCCTCCGGCAAGGAAGCTCCAGAAGCAAAAGCAGGAAGCCAAAGAAAACCACACACATACATGCCCCTGCCCTGCCCTTAAATAGAGCCAGGAAAGGGGTGGGGATAAACCTGATTCAGTAACGCCCACCTGGGATCTGGTGACCCCCTGCGGGGTCAGCCGACTCCCACCTTAACCCACCACATCCTATCACTTCAAGCCCTTGTATAAAGTCCCTCCCCAGCTTTCTTGTAGCCCCTTTCAGGTGCTGGAAGGCTGCCATAAGGTCTCCCCACAGCCTTCTCTTCCCCAGGCTGAATAACCTCAGCTTTCTCAGCCTGTCCACATAGGGGAGGTGCTCCAGGCCTCTGATCATCTTCATAGCCTCCTCTGGGCCTGCTCCAGCAGCTCAGTGTCTTATGCTGGGGGGCACCAGGACTGGACACAGTGCTGCAGATTTATTCAGCACAGAACAACTGATTACAGCTATCTTCTTTACTGCACCAGATATGAAAAAATAAATTAGCCATATCAACCTTACTAATCTATCTGTCATGGCTAAAACAAGTAAAACAAATTTGCAGGCAGGCTAAGGCACGCAGAGCAAGCTTGATAGCCCCCAGTCTGAGGCTAAATTGCTATGATAAGGTGTAGAGACAAGCTGGGAAATTATGCAGCTAGAGGCCTGTCCAACAGGCCCATTGTGGGGAGCGTACTTATTCCCTCCTCACACTCTGGGTCTGGAGGAGCAAGCACGGAACTTGAAGGTACAACCAGTGTGGAATGAATTTCTTCTGGCAGGGTATATAGCTCAGGTCCTCAGACTTGCCTAAGGGCTTGTAATATTTTCCCTGCTCCAGCTAGAATTATTTCAGGCAAAGTCCCCTGTTGAGAGAACGAGAGGGTTCTACACAAAAATATCAAACAATAAGCTAAATATTCACAGTCCTGTGACTGCAGCAGGAATGGAGAGCTTCTTTGGAGCCTGCCAGATACTTCTAAAGCTCTGTCCTGATTAACATGAGGAGATACAACCAGGGCAGCCAGGCCACTGCTGAGGACACAGCTGCTTCTTTATGACTTGCACCAGGCAGGTCCTGCATGAGCTTATTTGCTTTGCCCAGTCTTTGTGCAGCATGGATGTGGACAACCACACTCTTGGCAAGCGTGAAGGAAGCCCCTTGGCTTCATTGAACCTGGCAGCTGTCACAGTGGCAGCCACACCTTCAGCCCCTGCCTCAAGTCCATCCTGGACTGGTAGCCCTGGCTCAAAGAGTTTCCCAGCACTTCAGTGTGGTCCCTGCAGCATCATGGTCTCCCCCGTAGCTGTGGTAGGCTCTGAGGCTGGAGTGTTTCAATGTGTCCAGCTGGAACTGTGGCAAAACTACTAGGGTCTCATCTGCACACTGCTCCTGATGAAGGAGATCAGCCAGAGCTGATCTCACTGCTCCCTGACTGCCCTTGTGTACTGGTTTGGGGCCAGACAGATCCTCTCTTGCCCCAAGAAGGACAAAAGAATGAGATTCACACAAACGGATTGGAGAGTGATGGAAAGTTTAAACAGAAAAGCGATTGCTGAAGCTACAGAAAACTACAAAGGATAGTGGCAAAGAGTATCCCAAAGCGTACAGGACCCCTCACAGAATTCCCAAAGGCTTCCCTATCCTCCCTTCCTCCCACCTGAGGGTCTATCCAAACCCCCCAGGGCTCTTTCTTCCCCCCTCCCGCTCCTAGGCAAGTCTCAGGCTGGCCAGGTCTGAGACTGCCCCCTCCCTCCATTCTCCTCCTGGCATTAGGCCTAGACAGGCCTAAGAGGCCTTGAGGATACTCCCCCACAGTTACCTGATAAGAGAGGACATCTCCCATGGGAGCAGAGAGGGAAGAAAGAGCAAGAGAATGACTCTGCAGATGGCTTTATAGGGCGCAGGATTTATGGGTAGAAATACGCTGTTTCCTGTGTCCACCCCTATGGGGTGGGCACCCGGGACACCAGAGCTGTAATTTATGTTGCAGTGGCAGGGGGCACCCAGCCTAAACTGCCACACCTTGGAAGGAGACTGAGCTATGGAGGAGGCCAAGGGAGGACATGCCTGGTTGCTATGTGGGGGCTGCAGCCAAACCTGCTCCTTTCCTTGCAGGAGCAGGCAGCGCTCACCTGGAATTCACAGCTGCCCACGAGGAGGAGGGCAAGCAGATCCCAAGCTTGTTTCCAGTATGGCAAGAAGTAGCTGTGACTCTAGAACTGGGAGAAAGTGTAGGATCAAGGCCATAGTGCTGATGAAATGGTCAGAAACCAGAAACAGGAGCAGGCAGTGGAGACAAAGGGCAGGCAGAGGAGAAGGTTGGACACTGGCAAGTCACAATAAATCCTAGGCTGCATTAAGAGGAGTGTGGTCAGCAGGTCAAGAGACGGGATTCTGCCTGTTTGCTCTGGTGAGACACCACCTCAAATACTGCATCCAGTTCTGGTGTCCTCATCCTAAGAAGGACACAGAGCTGTTGGAGTGAGTCCAGAGGAGGCCACAAAGATGATCCAAGGGCTGGAGCACCTCTGCTGTGAGTGTAGGCTGAGGGAGCTGGGGTTGTTCAGTCAAAGAAGAGCAGGCTCCTGGGGTACCTGCCTTCCAATACCTGAAAGGATCTTACAGGAAGGCTGCAGAGGGCTGTTCTTAAGCATGTCTGGTGACAGGACCAGAGGGAATGGTTTAGACTGCATCTTAGGAAGAAGTTCTTCAGTACAAGGGTGGTGGGATTCTGGAATAGACTGCACAGGAAGGTTCTGGATGCCTCCTTCCTCAGATTGTTCAAGGCCAGGTTGGCTGAGGCCTTGAGCAACCAAGTCTAGTTAAGAAGCGTCCTTGCCCATGGTGGGGAGGTTGGAGTAGGTAATCTCTAAGGTCACTTCCAACATAAGCCATTCTATGATTCAAAAAAAGCTTTGAAAGTTATGGGAGAGGCCAGCAAATCCCAGTGCTGCAGAAGGACTACAGCAAGAGCGACTGAAGAAACAAGGACAGAAAGTACTAATCTGGAAGAAACAGTGCCCAAAGCAAGGACAGAAGGTGGGAGTGAGGGAACACATCAACAGGTATCACATATTCAGGGCACAGAGTCAGGGACAGAAGACATAGAGAGGCCCATGTGCAGGAAAGATTGAAGAAGCACCCATTGCCTTGTTTCCTCAGACAGTGAGAGGTCTGTGTCTTGCACCCCAAAACCTTCTTTCTCATGTGCTCCTCAATACGTCTGTGGATGGGAATTAGCGCAGCTCAACTCTTATCTTTTTAGTCATGATTTCTGTTCTCTCTCTTCAATGCAACTTAGTCCTAGAGTCCAAAGAAATCCTGAGGGAGTGTGATGGTTTGAAACTGTCTTTTTAATTTTTCCTTGCAACGTTCAGAACAGAGAAAGTGAAAGAGTATAAATAAGTCACTGTTGGGTGTAAGAAAGCAAAATACTGATTGTTCTAAACACTTCCATTGGATAGATAGAAATGTTTAAGAGCTATTACCCAAAACAAAGTGGGCACTCTGCACATTCTGCGTTCTGCAGTGGGGGCAGTTGCTGGGCTGTCTGGCTGCTGTTTCTTCTTCTCTTCTGGCTGAAGATAACACACTGACCTTGGCAGCTAAGTTAACAACTTTCTGCTTAACTAACTCTGCTTCTCTGTCCAGGGGGGTCTGGGGGGAAGCTCCTGGGAGAGAGAGAGGCCCCTTTGGGAGGGTCCCCTTGGGGGGAAGCAAAGGGAGATCGGTTGTGCTTTTTCTGTTGATTGTATATATTTGTAAATGTTGTGAATTTTGTATATTTGTACATATTCATTGCATTTCATCATAGATTTTAGACTCTGCTTGTAAATACAGCTTTTCATTTGCTTCCAGACTGAGCTGGCCTGGTTATTGTTGGTGGAGGGGGAATTTCAGCTCACACAGACACACTTTTTATTTTTGGCGCCCAACGTGGGGCTTGATTGCTTGTATAATTTATTTCTGCTCGGATTAGGAAGCAAAATGAAGCTGTTTTGGATTCTGAGTCATTCTATTTCATCTATTATTGGTGCAATTGTCTACAGATGGGCTGTTTCCTGCATGATAGACAAGATTGTGAGATATGTGGCATGTAAGTAATTTCTTTGGATTAAGAACAAGTTACTGAATGTTGGTGAATTTTGTTGTGGTCTTATTGGGCTAAGAAGCTATGGTAACTCAACTATGGATCTGCTAGCAGACACATTTGATTTTGTTACTCCTCTTACAACTACAGAGGGTCTTTGGAACCAGTGGTACCTTAGACATCTTGTGCTAATCTTAATTTTGTTGCTTCTTGGAATAATCATATGGCTATTGATAGCACTGTGTCAAGAAAGACATAAGGCTACTTGCTCTTCCAACTCTGCTGTGAATGTGAAAACCAATCCAGTAAATTTGGTGGCCACTGTAAGCAGAAAGCGTAAAGGAGCTGCAGGAGGAGATGCAGATGCTGCAGGAGATGGTGCAGATGGAGATGAGGGTCCTTCTACTCAGGTCCCTCTGTTAAGAAAGATCCTTCTGGTGAGGAAGAGAGGGTCAGCCTTAAAACTCTGGTAGACTTCTTGAGACCCCACATGGATGATGGAGATGTAGGTCAGGATGTAGACCCTGGTAGATTAGCAACTGCTGGCAGAGCCTCTGAACTCAAGGAAATTCAACGGAGGATTACAACAGGATTATGGGGACAGCGACCTCAGGATGATGATGAGGAGGAGGAGGAGGATGACATACAGTCAGCTAATGCACCCAGACAGGAAATTAGACATGTGAGGAAGGATTACATCAGAGGAGATAACGAGCCAGTCCTGTCTTGGCTAGCCAGGTGTTTTGATATGGGAGTCCCAGCATTGGTGGTAGGTGACAAGTCGGCCTCTCAGTTGGGTATGCTCTCAAAGGATACAGGCATAGACAGGCATCTAGGCAAGTGCATTGGTAAAGTTTCTCTGTGGGCACGCATCCTACTGGCAGTCTCGCTGAGGTACCCCAGCAGAGATGATTTACCATGGAACCCTAAGCCTTGGACTACAATAGAGGATGGAATCAAGCATCTGAGAGAATTTGCTGTGAGAGAAATAATGTATGGAGATCATAAGACTCTGAATCCTGATGAAATTCCTGTTGGAACAGGCCTTGCCAAAAAGCTCATTAAGCTTGCTCCTCCTAATTATGCTACTATTCTGGCAAGCAGGATTGTGGCAAGAAATTATGGTGGAGCACCTCCTACTGTTGGCCATTTCACTGACCAAATGAGGCAATTGGAGGATAGTCTCGCACGTTCTTCTTTGGTTTCAGCCATTGAAACTTTGTCTGGAGAAATAAAGAATTGCATGAAAGAGCTGAAGGAGGAACTTAAAACCTCCATATCCAACTTGATGAAGGGGGATGATTCTGATTCCTCTTCCTCCAGATGGATACAAGTTTCAGCTGTCAGAAACAGACGCGCTCCAAGAAGGCCATTCCAGAACAGGTCAAACCAAAACAGACAGCAGAAGCAATCATGTGGCAGTATCTGGATAACTCTGTGTGATCAGTTTGGTGAGAACATGAACAGATGGGATGGTCAACCAACTTCTGATCTTTTCGAGAGGTTACGGGAGCTGCAGAGGGGCAGATCCCGAGCTAGCAATACCAGGAGGGTAGCTGTCGCTTCCTCAGTTTCCCAGAACAACTCTGATAGCTCCAACAGTGATCCTAATTCTGATGCTGGACGTTGTGCCAGCTGTACATGTGGAGGTAATCCCCACCATTAGGGGTGCCCTGCCTTCCGCCAGGGGGAGGTAAGGGATAATGGAGATAACAAAATCTATTGGGATGTGTACATCCAGTGGCCTGGCACTTCAAAATTTCAGAAGTACAGGGCCTTGGTTGACACAGGAGCTCAGTGCACCATAATACCATCAAATTATCAAGGGGGAGAATCTGTAACTATTCAGGGAGTCACTGGTGGATCTCAAGAGCTGTTTAAGATAGAGGTTGATATAAGTTTAACTGGGAAGCAGTGGAAGAAACATACTATTGTAACAGGTCCTAATGCACCTTGTATTTTGGGAATTGATTTTCTGAGAGAAGGGCATTTTAAAGACCCTAAGGGTTACAAATGGGCTTTTGGAATAGCAACTGTAGAAATTGATGGAGGAAAATTGAAGTTGTCCATTAGACCTGAGCTTTCAGATGAATCTGCAGTTGTGGGACAACATGAGATAGAGGATGTAAAGCTGCCGGTTGCTTCTCAAACTGTGCATCACAGACAATACAGAACCAACCGTGACTCTTTGGTGCCCATTCAAAACTTGATTCGTCAGTTGGAGAGTCAGAAGGTCATCAGCAAAACTCATTCACCTTTCAACAGTCCAATCTGGCCTGTGAGAAAGCAGAATGGAGAGTGGCATCTGACAGTTGATTTCCGTGCCTTGAATGAAGTAACTCCACCCATGAGTGCAGCTGTACCCGACATGATGGAACTCCAATATGAGCTGGAATCCAAGCAGGCCAAATGGTATGCTACCATAGACATTGCTAATGCTTTCTTCTCTATTCCCATAGCAGAGGAATGCAGGCCTCAGTTTGCTTTCACCTGGAGAGGCATTCAGTACACATTCAATTGTTTGCCCCAGGGGTGGATTCACAGTTCAACCATCTGCCATGCAGCGATCCATGATGCTTTGGAGAAAGGTGGAGCTCCAGAACACATTCAGTTCATCAACGACATCATCGTCTGGGGTGAGACTGCTGAAGAAGTCTTCGAGAAAGGTAACAAAATCATTGACATTCTCTTGCAAGCTGGTTTGGCTATCAAGCGAGACAAGGTGAAAGGACCTGCCAGAGAAATCCAGTTTCTGGGAGTGCAGTGGCAGGATGGTCGCTGTCACATCCCAATGGATGTGATAAACAGAGTCTCCACCATGGCAAATCCCATCAACAAGAAAGAAACTCTGCGTTTCTTAGGCATAGTGGGATTTTGGAGACTGCACATTCCTGGATACAGTCAGATTGTGAAACCTCTATATGATGTGACTCGAAAGAGAAACAGTTTCCAATGGGGTCCTGAGCAACAAGCAGCCTTTGACCAGATCAAGCGAGAGGTAGTCCAAGCGATGGGTCTGGGACCTGTCCGAACTGGTCCAGACATTAAGAACATTCTGTACATGGCTGCGAGTGACAATGGTCCAACCTGGTGCTTATGGCAAAGAGCTCCAGGGGAGACACGAGGACGTCCTCTTGGTTTCTGGGGTCGTGGCTACAGAGGCTCAGAGGCAAACTACACTCCAACAGAGAAAGAGATTTTAGCTGCTTATGAAGGAGTGAAAGCTGCTTCTGAAGTGATTGGAACTGAGTCACAACTTCTTCTAGCTCCTAGATTGCCAGTTCTGAATTGGATGTTCAAAGGCAAAGGTTCTTCACCACATCATGCAGCAGATGCTACCTGGTCTAAGTGGATGGCTCTGATAACACAGAGAGCTCGAATGGGAAATCTCGAAAGGCCTGGTTTGGTGGAGGTGATCACAAACTGGCCAGAAGGCACAAGCTATGCAAAACCTCCAGAGGAGAGAGTAACTCGTGCTGAGGAAGCTCCTCCTTACAGTGATCTGTCTGATGATGAAAAGAGATATGCTTTGTTCACAGACGGTTCCTGTCATCTTGTTGGGAACAAGCGGAGATGGAAATCTGCAGTGTGGAGTCCAACGCGCAGAGTTGCAGAAGCGAGAGATGGAGAAGGAGAATCCAGTCAATTCGCAGAGGTAAAAGCTGTCCAGCTAGCTCTTAACATAGCTGAACGTGAGAGATGGCCAAAGCTTTATCTCTACACTGACTCGTGGATGGTAGCCAATGCCTTGTGGAGTTGGCTGAAAGACTGGAAGAAGAATGGCTGGCAGAGGAAAGGAAAGCCAATCTGGGCTGCAGATCTGTGGCAAGACATTGCTGCTCGCATCGACAGAATCCCAGTGAAAGTGAGACACATCGATGCTCACATTCCTAAGAGCAAAGCTACAGAGGAACAACAACACAACCATCAGGCAGATCTAGCTGCAAGAGTTTCCCAGGTGGACACAAACTCTGATCCTGATCCTGATCTTGACTGGAAACACCGAGGTGAGCTGTTCTTAGCTCGGTGGGCCCATGACTCGTCAGGACATCAAGGCAGAGATGCAACCTACCGATGGGCTCGTGACAGATCCATTGACATTTCCATGGATGCTATCACACAAGTCATCCATGACTGTGACATTTGTGCTGCTATTAAGCAGGCAAAGCGGATCAAGCCCTTGTGGTACGGTGACCGATGGTCCAAGTACAAGTATGGTGAAGCCTGGCAGATTGACTACATCACTCTACCTCGTTCTCCATCTGGTAAGCAGTATGTGCTGACTATGGTAGAGGTGAGCACTGGATGGCTGGAAACTTATCCAGTTCCTCATGCAACTGCACGTAACACCATTCTTGGTCTGGAAAGACAAATCCTGTGGAGACACGGAACTCCAGAGAGGATTGAGTCAGACAACAGAACTCACTTCAAGAACAATCTTGTAAAGAGCTGGGCCAAAGAGCACGGCATCGAGTGGATATTCCACATTCCCTACTATGCACCAGCTGCAGGGAAGATCGAACGCTACAATGGTTTGCTGAAAACCACTCTCAAAGCCATGGGGGGTGGATCATTGAAAAACTGGGAGAAACATTTAGCACAAGCAACCTGGTTAGTGAATAGTAGAGGTTCAGTGAATCGAGCTGGACCTGCCCAATCAGATTTGTTGTGAAAGGAAGAAGGTGATAGAGTTCCTGTTATCAGGGAGAAGAATCTGTTCGGCAAAACTGTTTGGGTATTTTCTCCTTCAGGAGAGGCCAAACCTGTCCGAGGGGTGGTTTCTGCTGAAGGTCCTTGTCACACCTATTGGGTGATGCAAGAAAATGGTGAAATTCAGTGTACTCCACAAAGAAATCCAACTTTGGCTGAGAGAGGTTAAATTCAGAGTGTTGTGCGACAGCATCGCGCCCAAGAGGAGAGTCCATGAGATCTACGGTGCACGAACCCTGAGAGCCCTGAGTCACCTGAGAGTCCCTGTTCCTTCCTTCGCTCCATCTGCGAGGAAACAAGCTGTTTGCTGTTTTTCCTGTGATTTGACTCTTTTGAATCATCTACATATGAGATAGCCAGAATGGACTATGGTCTTTATTCACCTATTGTTGTAGATATTATTTTAGATTAGATAAACGATAGTAGCAGCCAATGGAATTGTTTAGAAGGGGTGGACTGTGATGGTTTGAAACTGTCTTTTTAATTTTTCCTTGCAACGTTCAGAACAGAGAAAGTGAAAGAATGTAAATAAGTCACTATTGGGTGTAAGAAAGCAAAATACTGATTGTTCTAAACACTTCCATTGGATAGATAGAAATGTTTAAGAACTATTACCCAAAACAAAGTAGGCACTCTGCACATTCTGCGTTCGGCAGTGGGGGCAGTTGCTGGCCTGTCTGGCTGCTGTTTCTTCTTCTCTTCTGGCTGAAGATAACACACTGACCTTGGCAGCTAAGTTAACAACTCTCTGCTTAACTAACTCTGCTTCTCTGTCCAGGGGAGTCTGGGGGGAAGCTCCTGGGAGAGAGAGAGGCCCCTTTGGGAGGGTCCCCTTGGGGGGAAGCAAAGGGAGATCGGTTGTGCTTTTTCTGTTGATTGTATATATTTGTAAATGTTGTGAATTTTGTATATTTGTACATATTCATTGCATTTCATCATAGATTTTAGACTCTGCTTGTAAATACAGCCTTCATTTGCTTCCAGACTGGGCTAGCCTGGTTATTGTCGGTGGGGGGGGGAATTTCAGCTCACACAGACACAGGGAGTGATGGGAACGGGATGTGTTTCTTAAATGTGAAATAATTGCTTTCTGTTACTCCTAGGCATGGCTACACAGTTGTGACAGTGAAGCCCTGGGTATGGAGCAGAAGCTCAACACTTTTACCAGCTGTTCCCAAAGCTCTGCTGCAAGATGACCACAAGATGGACATAACCTGGACAGACTACTGAGGATGCTTGCAGCATACAAACCTGAGCAGCTGAGAGGCAGTTTAAGAAGATGCTCCTGGACATTTCTCAGCTGTTGGTGAGTGAGCCACAGAACTGGGAAGGCTTGCCTTCAGCCTGGTCTGATCCATTATCTGGCAGCTGGCATAGTGAGGAGTGGGCAGAGGAGCTTCGTAAGCTGTCTTGATTTACTAAGCTTTCAGAAGTTGAATAAGTCCCTAGTTTATGCAGCATCCTCTTGCTGCAGACCAAGCCAAACAAGTTGCAAAGACAGACAGTTCCCATCCTTTGGTTACATTCAATGTGTTCTGTAGCCCTGTGCAGGCAGCTGAAGAGAAGTGGAAACTTAGGGGATGCCTCACCATGTTGGGAAATACCAAGCACTTATTTGGTAGCTGTGGGTGCATTTGCCCACAGCTTTAAAAAGCTTAGCACACAAAAACACCAAAAAATCAATGAGTGCAGGAAGGTTATTGTAGGGTCTGGTCTGCAAAGGCTGCTGCTGGCTGCCTGCCAAGCTTTCTTTTCAGGGTCTGTGAGACAAACACTCAGATCAAACAAGCGTCGCAACACTGACCTCACCTACCTTGGTTATCAGGCACACCACCAGTACTGGTCCTGATAGGAAGCCTCTTTTGTGGCAAAGGCACTCAACACAGTAGTGGGAGCAGCTGCTTCTCCCAGGCCCCTGTGGTCACAGTGGCTGTTGTTCATTGCAGAGGACTAAAATCTGCACCTACAGAAGGACAGACATCCCACACTCCTGATAATGACAGTGCAGTGCTGCCTACCTCATTTCACAGAATCATAGAATGGCTTGAGTTGGAAGGAACCACAAAGATCATCTAGCCCCAACCCCCCTTGCCATGGGCAGGGACACCTCCCACTAGACCAGGTTGCTCAAAGCCTCAGACAGCTTGGTCTTAAAAACTTCCAGGAATGAGGTATCCACAGCTTTTCTGGGCAACCCATTCCAGTGCCTCACCACCCTCACAGTAAAGAACTTCTTCCTAACATCTAATCCAAATCTACCTTTAGTTAGTTTCCCTCAGTGCTGCAGTGTTCATGAGATCCTCTTACTATCCCATCATGGGATGATAGGTAGGCAGATGCAGAAGATCTGGAATGCTTTTTGCTATGAAAGCTTTAATAACCCATTGAGACATGCCCTTGTCCAGGACATGACATCCTACCCAGCAACTGGGCCTGAGACATGTGGGATTCTTGGGTCTTTTCCTTCTCTCAAGTGACTACCACTTGGTCTCGTTATTTCAAGAACTTTTCATAAGCTCCTAAGTATAAGAAAAATACAAATACCCAGCATGGCCACCACTCACTGCCTTCTAGAGGTGTGCATGGTCATGTGTTCAACTTGCTCCTCCTTCAGGGCACAGAAGGGGTGCTCCTGACCGGGGCAGTGGAAAGCAGGAGGAGGTCTGTGTGTAAGTGAGAGGTGATGGTGTCTGTCCAGGGCCATGGCTGTCTGCAAGTGGCTGCTCTCTGCCTCTTGCTTGACCTCTCCATTGCAGCCTCAGTGTTTGTGGCCCTTGCTGGCATGCTGGGCCCCAGCAGCTGGCTGCCCATGTTTGGTGAGCTGAGCTGAGGGCTGGAGCTGGGCTTTTGCTGGGTTTGCTGGTTTGCTGGGCCAGGCTAGTTTTGAGCCCCCTTTGAGCCTCCCTAATCCCAGGGGCTTTATCCAGCTGCTGCCCCATCATTTCTCTTTCTGGGTTGTTTTCAGCTGCCCAGGGCCATCAGCTGATGGTGGTGAGCAAGTGTTTGCTGCTCCCTCATTGTGGCTGGGCTAAGTCCCTGGAGCTGTGATTGTGGTGCTAATCCTCTGGGGGTCAGTGGGCTGGGTCAGAAGTCAGCCTGGCCTGAATGGAAGTGGCAGTGGTGCTGCTTCCACAGCAGAGTGGCAGCTTCCTCCTGCCTGGTGCCTGCTGTTCCTCTGGAAGACCTGCAGAAAGCAGGTGTGTGCTGCCCCAGTGTCCTGTGTGAGTCCCATGGGTGTCCTGGGTCTGAGTGCCAGAGGGGAGGTGAGGATGGGCTGGGAGCACTGGTGAGAGCAGCAGGCAGCTCAGCTTTTGTGCCTGAGAGCAAAGAACTTTCCTGAGGGCTGGTGGCACTGCCTGGAAACCTTCCAGCTGGTCCTGAAGGGGTCCTTGGCTATGGCAGTGCTGTGCTGGTGCCTGTGTCTGGGAAATTGCCCACCATGCTGGTTCCAGGTGGATCTGCTGTGGGGGCAGGGCCCCTCTCCAGGGTAGGAGATGCTCCTGGTGTCCCTGGGCAAGTCAGGCTGTGTCTGTTGGATGTGCCCAGGCAGAGGTGTGGAGAGGCAGGTGGAGATGGCAGCAGGAGGCAGAGGTGGTGTCAGGAGCAGTGAGGAAGCTGGAGGAGGTGGCAGTGGCCATGTGAGGAGTGGTTAAAGGCCAGGGAAGGGAGGTGTGTGGTGAGCTGCAGGTGAGGGGAGTGAGGCCTGACAGGAGTGAGGGAGCTGAAGATGAGCCTCTGCTGCAGCACAGCTCCTAATGCTGTGAGTGTGGACTGGGCTGACTCCTGTTCTGCTGCTCCTGAGCCAGCTGGGTGGAGCTACAGTGGAGAAACCTGTCCCCTGCTCTGCTCTCTGCTTTGCTGAGGAGTCTGCTGCATACAGAAGTGAAGATCTAAGATGCCCTGCCATGCACAAGAGATTTATTCTGCAGGAACTTCCACCTCAGGCCTCCCTTGATCCAAGTGCCGTGAGAACAAGTTCTCAGGCCATGTAGACCCTGCCCTACTAACTTTTCCCTGCCTGTGTACGCAGGGGGGGGCTGTGTACACAGATCTTGGGGGTGTTGAAGCTTCGCTCACCAACATTCTCCTAGACAAGTCCTCTGGTGTTTGGCTGGGGGTCATGCAGTCATTGTCCACCACCATGCCCCTGTGCAGAGTGCTCTGGGGTCTGGCCTTGAACCATGCTGGGCTGGAAATTTCAGGCTTCTACTGAGATAGCAGAGATGTGAGTCCTCCAAACTTTGCCACCAAGGCTGCTCCCACTCTTGGCACCCTAGGCCCTGGCCTTGGAACAGTACTGGCCTTTGTTGTCCACTGTTGAGTTCCAGGGCTTGATCCTCATGCTGTGAGAGGTTAGAATGTCCCTCTGCTGGGTGCTGCAGGACTCCCACTGGCTGGGTGAGGCATTGTTCTGCCAATTCACCCCAAGCCCAGCTTTCTGTCTCCACCAAGGTGTGGCCATAGCAGCCACTGTATCCATGGAATGGGATCAGAAAAAGCTGGCCAGCCTATGTTTCCCACCTATGTGGCATGGCACCACCACTGCTCCCAGCATGGGTGGTGGGTGTCTGGGTTCCACACCATGTCCTAGTGTAAGGGAAACATTCCACAGCAGGGATGGAGACAGCAGTGTGGAGAAGACAGTGTGAAGGACCATCAAAGAAAACTCTGCAGACCCTGGGAGATCAGCCTCATAAACCTGTTCCTTCAACACTCCACCTTTTTTTTCTCCTACCCACACTGATCATAATTTTGGAGGAAGATCACTGTGCAAGAATGGAACTTGCCTTTTTGTGTGTGTGTGTCCTTGAACCAAACAGCTATAGGCTCAGTATCTTTGCATAGCACCAGAACCACTTCTCCTACAAGATTTTTTAACCCTCAGCAACCACAGGTCGAGTAGTCTGGACAAGAGCTCCTGGAAGCCTTCCCTAACTCAGTGGAGGATTTTGCTATCCTCAGTCAGAAAGCAAGAGGGCAGCAGCCTCCAGTTTAACGGAGAAGACAGCAAAACCCATACAGCTGTACCCAGCAGAAAATGGCCTTGTTTGGGTATAGAAAAGAACTGCTAGAACGAAGGTCCCGGCTTTGGTAGTTCAGTACTTTAGTGACACTGCTTCATTTTGTGCCAACGCTCAGCGCAGACCTTGGCAGACAAATAGGTGGACATTTATCATTAACAGAAACTAAAAGCAGCTCCCTCCAACAGACAGATATCACTGAGACTTTGGACAGGTTTCAGCAGGGTGAAAGTTTATGTGCAGAGCTGCTGACACACCACAGTGACAGGAGGTTGGAAAGAAATCCACACAATGCTCACTTCTAACCCAAAGAAGCCTGAAAACCCTGTTAGATGTTTTTGGAGGAGAACATATATGGCAAACCATTGCATGGAGCAGTGGTGAGTCCTGGGAAGGGAATGGATGGAGGATTTAGGAGGAGGATGGAGGTACTAGCTGGAGTCCAAGGCTGGAAAGCTGATGTGGAATAGTGCAGAAGAAAAATGTGTCTCCTGGTCAGCTGAAGCAGTGTCTTCTCCAGTAACAGGACGATGGAGGCCTTTCTGTTCTGGGATCTCCTAGGTGAGGTCTGTTTCCACACCTTTGTTGCAGATGTGTTGAAACTCTGTCACACAGCCCATGTAGCAACCACAAGTTTTATCTGGGCAGGAGATGTCACAGTACAGCTGTGGGGACTGCAACTTATGAGGCAGAGTTGTAGGAGACTTGCTACCAGCTCTATTCCAAAGAGGAGGCTGCTGTAGCACAGGAGAGGAGGCCAAGGTGTCCTGTTGTGACAGAGAGATGTTGGAGCATGTGAGGTTTTGTAGTGGCCCATGTGAGTGGACTGATTTGTTTCAACTTGGCCAGTCTGAAACAGGACTGACAAGATCCATGGCTGATGTCCTGGCTGCTGAGGATGTTTTGTGCCCCCAGAGCTGCTGTAGTTGCTTGTGCTTTGGGAACAGCAGGAGGGAAAGCTGCTTTGAGCTAGGAGGTCCTGACCTCAAAGCAGTGTGCAAAAGGGGTGGAGGTGTGAGCAGCATCCCCACAAGTCCTGGGCTCTCACCAGCCTCATAGGCAGCTGGCACAGACTCAGGGCAGCTGTGCCAGCAGCAGTGCCAGCATGTGCCTGTGGTTGTGGCTGGGTGATCACAGCACAGTGTTGGCTGGGAGAAGTGCTGAAGGTGACACAGCTTGGCTGTGCCTCATTTCCCACTCTGGGGTGAAGTGCTATCTGTGTGCAGTTTCTCTGGGTATGTTTCCTGATGCCTGCCTTGATCCCCTTCTTAATATAATGTGAGCCAGGGTATGCCCAGGTGGCCAAGAAGGCCGACAGCATCCAGCAACAGTGTGGCCAGCAGGACCAGGGAAGAGATTTGCCCTCCATACTCATCCCTGGTGAGGCCACACCTTGAGTACTGCCTTCAGTTTTGGAGACCTCACTCCAGCGAAGACATGGAAATAGAGTGTGTCCAGAGAAAAGTAGTGAAGGCAGTGAAGGAACTGGAGAACAAGTTCTACAAGGAGCAGCTGAGAGACCTGTGGTTGTTTAGCCTGGAGAAAAGAAGGCTGAGGGGAGACCTTCTGGCTCTTTACAACTCCCTGAAAGGAGGTTGGAGTGTGTCCCTTGCTCTTCTCCCAAGAGAAACAAGAGGAATCAGCCTCAAGTTGCTCCATGGGAGGTTTAGGGTGGACATTAGGAAATATTTCTTCACTTGAAAGGGTTGTCAAGCCCTGAAGAACCCAGGGAGGTGGTCGAATCATCATCCCTGGAGGTATTTAAAAGACAGGTAGATGTGGTACTGAGGTACACAGCTCAGTGGTGCTGGGTTCATGGGCAGACACAATGTTCTTAAAGGTCTCTTCCAACCAAAATGATTCTACAATTCTGTAAAGGCCCCATGATTAAGTCAGCAGGTCAGAGCCCTTGTCTGGCCAGACTGTGCATGATCCTTGAAAGCTGTTCTGCCTCCTTCTTAAACTCTGACTGTAACTGTTCTGTTGTTATTCCTGCCACCACCCTTGTGATCTCCTAGCAAACTTCTTAAGCTGGATTTCCAGAGGTGTGAGAGCCATGTTCTGGATAGAAAAGAGTATGGTGCCAGGGTAGGAGAGGCCTAGGAAAGTGGAGACACAGAGAGAGAAAGGTTCATTCAGCAGTGAACTTCAAGCCCAGTTAGTCGATGAGAAGGCACAAGGTGGGCTGATGGGTGTTGCTGGATCCAGCTCTTTTAGCATGTCAAAGCTGACAACTGATGATCAATTTGATGTCCAAAGTGCCTCCAGCTGTCCTTCACTTTTGTTTCCTTGTGAACTAATTATTTAATTATGTTTTTCTTAGTTATACTTCAAATTGCATTTGTCTAACTGGTGGCTGAATGGATTTGGAAATCAAATGGGGATTTATCACAGCCAAACCATCTTTCCCTTTCTGAAACACCAGGTCCCTTTCATGAGAATGTGGCACAAAGTTCTCTTCCACCTCTGCTCCACCCTAGTGAGGCCACATCTGGATTATTGTGTCCAGTTCTAGGCTCCCCAGTTCAAGAGAGACAGGGAACAGAGTCCAACAGAGGGCTACAAAGATGATGAGGGGACTGGAGCATCTCTTGTAGAAGAGGTTGAGAGATCTGAGGCTGTTCAGCCTGGAGAAGGCTGAGAGAGGATCTTCTCAATGCTTATCAACATGTAAGGGGTGGTGCTCAAGAGGATGGGGCCAGACTCTTTTCAGTGGTGCCCAATGACAGGACCAACAGGCACAAACTGGAACCCAGGAGGTTTTACCTGAACATAAGGAGAAACTGCTGTGAGGCTGCTGGAGCCCTGGAGCAGCCTTCCCAGAGAGGTTGTAGAGTCTCCTTCTCTGGAGAGATTCCAAAGCCACCTGGACACAGCAATCCTTGGCAACTTGCTTTAGCAGGGGGCTGGACAAGGTGGTCCCAGAGGTCCCTTCCAGCCCTCACCATTCTGTAAGTCTGTGACCAGATAGTAAGGTACAATGCTACATGAGCAGGACAGGAGGGGCTGCTGGAAATGGTCCACTGGGCTGCAAACCAGATCCCTGCTGTTCTCTCAGGGATCAAATTCACTGGCAGATCATCATGGCTATAGGCAGAACAACATCATGACATGTGGGAAACAGCTGAATTCCTGGATGAACTGTATAGCCATGAATCCTCCACTGATGCCTATGGTGTCTCACCCTGAGATGGCCTTTACTGCCCACTCTAGCAGTGCTTTGCTAGGGAGGAGGATCTTAAGTTTCATCACTGCCTTCTTCCCAGTTACTGGAGAATTAGATCATACTTTTCTTTTACAGGACTGGGTGTGAGGATGAAATTTTTTGGTTATGCCTTCTGAAAAACAAAGTTCATCTAGCTCAGTGCATGCTGTTATCTCACAAACATGTACCACAAGCCCACCTGCAGCACCCATGGAGGTGTCCCAGGTCCTCCAGGTATCTGTCTTTTACACAGCAGACAGCCTGGCTGTCTCCTGTAATTGCATGGCTGGAATAGGTGCTGAGTTGAAAGGTGTGAAGTTGAAAAGAATGTGAAGAGCACTATGTTCTAGTGTGCCTCAATGTCCCTAGCACCTGAAGAAGGAGTAGGTGCCACTTTGCTTCCCCTAGCTAACACAGAAAGGGCAGTTTTCCTTCCATGTTTAAGGCAAGGTAGTAGGCACAGAGCTTGGTTAAATCATGATCACTTCAATTTTGGGTGCTTTGTGGTTACTTTTTTCTCTTGTATGAAGGTCAGTGCTTGCTTTCCTTCCCCTCTTTTCCCAGAGCAGCAGTTCTAGGTAAGTTTCTCTCACAGTTTCAGCTGCTTCAGAGCTTGTTGACTTGCAGCCCAGCAAGGAGCAATCAGGTTTACCCTGAGATGCTAGAGCTAAAACAAGTCCTCCTGCCTTGCAATCAGTTCTTGAGCAGAGTGAGGAGAAACAGCTGCTCCATGCCAGAGGAAGGGTTACTGCTGCAGGGACATCCCAAGTGCAGATGTCAAGCAGATGGACCCTGCCAGCCCTAAGAGGCAGGCCAGGAGCTGATGGGTCTTGACCTCTGTGATGGGCTCTCCACCCACAGTGGGGCAGAGTTTCCATCTGGGCTTTGATCTCTGGACAGCCCCTCCTCATGAGTCCTTCCAAGCCAAGGTCCATGGGCTCTGGCCCTTGGGTTGTACAGGCCAGGTCCACCATGGCTCACCTGAGCCAAGCACACTAGGGCCTGTTCCCCAGACCCTGAAACACCAGGTTGTGTTTCTAGAGGAGTACAACCAGGGCAAGCAATTGTACAAACCTGCCTTGGAAAACCTGGATTATCATGAAAGTACCTCACAAAGCAAAAATGCTTAGTGCACTCCGGTGGCATCCCAGATTCTACCAGTTACAGGAAGTGCCACCCACAGAAACAGGGGTTCTAGAAGCACTTGAGTGTGGCAGGGGGTAAACTGTGTATAAACTGTCACCTTAGAAACTCAAATCTAGGAGGTGACACCACTACAGCACAGCCATGCCCTCAAACAGCAAGCCTGCCTGTGAAAGCAGTGCCCAGCTCAAGTGTACTCCATTGCACTGCTGCATCCACCTCTGGAGCCCCCAGCACATCAACATGGATCTGTTGGAGAGGGTCCAGAGGAGGGCCACAAAGATGATCAGAGGGCTAGAGCACCTCTCCTACAATGACAGGCTGAGAGAGTTGGGGCTGCTCAGTCTGGAAAAAAGAGAATGCTCCAGGGAGACCTTACACTGGCTTTCCAATACCTGAAAGGGCCTACAGGAAAGTTGGGGAGGGATTTTTTACAAGGGCTTGTGGTGATGGGACAAGGGACAATGGTTTTAAACATAGAGAAGGATAGATTTAGATTGGATGTTAGGAGGAAGCTCTTTACTGGGAGGGTGGTGAGACACTGGAAAAGGTTGCCCAGAGAAGCTGTGGATGCCTCCTACCTGAAGTGTGTAAGACCAGGCTGGCTGAGGCTTTGAGCAACCTGGTCTGGTGGGAGGTGTCCCTGCCCATGACAGGGTGGTTGGAACTAGATGATCTTTAAGGTCCCTTCCAGTTCAAGCCATTCTATGATTTTTAAAGCAGGACTACTGCACAGACATCCAGGGTAGAAGAGATGTTGTATTCTTCACAGACAAATTCTAGTTACAGGTCTCTGGGACTTGTCAATAATGCTTAAGAGTATACAGGATTTCCAACCAGTGCAAAATGTACAATCAAACACAGAACACATATTGCCAAATATATACAGAACTGTTCCAGGAACACAACCCGAGGACAAACAGAGGTTTAAATACAAGAGAAAAGTTCCATCGTTTATAAATTAATATTTTTTTGTTTGCCTTTCCCTCTCTCCTCCCCCACCCCCCCAAACCAATTAGTCCACTAGGTAATGTTATTTGGTAGACCTAAGTTTCCACAGCATAGTGATTTGCAAGGCAGACACTGAGAAACAAGTGACATCATTAAAAAAGCCTCTTTCTGACACCAACCCACAAGTCAAGGTGTGTGATAATGCATTACTGCTTCGAGGCACACAACGTGGGAAGGGTTTTCAACCACTTCTATGCTTATACTTAGGCTTTTTGTTTGTTTGTTTTTCTTCTTCTAAGAATTATTTGATGCACAAAGAATAAGCACTAGACAATAATTAGACTTATTCAGTGGTCAGCTTGCCTTAGCTTGTTGGACCAAGATGATTTATTACCAATTAGGACATTCACAAGAAATGCTGTAAGACATCTTAAGAGTATATTGATATTAAAATAGCATTCATACAACTCCTTGAAGTTGGATGATTTAAATAACCAGAGGTGAAAAACAGAGTTATTGAAGCAATAGTTAAGCCATAGTTGAAGAGTTAAGAGGTGACAGGTGGTTCCCTAGTGGGAGGGACAGTGAAATCTATAGTGAATTATAAAAAGCCAAGATGCTCTCTTCCCATAACCAGAGCTTCCAGCTTCAAGGTACTGAATGCTACTCTCTACACCATTGCTAATGGAACTAAGCCCAAGGATAACTTGCTTTTGGCATGTTCAGAAAGCTGGACACACAGCTATTGCTATACTACAGATCCCCAGAATTTTTGCTTTAAAGTAGCAGTGAAGGCTTTGTAAGCACCTAAAATTACACAATAAATACTCAGTAATTATTTAAGCACCTCTTACTACCCAATTTGGCAGGATGAGCAGCACAGACAGGGATGCCACGGTGAGGCAAGCTGTTAACTGTTTTGACACAGGCACACCTGGGGGGTGCCTGCCTGCCTGCCTTCAGAAAGCAAAAGGACAAAGGGGGTGGCACACCCTGTGGACAGTGAGGAAGAACTCCAAGTGCCAAACAGTCAGCAGACTTGTGACACTCCTGCAGCCAAAGCACGACAAGGGCAGGCTCTCTGCTCTTTGACCTGCCACGGTGTGTGTGGGGGAGAAGTTCTGCCTTCTACAGCTGCTGTTTGCATTGGGAGTTGCTGCCAGAGGTGTAATACAGGATACACACGACACAAATGAAGCCATATCTGAAATTGTCTCCTAAATAACAGACTGGAGCTGTGCACAGTGACATGTTAAATGGGTGTGTTGCTAGGAGAGCTCAGAGGAATAAACTACACTACCAAGAGTACCCTATTAAAAAAATCACTTTGCTTTGGGATACATCTTTAATATCTGCACACATTTATTTAAAGGCTTCAGACCAACTTTTTCAACAACACTGATCTGCTTATAAAACATTCTCATATATCACCTTCACAAAAAATAAATCCATCTTTTGGAAAAAGCATTCAACACTTTATATCAGTAGAAATTCTGTCCTGTGAGCCCGTAGCAGGAGGAAAAAAAAAAAAAAAAAAAAAGCTATAATCTGCATTTACATCTCTCCAAAGGGACATAACCAGGAATCTAAACCAGAAGGCATTCATTTCATTAATTGTCATGGGAAGCAGAATGCTCCCAAAGCATGGAAAGAGTGCACTCTTTCACCTGACATGTGTGGGTTTACAATCAATAGTCACTGTCCTGTAAACATTGGAACTGCTGGTCTAACTGCAGGCTAAGGTTAGTGATTTGCATTCATTTCACCGCACTCCACACGCACAATGACTACACTGTCAAAAAAGAAAGAAAAAAAGAGAATAAAACAAACAAACAAACAAAACCCCCAAAACAAATCCCACAACATTAAATAGCAAAAGAAACAAAGGCATTGAGCTGGATCTTGCCTACAAGCCAAGTGTCTTATCAGTAAATGTTGACAACATAAATAAAACTTTACTTTTACGCATTATAAAATCAGACTAATAAATCTAAATCTGAGAATAGCAGCCAATTTGTAATTGTTTAAATATCTATATCTATATGAACTTTCAGTCAGCTATAAATACATACTGTGATTGGAGGAAGATACCATCTCTCATTCCAAAGCCTCCAAGGGGAACACAGTATCAGAGATGGATGGATCAAGGAACGCTACCGTCAAGAGACAACTCCTCAACAGCTGCATTCATACAAACTTGTTTTCATTGTTACCTGAAAGTGCATCATCTGTAGAATCATCCCCATAATAATAACAACAACAAAGTACAAACATTGCAATTTTGTCACGCTCTAAGCCTAACCTGCCTGTTAAGTGCAAAAAAGTATACGAAGGGATACATGCAGTGGTGCATACAACATCCAGGCCTGACAACGAGGTGGTGCTGTCACCACAAATCCAAGGTAGTTCAGTAGTTGCTGAGTCTTTGCTGCACAGCTGCTAAAAGGCTGAAGGAGAAGCTGAAGGAGAAATAAATGACTAGTCTAAGCCCCAATAGCCAGAGCAGTGGTTTGGAGCCCAAGCTCCATTCCCCAGCTCTCATAGGCACTCACCACCATGTACCCAGGCCTCTGTCACCAGTTCCAGGACAAAGGCTGGGCCCAAGGGGCAGAAGAGGCAGCCCAGCAGAAGAGGAGAACATGTGGTTGCTCTGAAGGTTGTAAGGAAGAGGTAAGAGGTGCAGACTGAAAGAGCATCTACCACCAGGGCTCTGGAGCGCACACCACCATTGTGCCTTCAGCTTCAATGCTGGAGCATGGGCTGGTGACTGCAGCAGGGTCACAGCTCCTCACACTGTCAGTACAGTACAGAACCTGCTGGGTCTTCTACCTAAGTCCTTTGCAAGCATCACAATAGGTTCTCTTACCTTCTCCTCCTGCAAGAACAGCCCTCATTTGATAATGCCAGATTTATATGCCAACAGACTAATGTGCACATGCAAATGCTTGGCTGTTCCAAACAGCTGATACTCAAACCAAGGCCATTATTTGCTCATTTGTACAGCACTTCTAAGGGGGTAGCTGTAAAGATTAATGAACAATCATTTGTAGCAGTTTAATTAGTTTTGTTCCCTATTTAAGTCTTGCAGGGGACTACGCTAACAGCTGCTTCTGGTTTTTGAAATGCTACCATAGCCATTGCCATTGATCTCAGACACAGACACTTGATTGAACTCTAGAAAGAGCAAGAGGAGCTCCAGCTGTGCACATGCAGAGACTGTATTGTGCTTTCACTATATTGCTGTAATGTCTTGTTGGAGAAATACATGCTGTGAACCTTAGTGGGGCCAGTAAGAAAGCAAGCTCTGCCTCCTGTCCAGAACTAGTGAGTGGAAGATCTTACAATTTTGTAAGACAGCACAAGCTGTACAAGTAGGCACTGTGAAAGGAAGTACAGTAAGGCCTGTTCTGAAAGGCTGTGTATAGACATACGTACACACACATATACACAGATCCAAGCAAAAAGGTTTTGGCAAAACACTTGTTTTGTTTAAAAAGTAATGTGATGAGAACATCCGCAATTTAAACTGTACAAGCCCATGGAGAAGAAGCAGCAGGCTTCCTGCAGCAGCACCTGCATTTTCAGGGATGTGCTCTTCAATTTCAATAGTGCTCCTAACTCAAGACAGAGGTAATGTGTTGTTAATAGGTTTTAACCAACTGACCTTCTCTAGCCTGCAATAGTGGAGTATGTGAACTGCACTGTGATTTCCAGGCCCTTTTCCTCTCCTGGAATGCTGGCAAAACCTTTCAGGACACTAGTAAAAGGTCATGAGCATATCTCTCTCAGCTAGAGAGGTGCTAGCTGTGCCTGCCTTGGTTTACAGCCAAGGTTCAAAGGCAGGGCAGTGAGCCTGCACCTCTTCCCACTCTCAGATTATGCTTCCTGGTCCTGTGTCCCTGACACTGATTAACACCTGTCCTGACAGAATCAAGCCTCTTCCCCAACAACTTGTGTTATTGCATTATTTAAAGCACTTGGCTGTGTGACCACCAGGTCCTCACACAGTGTTACTTGAGAATCATTTATCTGTCCCATCATGCAAATTACACTGCACTGCTGTGTTCCGTGCAAAATGTTAACTACAAGGAGCAGCCTGCTCTCTGCAAGGAATGCTTGCATACCATGAAAGGAAACACTGGGCCTTGCCTTCTCTGTGTGACAAAAACACCAAATTAAAAAAAAACCCAGCTTTTTAAAAGATCCTTGATATGCCTGGCCTTCATAGCACCTGAACCTGGAACATCTTAACATAGTTGAGTTTCTCCTTTTAGAAGCTTTACAGGATCTTTCCTGTCAAAGCTGCCCAGGAATCTGCTCAAACAAAATGTGAGAGAGTGTTTTTGGACCACCCCCCTTCCTCCCCGCCCAAAAAAAAAAAAAAAGGGAAAGAGGGCAAGGAAAAAAGAAATCTCAAAGGCTTCTTATCTTCTACCAGAATCCCTTCAGACAGTTGTGAGGAAGACACATCCATACTGCTGTGCTGCCTTAGTATCACCAAGCTACCCCAAGACAGGCCTGTACAGTGTGCAGGGATGGAAAATCCCCATGGGAAGGATGTGCCACAGTAAGGAGCCCTCTGATGAAAATGCTGTGAGCTGGGAATTTCATGTTATTTCAGATAACAGAGCTGAGCAAAAGGCAGAGACAGCCAGATCTGGAATGAGCCAAGAATGTGAAACACTGTCAGCTGCATGCTGCAGAATTATGTATGTCTGGAAATACAGTGGGACAGGTTTATTTACTTGGGCTGCAGAAGATGGCCAGTACCAGCAAGCTGAATGCTTACACATGTTTTCTGTAGCAAATAAAGTCAAGTTTTCCCCTCCATTACTGAGTCAGCAATTGGAAAGAAGATCATGCATTCCTTCTGCTGCCCTCAGGGCACAAAGCCTTTTCTCTGGCTTTCTGGACAATTACAAGCAGCAATCTATTTTCAGATTTCCTCTCTTAATTGGTGAGCTTCATCCTGAGAGAATAAACCCTAACATTCAACACTCTTTCCTGCCTACTTGTAATGCTGGTAGCAGGACACCAGAAGAGCTCCAGCTGATCCTTCATGCCCAGGTTCTGAAGAAGAGACAGTTTAATGATAAGGAGATGAGGATTTTAGTTCTGTACTATCCACACTATCTCCTGCACAGCACTGAGGAATTAAAGAGGTAAATTCTTGTCCACACGCTGGCACCTGAAGAACACACCTAAATTAACAAATTAAACAATTAATTACAGGGTTCACTGGAAAGAGGAGTCAGTCCTTCAAATCACATCTCTACCAGAGCGCTACGGAATCACTGGACAAGAAGAAGAGGCTGCACTTTGCATGGTTGTTTTGTCTCTGCTTACAGCTTAGGCTGTATCATGCTATGGCTGGAGATGCAGCTCCCAAATCCACACCCTCATCTGCACCGTGGCTGGAAAGAAGAAAGCACAGCTAACGATCAGATGTGGCTGAAGCTGGCACATCCCACACAAAACAGCCTTTGCAAATTTCAGAGTTACACTGAAGTCCTCTGAAACAGCTGGAGATGCTCTTCTGGACATACCGGCAAGAAGAATGCTCCTAAAGCTGCTGCTTGAATGAGGAATTGATGCCACCCACAGCTGGATTAGCTACTACCATGCAAGAGAGGACAAGACCACCACAAGCTCCCACTAGCTAGTCAAGTGGGTTCTGGACAGCATGGTGTGAGTAGCTTAGGCAGCAGATGCACACATGGCCAAACCATGCAGCCCCCCTGCACCACAACTGGCTCAGAGCACCCCTTGTGTACAATGCTGACCTGCAGTGAAAGATTCAGCCACTGGAGAACTATGGAGAGATGAGACTGGTGGAGACTGGGTGAAGACCAACACGACTGCAGGCATGGACAGTAGTGTATGGCAGGACTGGCACTGGTGTTCCAGCTCATGCTCTAGCATGTCTGTGTCTCTAGCAGGAAGCAGAAAAAGAAGTACTGGATCCCCACGCCTTCAGCAGATGGACAAAGCACAGAGAGGTGAACTTAAGTCTCACAGGAGCCAACAGAAACAGCCTCTGAAGAGCACACACTCACCCAAGTGAGAACTGCCTGTCATTGTGTCCCTGGGCCCACATCTGCTACCACCACCCACCACAGACTTGAGGGAGCTGCCCAGGTGAGTGAGTTTTCATCACAGCTCTCACATCCCCAGGTACCTGAAGCCTACAGCCCATCACAGGCACACTGTGGGCTCTGCAGCCATGCTGCGCTGTCCTGCAGTTCAGTTCTGACAGATGTGACTGTGCCAATGTACTGAAGTGAACACTAAATGGTACTTCTTTTTCCTTAACTAGCCAGGATTCTTTTAGTCTTTGAGTTTGTTGTTAAATTAACAGTCCAGCTGTGACAAATTAATGAAAATGAAACAGCACAAGGCAAGGAGAAAAGTCTGGTGGCAGTGATAAAGGTTTCAAAGACAGGGAAAAAAAACCCAATATAATTTAATACTTCCTTGGGTGTTTTTGTTCCTTTTTTACATTCAGAATAGTAGCTGCTGAAATTCAAATGCCTTTTTAAACCAGGTTTTGGCTGAATAATATAGGAGAAACTAAAGCCTGCAGCTGAAAACTTGCTCCACAAGCTTGTTCCCCCTTCATTCATACTGTCCAAATACTGTTGAAGTAAACTCTCTGAAGTATTTTGCTTCAACTGTTCTAGCACTTTCTCTCCTCCCAGTGCACGAGGCTCCTTTTATAGAAATCGCCTCTGCTGTGTTTTGTGTTTTTCTCTTTAGGGTCCTGTTTCAGCTGTGCTCTTTGGATTGATCCAAGGAGTTCTCAGCAGCTCCTGTCTTTGCCTTTTTTTGGTTGGGAGGCTACCATGAGCATCAATTTAAAGGAACACATTTTAATTTATGGAACAATGCACCAGAATTTGTCTATGGAATGATTTTTCTTTAAGCACAAGCTCGGAGGAGGGGCAGAAACCTCAGCATCTTGGAATCTCTGTTTGGCCTCAGTTACTATGTACATGAAAAAACAAAAACAAAAAGAAAAACAAAACCAAAACCCCACAACAAAATGGTTGGGAAATGGCTTATGGAAAAGCAACCCAGAGTAAACATTTCAGATGAGACAAGTGGTACACAATAGTTGTTTGTAACAATGAGGCACTATCTTTGAAAGATGAAGTAGGACCCAGTACTATCAAAATGTCATGGAAGGCACACTTATAAGCAACCCTCTTCCACTAGCTATCTGCACACAGTGTTACTGAACCATCTTGGTGTGCTGCATCACTTCTTCAGCACAGGTGTCCACTTAACGTCCTCCTTCAGAGACTGACATGCTATCCACTCTCATCTCTTTCAGGCTTCCAGTTTTCTTCTGTTTCTGCTTGGATTTTTTCAACATATGGACCTAAAATGGAAAGTTTTAAGAGAAGGTGAGTGAGTATGAAGATAGTGGTAGCCACCTAACAAGCAGATCTAAAGCAACTAGCTAACGAGTGAAATGCTGGAACTGCCACAGGAAGACATTTAAATGCACAACTATTCCCTCTCTGGAGATATTCAAAACCCACCTGGATGAGTTTCTGTGTGATCTGCTCTAGGTGATCCTGCTCTGTCAGGGGAATGGACTGGATGAGCTTTTGAGCTTTCCAGCCCCTAACACTCTGTGATTGTGTGAAGCACCTATCCTTACAAAGCTACAGGATTAACTGCTTTATTAACTCTAACATATATACACATCTATGTATATTGATATATAACGGTATGTATGTGTGTGTAAATGGTTGTAGTAAGGCAGGGGTTGGTCTCTTCTCCCAAGTAGCAAACAAGAGAACAAGAAGAAACAGCCTCAGTTTGCACCGCAGGAGGTTTAGGTTGGACAAGAGGAACAATTTCTTCCCTGGAAAGGGTTTGTCAAGGCCTGGAAAAGGCTGTCCAGGGCAGTGGTGGAGTCTCCATCACTGGAAGGGTTTCAAAGCTGTGTAGATGTGGTGCTGAGGGACATGGTTTAATGGTGGACTTGGCAGTGCTGGGTTAATGGTTGGACTTGATGACCTTAAAGGCCTTTTCCAGCCTAAGCAATTCTGTGATTCTATGCACACACAGGTAAATACATATATATACAGAGAACATTATTAATCACTAACCTAGCAGAAAGATAGAAATATTTCTCACTGGACAGACAAGTTAGGTTTGTTCTCTCTCTTTTTCTCCCTATCAGCAAAACAACAAAGTTTAACATAATCCAAAACATTTAAGATGTGACCCTTTCACTCATTTCTCATCCTGGGATCCAGTTTGTTCCTTCGGCCCCTTGTCAATTCTTCAGTAGCTGATGCTCTTTTCCCTCTAATATACACTGAGATATCAAGGAAAAACAAGCACTCATTACTCCAAGGTATCCTTTTCTCAGACCGTCTTCCTCCATCATTCAATTTTCCCTTTTGCTGCTGCAGACCTTCCCTTCTGCAGCACTGCCATCAGCCTGCTCCCTGCCTCACACACTGCAGCACCACCGTGCTCCTTGTAACTGTGACCTGCTTTAGGACAAGCAATGCTGCCTGGAGATCTCAAGACAGGGGAAAAAATTAAGTCACTAGGCTGAAGCTTGAGGACTATTTTTTAAACACAAGCCTCATCTGAGCCAGCAGAGAGGGCCCTCAAACCATCCTCTGTAGAAACTGAGTCACAGAATCACAAAACTGTTGAGGCTGGAAGAGACCTTTGAGACCATCAGGTCTGACGGATCACCTAGAGTTCACAATCCCACTACTACTGCTAAGCCATTACCACTAAACCAGCACCACATCCACACATCTTTTAAACACCTCCAGGGATGGTGACTCCATCACCACTCTGGCAGCCTGTTCCAAAGCCTGAGAACCTTTTCTGTGAAGAATTTTCTCCTAATGTCCAACCTAAACCTGCCTTGGCACAACATGAAGCAGTTTCCTCTTGTCCTCTCACTTGTTGCATTTGAGATGACACCAACCCCCACCTCACTGCAATCTCTTTTGAGAAAGTTGTGGAGGGTGATGAGGTCTCCCCTCAGCCTCCTCTTCTGATGACTAAACAACCCCAGTTCCTTCAGCCATTCCCCATAAGACCTGTGTTCAAGGCTCTTCAGCAGCTTGGTTGCTCTTCAGACACACTCCAGCACCTCAATGTCCTTCTTGTAGCGAGGAACCCAAAACTGAACCCAGTATGCAAGGTGTGCCCTCACCAGTGCCCAGCAGAGGGGCACACTCAGATCCCTAGACCTGCTGTGTGTCTATCCAACAGCTGCCAGACAGTGCTGACCAGCCCTTTTAGAGGCAGGCACCAGGACACAACAGGCAAACAAGGTAATACAGTAACAGCCACTGGAGAAACCAAGTCGACCTGCCAAGAGAAACCTGCACCCAGTACCTTTGGTCCTGCAGCAGAAATGATGATCTGGCCAGGGGCCTGAATCCAGGGCTCTCCATCAACTTGAACTGGAATGGCCTTTAGGAGTGTCACACGGAAATAGGAGCCTTGGGCTATGCGGATTCCTGACCGAAAACCACCTTGGACTTGACCCTGTCAGGGAGTAAAAGCCAGGACATACATCACCCAACAAACAAGAAGCAGAAATACTTCATCTGAGGGGACAGAATTTTATTCTAACTGCTCAGGCAACAACTGCAGAGGATGTCTTTACTGACACAGCATTAATTACTTACATTAGTGCATGAAGAACTCAGGATATTCCTGCAGGCTGCCAGAGGCAAAAAACTTAAGAGAGTGAAGTTGCTGGCCAAGGAGCATGCACTCACAAAGGCCTTGTTTGCTTTCATGCCCATGCTCCACAACACAGTGAACACATTGTCAGAACACCTTACTACACCCAGACAGACTTTAGCAGGTGTGAAACTCTGAAGTCTAAAAGTCTTGATCAAACAGGGAGAGTTTTGCCAGACTCAGCCTTGTGTACGCATGGATGTAGACTCAACTAGATGTACCCACACTCAACTGCAACTGATGGCTGAATGTTGACTGTCAGCATTGATGCCAAGGGAACTTTGCTGCTTTATGTTCTCCTGGAGAATGTGCACAGGGTAAAAACATCAAAAGAAGATGACAAAAGACAAAACTAGAGCAGGAGTTTGCTAACATTTATATTCCAAAGCAGTGGGTGCACTTCTTGTTGCTCCTAGCCTCACAAAAATTGCTAGGATCTCTATTAAACCACTTTTTTCTGATGAAATATTTTCTGTTTGTCCTTCTTAAAACACCTACATTATGAAATTGTAAAGTTGGCCAACACAAAGATGGAGCTGCACATACAATTTTAAGCAGCCACCTCTCCATTTCTGGTGCTTGTATGGATAAGTTGACTCTGGTTACCTGCCCACATACACTTTTTCACTAGCAGATTTAAGACAGTGAAAGAAATATGAGGAAAAGACAAAAACAACCTGCTGCCCCCCCACAGGACTGTGCTCCTAACAGCAAGAACACAGAACACATGGAAGAATTACAGCTGCACAAATTGAGTCATAATGTTCCTTGCAGAACTGTCAGACCATCTTCTTCAAGAGCAGCCAGCATCAGATTCCCAGAGGCAGGTGCTGGAAGGCCAGAGGCAGGTAATCACAAAGCCAGCCCTCCAGGAGGAATCTCTGCCCTGCCTGTGATGAGGTGTAACAAGACTCTTCACAGATACACTTAAGTGAGGAGTGGGTGTTTTTGGAGTGTTAAACTAACATCCTGCTTTCATCCCATGCCTGGTTTTGACACCAGTCATGAGAAAGCCAGTGCACTCCATAACACACACACACATATATATATACACACACACACACATCTGCCTGGTGTTGGTTCAAGGCCTACTTCAGTCATGAAGCATCCACTTGTTTTAACAAGTTCTTCACCTTCCTGCTATGACTTCCTAATCCAGCCAGAGTTTTCTTCAGTTCCCACAGTCTGGCACCTAAATGTGGATCATGGCAGGCTTGTGAACAGGCAGTGGGAGGGCACTGCAGTCCATCAGGAGGCATACCAGCTGCAGCTAACCTCCCGACACCCGAATGCTTTGTTCACAGACAGCCACGGCTTGTGTTTACAGTCTACAACCATCTCTACGTGACACAAGCACCTGAACAGCCAACACCAAAACCTTCACGTGGATGCACACCTTTTAGGACTATGCCACCTGCAATGTGCTGTTTATTGCCAGCACAAACCAGTCTGAGACAGGTATGTTTCCTCTGCTCCCACTGGGATGGCAACTCACCATGTGAACCACGCCAGTCACACCAACCACCTCCAGCAGGCCGTCATCGATGCGCGGTTTCTCAAAGCGGTTGTCGCTCTCAGACCCCCAGAGGTCAGCTCCAGAGCCCCAGCTGCAGAGAGAGCACACCACAGTGACTACTACTTGCCACACAGCACCCCTTCCAGCACTCTGCTAGGGGTGGCTGGCTCACCAGACATCAAAAGCTGGGCAGTCTGCTCTGCACCAGCTGGAAGAGATAACGCAGCTCTCCTGTGCCATCAGAGCAGGAAGTGCTCTCCTAAAATGTAGCAGACTTCTGACCAGATCTTTTAGGAGTGAAAGGAGGAGTGAAGAAAGTAGTTTCCATTTGAAAGAAAAAGAGTAGGTAAGAAGAAAGTAACTCCCAAGAGTTTTAATTTGCTGGGAAATACAGGTCACAGCCACACTGACCTTAACTTCCAAGACTTGAAAACTTACCACAGGTCTTACTGGTCTTGACAATATGCACAGAGGCTACTGAAGAGAAACTGAAGCTAAAACAAGGGTTAAATTTTTATTCTTCTACCAGCTACTGAAGAGAAGATGAAGCCAAACCAAGTTCCAAGCTTTTATTCTATCAGCTATTGAAGAGAAACTGAAGCTAAACCAAGTGTCAAGCTTTTATTCTTCTACCAGGCCAAACTCAATGCAGGTGTTCCAGCACTTCAGTCCTCTGAAATGTTTCTGATACTTTAACACTGTAGTGCTTTTTGTGCAGCATTCAGCCTCCTTACCCAAATCCCCTGCTTCTTCTTCTAGTGCACTGACTGCTCATTGTGATCTTCTCCCCAGCCCTCATGTGCCACATCTCCTTGGGTGCCCAGGTAAAGACACACATTTGAATAAAAAGCCAGGACATTTTCAGGCTCAAATGGAAAAAGAGAGACATAGCTTAAGAGTGTCCTTGAAAAAAATCCAGCATGGCAAGACTAATTATGTGCTGGTTTTGTGTAAACAGAAAACCTGCCTCTACCAGCAGTGTGCCTCAGGAAGCCAGGCTCCTGCAGCTTTCCCTCTTTCCTCCACAGCAGTAACTCCAGCTCCCTGCAGGTGTCAGGGCAGCCTTCAGAACCCTGCAAAAGGTACCTTAACTAAGACTTTTTCACAGCTACCTGGGTGGTAGCATCACCAGCTCCACATCAACTGCCCAGCTGGCTGTAGGACCTTGACAGCATTTGACAGGTCAATCTTCACTGGCCTTCACTGCAGGAACCTAGCACATGTGTGTAAGGAAATAATCTCTGATCCTTCTACAAGTCATGGTGAAATCCAGCAGACTGTTCAAACACTCTGGGGAGAGTGGAAAATGGTAGGGGATAGAAGTCACAGGCCCCCAGTCACACCCCAAAAGTCACGTTTTATTAGAAAACTGCTTCAAAAGAAGTCAGAAGACCTCTGGTGAGGAAATCACTCCACACGTGTGTCAGCACACAGCAGAAATAGCAAAAGAACATGGGAAAAGAAGATAGGACCACTTTTATGTGGAGTGAGATTGAGAGTTTAAAAGGGCTGGAGAAAGAGTCAAAAGGAGAGCTGGGCCCTCAGGCACAGCTGTACAACCACTGAGTCAGGCAGCCAGCAACAACCACCCAGAGCACAACCAGTAAGTCAGGCACTCACCCAACACACTCAGCAACAAGCACCCAGAGCACAACCAGTGAGTCAGGCACTCACCCAACACACTCAGCAACAAGCACCCAGAGCACAACCAGTAAGTCAGGCACTCACCCAACACACTCAGCAACAAGCACCCAGAGCACAACCAGTAAGTCAGGCACTCACCCAACACACTCAGCAACAAGCACCCAGAGCACAACCAGTAAGTCAGGCACTCACCCAACACACTCAGCAACAAGCACCCAGAGCACAACCAGTAAGTCAGGCACTCACCCAACACACTCAGCAACAAGCACCCAGAGCACAACCAGTAAGTCAGGCACTCACCCAACACACTCAGCAACAAGCACCCAGAGCACAACCAGTGAGACACAGAATCATAGAATCAGTCAGGGTTGGAAGGGACCACAAGGATCATCCAGTTCCAACCACCCTGCCATGGCCAGGGACACCTCACACTACATCAGGCTGGCCAGAGCCTCATCCAGCCTGGCCTTAAACACCTCCAGGGATGGGGCCTCAACCACTTCCCTGGACAACCCATTCCAGGCTCTCACCACTCTCATGGGGAAGAACTTCTTCCTCACCTCCAGTCTGAATCTCCCCACTTTCAGCTTTATTCCATTCCCCCTAGTCACTACCTGAGATCCTAAAAAGTCTCTCCCCAGCTTTCTTGTAGTCCCCTTCAGATACTGGAAGGCCACAAGAAGATCACCTCAGAGCCTTCTTTTCTCCAGACTGAACAGCCCCAACTCTCTCAGTCTGTCCTCACAGGAGAGGTGCTCCAGTCATAGCACAACCAGTGATTCAAGGCACTCACCCACCACACTCAGCAACATCCACCCAATCTCTCAACCACTGAACATTTCACCCCACCCTTGGACACTTGATGCTCAAACACCACGCAGCACTCCCACACATACAGCCAGACCTGGGCTCCTCCTTTCCTTTTTACCTGGGTATGTTAATAAAAATGAGTCCCTCTATGCTTGGTAGCTCCACCTCGTGCTGGTCCACTTGAAGCTTTATGTCTTTGTGAAGATTTCTGGTGTGACTTATCTTCTGCAGCCCAACTTTCACGTAAACTCCTTTATTGTGAAACCTAGGAGCAGACAAGCATCCTGTAACTAAAAAGTAAAGCCCAGCACAGCACTCTGAGAATCACAGAATGGTCTGGGTTGGAGGGGATCTCCAGAGGTCATCCAGTCCAACCCCCTCTGCAGTCAGCAGGGACATCCTCAACTAGATCAGGTTGCCCAGGGCCTCATCGAGTCTCACTGTGAATATCTCCAGGGTTGGGGCCTCAACCACCTCCCTGGGCAATCTGTGCCAGTGTTCCACCACCCTCATAGTAAAGAACCTGTTCCTAACATCCAATCTAAATCTTTTCTTCCCTAGTTTGAAGTCATTGCCCCTTTTCCTGCAGGCCTTTGTCAGCAGTCCCTCTGTAGCCTTCTTGCAGGCTCACTTCAGGTACTGGCAGGCTGCTATTAGGTCTCCCCAGAGCCTTCTCTTCTCCAGGCTGAACATCCCCAGCTCCCTCAGCCTGTCCTCATAGCAGAGGTGTTCCAACCCCTGATCATTTTCATGGCCTTCCTCTGGACCCACTCTAACAGGTGCCTGTCTTTCCTTGTATGTGTACCAGTGCTGTCCTCTACCAGGTCAGTCTGAAGAGTTCTTCAAGTGAAATTCTTTCCAAATTCTTCTCAGTTTACTGCAGAACCACAGAATAAGCCACAAACTATTCCTTTATATAAGGGATGATTTGTGTTGCCACGGCACGTGGAGATCTGTGACATTTTACTACTTCCTAAAGTGCAGACTGAATGCAAAGCTTCCCTGAAATGGGAATTTCTGGGCTGGAGAGCTGTATTTAATCTTCAATTATATTTAAGACCCAGAGGTCCTTCCTGCAACATTTTTAAATGTTCTCTCATGTGATGCTAGAAAAATTAAGGCACAAAATCACAGAACCACAGAATGGTGGGGGTTGGAAAGGACCTTTGGAGATCATCCAGTCCAACTCCCCTGCTAAAGCAGGGGCACCCAGAGCAGCTTAGCCAAGATCACAATGTCCAGGTGGGTTTGGAATCTCTCCAGAGAAGGAGACTCCACAACCTCTCTGGGCAGCCTGCTCCAGGACTCCAGCACCCTCACATCAAAGAATTTTATCCTCCTGTTCAGATGGAACCTCCAGTTTGTGCCCATTGACCCATGTCCTGTCACTGGGCACCACTGGAAAGAGTCCAGCTCCAACCTTTTGACCCCTGCCCTTTAGCTATTGATGAGCATTGGCAAGATCCCTTCTCAGTCCACTATTTTCCAGGCTAAACAGCCCCAGCCTCTCAGCGTTTCCTTGTCAGAGATCCTCCAGTCCCCTCAGCATCTTCACAGCCCTTCAATGGACTCTCTCTTGAAGTAGGAAGCCCAGATGTGTCTCACCAGGGCAGTGTAGAGGATGAGGAGAATCTCCCTTGACCTGCTGGCCCACGCTCTTAATGTACCCCAGGAGACCACTGTCCCTCTTGGCCACAAGGGCACATTTCTAGCTCAACCCCAGCACTCCCAGGTCCTTCTCTCTGGAGCTGCAAACCTCTACAAGTCCTTGCTTTAAATCATTTGAAATCTGCTCTGCTGTGGAAAGTTAAAAACAGGCTTTAGTAATGTCAACCTGTGGCAGAGCTGTTAACATCTCTAATTTTAGAGTTAAAAAAAAAAAAGAAAGAAAAAGTGATGAGGAAGATTTTATGGCATCCCTAGAAGTGTCAAAATATTTTAAAGAGAAATATAAACAAATGTGAGTTAAGCACACAGAGTATTTTCTTCTAGAATGGAAACCTTTGGATACGTGGCCTTTAGGGCAGCCCTAAAATAAAAAGCAAAAATGCCCAGGGCTTGACCCTACCAGCAGACAGGGTGTCACTGGAATCCACCTCTGCAAAGTGTCTCCAGCACTATGTCTAAGTGCTGAGGACCTCCAAGAGGGGAGGACAGCTGGTTTAGCACGTGGGTTACCATCAGCTCTTCAGACACAGACTGCTCAGTTCTTCTGAGTCCTTGCACAACCAGAATCACAGAATGTTAGGGGATGGAAGGGACCTTGAAAGCTCATCCACTCCAACCCCCCCTGCCAGAGCAGGATCACCAAGGGCAGGTCACACAGGCACACATCCAGGTGGGTTTTGGAAGCCTCCAGAGAAGAAGACTCCAGAACCTCTCTGGGCAGCCTGCTCCAGGGCTCTGTGACCATCACAGTGAATAAGTTTTTCCTTAAAAGCCATCTCCTCCCACAGCCCCTTGCAGTGAGCAGGGACATCTGCAACTAGATCAAGTTGCTCAGAGCCATGTCCAACCTCACCTGGCATGTTGCCAGTGATGGGAGATCTCCCACCTCTCTGGGCAACCTGGGGCAGTGTCTCACCACCCTCAATGTCAAACCTTTCCTCTCTCCACTCTGAATATTCCTCTTCTAGCTTCAAACCATCACCCCTTGTCCTGTCACAAAAGGCCCTGCTCAAAAGTCTGTCTCCAGATTCCTTCTAGGCCCCTTTAAGCACTAGAAGGCCACCAGAAGGTCTCCCTGGAGCCTTCTCTTCTGCAGGCTGCCCAAGCCCAACTCTCTCAGCCTGGAGCCTCCCAGCAGAGCCCTTCCAGCCCTGCCAGCATTGCTGTGGCCTCCTCTGGCCCTGCTCCAGCAGGTCCCTGTCTGTGCTGTGCTGTGCTGAGCACTCCAGAGCTGCCCCAGCACTGCAGGGGGGGTCTCAGGAGAGCACAGCAGAGGGGCAGAATCCCCTCCCTGCCCCTGCTGCCCACACTGCTGGGGATCAGCCCAGCACAGGGCTGGCTCTGGGCTGCCAGCGCTCGGTGCCAGCTCATGGCCAGCTCTGCACCCACAAGGCCTTCTCCACAGAGCTGCTCTCCAGCCCTTCATCCTCCAACTTCTGTTGATACTGGAGATTGCTCCAGTCCAGGTGCAGGATCTTGCACATGTCCTTGGTGAATCTGACAATGTTCTCAAGCTTGTCCAGGTCTCTCTGGGTGACATCCCACAGCTAGAGGGTGTCACAGAACTACTCAGCTTGGTGTCACCTGAAGTGTTGCTGAGTGTGCACTCAGTCCTTCTGTATCATTGATGAACATATTAAAACAGCACAGGTCCCGGTATGGACCCCTGAGGGACACCACTTCTCACTGATCTCCATCTGGACATCAAGCCACTACCCAATGGATGTGACCATCCAACCCATTCCTCATCCACTGAAGGTACAACCAAACCCATCTCCAGTTTAGGGAGAAGGACGTTGTCTGGGAACCATCTCAAAGGTCTTGCACAAGCCCAGAAAGGTGATGTCTAAAAGCCCTTTCCTTGTCACTCCATCACAGAAGGCCCACAGGCTGGTCAGGCAGGACTTGCCCTTGCTGAAGCCATGCTGGCTGTCTCAAATCACCTCCCTGCCCTCCACTGTGCTCCATCAGAGCTTCTAGGAGAACATGGGACAGGTGTCCCATCATCTCCCCAGGCACAGAGATGAAGCTGACAGGTCGGTCCCAGGGTCCTGCTCTCTATAGCTTCTAAAAATGGGTGCAATGTTTCCTTTCTTTCAGCCAGCAGGGACCTCACCTGACTTTCCAAGTATCATGGAGAGTGTCTTGGTGACTACATCAGCTAGTTCCCTCAGGACTCTGGGATGCATCTCGAATTCTCAGTTTCTGTTGCCACAACCTGGAGCTTCCTGCTCTGTGCTGGGGAGCAGCCAGCTCACATGGCAGCACCTGACATGAAGCAGCACCTGACATGAAGCAGCACCTGATGCTAAGCAGCCACCCTTCCTGGTTGACTTACTGGAAACAACCAGCAAAAAACTGCTCATCTTGGCAGGAGCACTCCCTTGCATCTCCTGGGGAAGGGTGAGGCCAGCAACTCTGTCACTGTCACAGGCAGCAAAAGGCAACAATCACATCATCACTGGGAAGGGATTCATGCACAGTGGAGGTGGTGAGACACTGGAACAGTTGTAAGTAATGAGGATAAATGAAGCAGGGGAGAAAAAAACAACCCAAAACAGCAGAAAAAAACCCCAATGCAGCAGTAAAACCAACCCAGCTTCTCAAAGTGATTCTGTGTCACCACTGTACCAGAGGCAGACTGCAAATGCCACTCTGATGTTTGGCATCAGCCATGGATTTATCATGACCTCTCTGGGAAAATGCTTTGCCTGCCTTTGGAATGTCACCAGATGAGTGAACAACTTGACTTCACCTACTCAGCTTCAGGGAGGCCTTCTGGTGGCCCCTCAGGTACTCAGAGGGGGTTGGATAGGAAAAATAAGACAGACTTTTGGGCAGGGCCTGTTGTGCCAGGACAAGGGGTGATGGTTTGAAACTAGAAGAGGGAGATTCAGAGTGGAGAGAAGGAAGATAAAAGCCAAGGAACTACTGGAGAGAGTCCAGCAGAGGCTACAAAGATTGTCACAGGCAGCAAAAGCAACAATCAGGTCATGACTGGGGAGGGATTAATTTACAGTGAGGGTGGTTAGACACTGGAACAGGTTGTCCAGGCAGGTTGTGGATGCCTCCTCCCTGCAGGTGTTCAAGGCCAGGCTGGATGAGGCTTTGAGCAACGTGGGCTGGTGTAAGGTGTCCCTGCCCAAGGCAGAGGGGATTGGAACTGGATGATCTTTAAGGTCCCTTCCAAACAAAACCATTCTATGTGTCAGCACTGTCAACCTGCACAAGCTGATTGCCTCCTCAGCATCAATTCCCAATGCCATATTCCTTTTTCAGGTCTTGAATCACAGGGGGGAGAAAAAAAAAAGCTGAAGTATGACCTTTAACCAGAGTGGCAGCAGGAAGAGGACACATCTTTAGGTGGTGCTGTGGCTTAGCAAAGCCAGGGTGGTGTATCCTGGGGGGAGAATGGACACAACTCTTGTATTCATTGCACAGGTGAATCTACAACAGCTCTGCACACCACAACAGGCTGGGCTAGTGTCCACTCTACAACTTACTGCTTGATTCTACCACCTGATGTTTTTAATCCAGGGGACTGACAATGCTAATCAGCAGCTCCTGTGCCACAAACAAGACCCTGAATTATTTCATTTTGAAGGAACAAACTGAAAAAGCCATGAGCAGTGCCTGTGGTGACAGGCAGAACACTGCAGGGTAGGAGGGATTTCACTTCACTGCACTCACAACTGGCTGGAGAATATTTTTCACAGTTAGAGTTTGAACAGTGAGTATTTGTAACTGGGTGTAACTCTCTCTGGCAACCCAGAGGCAATTTAGAGGACATTTACTCACAAACAAAGGGGAAATCAGGAAAAAAAAAACAACAACAAACCAACAAACAACAAAACAGTTTCTGCAAGGGATTAGTGATGAACTACACAAATGTGATTTCTCTTCCCCATCCATTTCAAGGATTATGGGAAGGAAAAATGTGCTGCTGTTGACTGATGTGCATGCCAGAGGAGGGGGGCCTCTCTCCACGACTTTCAAGTCACACAGCCTCAAGGAAGATACAGAGATCTTCTTTCATCCTCCTTGCCAGCACAGGGCTGCCACCACAGCACTGGGCAGGGCAAAGAGAAGTTCTGCAGAGTCAGCTCATTGCTCACACAGCAGCACTGCCCTCCCTCCTGCTAAAGGCTGTGAGTAAGGAGGGGCATTTCCAGTGCCCCCCAGGTATCACTGAACAGAACACTGCAGACACTGGCAAAGAACTGCACTGAACACTAGTGACAGGGTGTCCCTAAACTGCTTTGGTGGCAGGGGGAAGGAGGGGAGGGAGAGGAAGATGGGGAGGGAGTGGGAGAGGGGGGAAGAGATGGAGAGGGGGGAAGAGATGGAGAGGGGGGAAGAGATGGAGAGGGGGGAAGAGATGGAGAGGGGGGAAGAGATGGAGAGGGGGGAAGAGATGGAGAGGGGGGAAGAGATGGAGAGGGGGGAAGAGATGGAGAGGGGGGAAGAGATGGAGAGGGGGGAAGAGATGGAGAGGGGGGAAGAGATGGAGAGGGGGGAAGAGATGGAGAGGGGGGAAGAGATGGAGAGGGGGGAAGAGATGGAGAGGGGGGAAGAGATGGAGAGGGGGGAAGAGATGGAGAGGGGGGAAGAGATGGAGAGGGGGGAAGAGATGGAGAGGGGGGAAGAGATGGAGAGGGGGGAAGAGATGGAGAGGGGGGAAGAGATGGAGAGGGGGGAAGAGATGGAGAGGGGGGAAGAGATGGAGAGGGGGGAAGAGATGGAGAGGGGGGAAGAGATGGAGAGGGGGGAAGAGATGGAGAGGGGGGAAGAGATGGAGAGGGGGGAAGAGATGGAGAGGGGGGAAGAGATGGAGAGGGGGGAAGAGATGGAGAGGGGGGAAGAGATGGAGAGGGGGGAAGAGATGGAGAGGGGGGAAGAGATGGAGAGGGGGGAAGAGATGGAGAGGGGGGAAGAGATGGAGAGGGGGGAAGAGATGGAGAGGGGGGAAGAGATGGAGAGGGGGGAAGAGATGGAGAGGGGGGAAGAGATGGAGAGGGGGGAAGAGATGGAGAGGGGGGAAGAGATGGAGAGGGGGGAAGAGATGGAGAGGGGGGAAGAGATGGAGAGGGGGGAAGAGATGGAGAGGGGGGAAGAGATGGAGAGGGGGGAAGAGATGGAGGGGGGGAAGAGATGGAGAAGGGGGAGAAGATGGAGAAGGGGGAGAAGATGGAGAAGGGGAAGAAGATGGAGGTGGGGAAGAGATGAGGAGGGGGGAGGAAGGAGGGAGAGGGAGGGGAAGGAGGGAGAATGAGGGGAAGGAGGGAGAATGAGGGGAAGGAGGGAGAATGAGGGGAAGGAGGGAGGGAAAGGAAACCCCTGAATTCTGTGTCTACAAGTTCCCAGCTGACTTAAGTCCTGCCAGTGCCTGGACACCTCTGAGATCTCAGGACTCTCAGGCACAGTGTCAGGTGGAAGTCATGCAGTACCACAGAGCTTGTCACCTCCCCCTGGTGTCCCCAGGATTACCTGCTGTTAAATTTCCCTGGTTCTTCCTCTCTAGCATGGTGGAAGTCCAAGCTCAACTCTGCATCGATGCCAAGACCACAGTAATTGTTCATCTGTACAATCTGACAGGGAAAAAAATATTAAAATTAAAACAACCATATTATTTCCTCCTTAGGTTTATAAATGAAGAGGTTCCAAAGCTGGCTGGTTTTGATTTGATTTGATTTTTTTTTCTTCTCAAGGAAAGCAAGCTTTGCAGATGATCTTTCCAAGTCACTTTGCATCTTTGACAGATTCTGGAAAAAACATTTTCCAGAAACACAGCACTAAAAATAGAGCTGTACAGACAATTGCTGACATCTGTAGTCATTACTTCCAAAGTATCAGAAACTTAGACAATTTAATCTCAGTTGCATGTAGTGAGGATAAATGAGGCAGGGAAAAAAAAAAACCTAAAAAACCCAACCCAAAACAGCAGAAAAAAACCCCAATGCAGCAGTAAAACCAACCCAGCTTCTCAAAGTGATTCTGTGTCACCACTGTACCAGAGGCAGACTGCAAATGCCACTCTGATGTTTGGCATCAGCCATGGATTTATCATGACCTCTCTGGGAAGATGCTTTGCCTGCCTTTGGAATGTCACCAGATGAGTGAACAACTTGACTTCACCTACTCAGCTTCAGGGAGGCCTTCTGGTGGCCCCTCAGGTACTCAGAGGGGGTTGGATAGGAAAAATAAGACAGACTTTTGGGCAGGGCCTGTTGTGCCAGGACAAGGGGTGATGGTTTGAAACTAGAAGAGGGAGATTCAGAGTGGAGAGAAGGAAGATAAAAGCCAAGGAACTACTGGAGAGAGTCCAGCAGAGGCTACAAAGCTGCTGAGGGGCCTGGACCATCTCTGTGAGGAGCAAAGGCTGAGAGCCCCTGGGGCTGTTGGGCCTGGAGAAGAGCAGCCCCAGAGGGCATCTGAGCAATGCTCAGCAAGAGAGAAAGGGTCAGCAAGAGGATGGGGCCAGACACTTTTTAGTGGTGCCCAGGGACAGGACAAGAGGCAGAAAAAAATTTTTTTGGTACTGAGGGAGGTGAGACCCTGGCCCAGGTTGCCCAGAGAGGTGGGAGATGTCCCATCCCTGGCAACATCCCAGGTGAGGTTGTCTGGGGCTGTGAGCAACTTCCTCTGGTTGAAGCTGTCCCTGCTGACGGCAGCAGGTTAGGCTGGATGACTTTGAAAGGTCTCTCCCAACCCAAACCATTCTGTGATTCCCTGATTTTAAATAACTCCCTCTATGCCATTCTCAAATTTCTATAGATTTTAGTTGTTTCTGCAATTATTTTTTCCTTTTCATGACATTCATCCCAGAGCTTCCCTCTCCCAATCCTTGCTTCTCCCACTCAGCAACTTTAAAAAGCAGATCAGGGCAAATCAATCCTTGTCTCCACCAAGTGAAAACCAGCTGGGACCTGAGCAACACAAATCCACCTCCAGCTGAAATCCTTCTCCAGCTGACACATAATGCCTGGGATCCTCCAGCAACTAGACCAAAACATTGGGTCAGCAATGTGCCCTTGAGGCCAAGAAGGTCAATGGGATCCTGGGGCACCTTAAGAGGAGTGTGCCCAGCAGATCCAGGGAGGTTCTCCTCTCCCTCTACTCTGCCCTGGTGAGGCCACACCTGGAATATTGCATCCAGTTCTGGGCTCCCCAGTTCAGGAGGGACAGGGATGTACTCGAGGGAGTCCAAGGGAGGGTACAAGGATGATGAAGGGATTGGAGCACTGCCCTGTGAGGAGAGGCTGAGAGACCTGGGGGTGTTTAGTCTGGAGAAGAGAAGACTGAGAGGGAATCTAATAAATGTTTATAAATATCTGAGGGCTGGGGGTCAAGAGGGAGGGGACAGGCTCTGCTCAGGTGCACCCTGTGATAGGACAAAGGGTAATGGATATAAACTACAGCACAGGAGGTTCCACCTCAACAGGAGGAAGAACTTCACTGTGAGCATCACAGAACACTGGAACAGGCTGCCCAGAGAGGTTGTGGAGTCTCCTGCTCTGGAGACTTTCAAGCCCCATCTGGATCATTCCTGTGCCACCTGTGCTGGATTCTATGGTCCTGCTCTGGCAGGGGGGTTGGACCTGATGTCTGTGGAGGTCCCTTCTAACCCCTAACATCCTGTGATCTGTGATCTGCTATCACTCTTACAGCTTCCTACTGCCTGATTGCCACCTTGGTGTCCAATCTTTGTTTTGTCTGAAGATAACCAGAGCCAATCTACACCACCCATAGATGGTGTCACCAAACCCAAACAGTGTCACCATCTACAACTAACATTTGTATCTTCCTGAACAGAAACCTGTCATATGAAAAAGGGATTGAAGGGATGGGGACTTGCACTCCCAGAGAATACAGCAGATGGCACAGGATGGCACTGAGATGACAAAAAAGATTTACTTCCCATTGTGCTGCCAACTCATTAAACTGTGGAAGTCAAGAGGGTCTGCGGGGGGACTGGCTCCAGTCTTGTTCAACAACTTCATCAACAGCTTGGATGAAGGGACAGAGTGGATGCTCAGCCAATTTGCTGAGGATACAGAACTGGGAGGTGTGGCTGACACCCCATCACGCTGTGCTGCCACTCAGTGAGACCTGGACAGCCTGGAGAGAGTTGGGTGGAGAGGAACCTCATGAAGCTCACCAAGAGAAAGTGTAGGGTCCTGCGTAAGGGGGACCTGCAGGAAAGCAGCTTCCACAGGAGTGCTGTCAGACAAGAGAGTTGAAAATGAGCCAAGAACGTGCTCTTGTGGTCAAGAGAGGTTCTCCTCCTCCTGCATGCTGTGCTGGTGAGGCCACATGTGGGGAACTGTGTCCAGTTCTGGGCTCTCCAGTTCAAAAGAAACAGGGAACTACTGGAGCAAGTCCAGCAGAGGATACAGAGGTGCTGAGGGGCCTGGAGCATCTCTTTGAGGAGCAAAGGTTGAGAGCCCCGGGGCTGTTGAGCCTGGAGAAGAGCAGCCAGGATGGGAATCTTCTCAATGCTCAGCAAGAGCTGAAGGGTGGGGGGTAAGAGGCTGAGGCCAGACTCTTTTCAGTGGTGCCCAGTGACAGGACAAGGGCAGACGGCCCAAACTGGAACCCAAGAGGTTCCATCTGAACAGGAGGACAAAATTCTTTAGTGTGAGGGTGCTGGAGCCTTGGAGCAGGCTGCCAAGAGAGGTTGTGGAGTCCTTGGAGACTTCCAAACCCACCTGGACACTGTGACCCTTGGCAAGCTGCTGTAAGTGACCCAGCTTTAGCAGGGGGGTTGGACTGGATGATCCCTCACAGAGGTCCCTTACAACCCTCACCATTCTGGGATTCTGTAAAAGGTGACACTACTTTTGTGTGGGAGAGGGGATGTTTGGTTTTCATTCAATGCTGCAGTTTCATTAGTCTTCCAGAATCGGTTTGGTGTTCCTATAGAAAGCTCTTTTCATTTGAGAAATCAATTTACTCCCAACTGAAGCAGTCAGGTGTGCCATTGTCACCTCAATCTCTTCATCAACCCTCTGCCTGCAGCCAACCAGACCCACCAAAACTGAAGCACTAGATGCAGATGCATGCAGTGCTCCCTGAGGAAGTGCTCAGTGAAGCTCAGGGACAACTTAGCAAAGAAAGATTAAACTCCCTTAACAGCTGGTTTTTGTTACAACAACAAACAAATCCTAAGAATCCAGCCCAGAGGGGGTTCAGCTCACCTTTGGAGGCTCAGGTTCTGCCACACCATTCTCTGCACCATTAGCTGGCTCCTCTGCATCCAGGAGGATAGTCCAGCGATCCATAAGGACATCATCTGCCTCATCCACAGAGATCAGAATGGAGTAGGGGTCCTCCCCACTGTAGCCAGCTCCCCAGCGCAAGACCCTCCCTAAGTCATTACCTGGGCAACAGTAAAGAACCCCCAGAGAGGAGTAAATTAGCTACAGGCATCAAAAACTGCATCATCCAAAGCAAATCACATGAAGGTGGCTCCAAGCAAGTCATGGAGGTGGTCAGGGTAGGCTGAGTAAGCAGAAAAAAATACCTCAGTGGTGGTGTGGCTGCAGCTGTGCTCACAGCCACACAGAGCCTGGTGCTCACAAAAAAGGATGGGAAACGCTTTCATGGAGCTGGGAGCTCCAGAACCATGGGAAAATCTTTCATGGAGCTGGAGCTCTATAAGCATGGGAAAATCTTTCATGGAGTTGGGAGCTCCATAACCAGGGGAAAATCTTTCATGGAGTTGGGAGCTCCATAAGCATGGGAAAATCTTTCATGGAACTGAGAGCTCCATAACAAGAAAAAAAAAATCTTTCATGGAGTTGGGAGCTCCATAATGAGAGAAAAAAAAATCTTTCATGGAGCTGGGAGCTCCATAACGAGAGAAAAAAAAAATCTTCCATGGAGCTGAGAGCTCCACAACAATGCAAAAAATCTTTCATAGAGCTGAGAACTCCATAACAAGAGAAGACTCTTTCCTGAGTTGGGAGCTCCATAACAAGGGAAAAACCTCTCACAGAGCTGAGATCTCCATGACAATGGAAAAATCTTTCATGGAGCTGAGAGCTCCCTAACAATGGAGAAATCTTTCATGGAGGTGAGATCTCCATGACAATGGAAAAATCTTTCATGGAGCTCAGAGCTCCCTAACAATGGAAAAATCTTTCATGGAGGTGAGAACTCCGTAACAAGAGAAAATTCTTTCATGGAGTTGTTTTGCAGTGAGCTCTGATGCACCTGTGGTTGCCAGGGGAAGACTGTTTTGCCCTCTCCACCTCTTGCCCACTGACAGACACCCACACCAACCCTCTTGCCCTCCTTCTCCCTTCAGAAAGCAGGGCTGACACCTCCTTGATGCAGCTGGCACTGCACTCACTCTCCAGCGCCGGCCAGAACTGACCCACGGCATCCCTACTGCAAACCTGTTTTGTCAGGTGGATAAATGAAGATAAAAACTTCTGCCCTCATAAAACCCCAAAACAACCCACACACAAACCCAGTGCTCACTGTGATCCTCACCTGTTCCTAAAGGTAAGATGGCAACAGAGGGCTCTGAGCACACCAGCTTGTGCCTGATCTCCTCCAGCGCGCCGAGGACCCATCCGACGGTGCCGTCCCCACCACACACCAGCACCCGGAAGGAAGGGACATTGGAGAAGGTGTGGAACCTCCATTCAGGAACAAAGAAAAGTGGAAAAGAAAGGTTACAACACAGACCAGGAAGAGCAAGCACGTATGGTTGTTGTGCTTTGCCCCTGTGGCCCTGCCACTGGGGTCAGGGTCAGCTTCAAGGTGAGTAGAAATAAAGAAACTTTTAGATAAAGCTGTTTAAAAAGAGTGGAAAACCACAATCCTCTAGAATTCTTCACAGCTCAAGTTACATTGCTAATCACTTCCTTTTGCACCAAAGACACAGAGATCTTTTGGGTACCTCACTCCAAGAAGGGCACTGAGGGTGCTGGAGTGTGTCCAGAGGAGGGCAATGAAGCTGGGGAAGGGTCTGGAGAACAGATCTGGTGAACAGCAGCTGAGGGAACTGGGAGTGTTTAGTCTGGAGTAGAGGAGGTTGAGAGGAGACCTCATTGCTCTCTACAACTCCCTGAAAGGACTCTGCAGTGAGGTGGGGGTTGGTCTCTTCTCCCCAGTGTCAGGTGATAGGATGAGAGGAAGTGGCCTGAAATCGTGCCACGGGAGGTTTAGGATGGAGATGAGGAAAAAATTCTTTGCCGGAAGAGTGGTCAGGGATTGGAACAGGCTGCTCAGAGAGGTAGTGAAGTCCCCATCCCTGGAGGTGTTCAAGAATCGTGTGGACATGGCACTTGGGGACTTGGTTTAGCAGGCATGGTGACATTTGAGTTGATGGTTGGACTCAATGACCTTAGAAGTCTTTTCCAACCGAAACTATTCTATGATTCTATGATCCAAGTGTCCACAATTTCAATGTGGACATCTCTAAGTCTGCATCCTAGCGGAGATGTTGATCAGTGCTGGTTTTTGTTTTTCCCACTCAGTCATAGGACTCATAGTACATTTCCTTCCTCCCAGCACACTTTTCATGGTTGCTCTCAGTTTTTGTGTGTTTTCATCCTACATCCCCAGATAACCTCGCAGAGGAGTTTTTATTTCCCCATTCTACAGGAAGCAACCAAACAAGTGGCAACAGTTTGCTTTTAAAGCTACAGAAGTTTGTTTTTTTTTTTTTTTTTTTTTGTGGGCCAAACAAAATGAAAATGGAGAAATGGCTGAAGTGGCAACTTGAACTGCATCAGACAGACAACCACCACACAGCTCCAGCCAAAAACCTCACAGCTCCTGCAGCTTGTTTCTCTTGCCTCCTGCACAAGCTGTGTTTCTCCCAGGAAAGCTTTTGTTTCGAACAGCTTGCCATGACAATTCAGTGCTGAAAGAGGGAGGCTGCTCTGAGCAAACCAGGGCTTCCAGTTTGATGAAGCTGGTAACAGAGTGGTGTTGATTAAATCGAGCCACGGGTTCCTGCCTCCCCACGAGCACGTTATGTTCTGTTCCTTGCAGTTAAGACATGCTGCAGCTGTAGGCAGGCAGGCCCTGTTCATCCTGCAGCCATGGGCCAAGTTTCAAGAGTCAAAACAGAAAACTTTATGATGCTTTCCTGTTACTGGTTCCCATGAAACGTTGAGAGGAAATAAAAAGCAAAACCCAGCCTGCAGCGGGCACTGTGACATTTCTCTTTCCATCCCCATTCAACTATAAAATATTTTTATTTTTGAAAGACTTTCAAGCTGTTTTACTGCAAAGTGAGCACCACTTTCCCAGGGCTGGACTCTGAGACTGGACACAAGCACAACCATCAGGAGCTGCTCTGTTTTCTTTAGAGAACCTCCATGTTGAAATCTGTTCTCACAGAGGGAAGCAGGCAGAAGGATAAACCCCCTGCTCTGATCTTCAGGCACAGAACAGAAGCAACTCAGATCTTCATAATAAGCAAATCTAGAATCATAGAACCACAGAATGCATGGGGTTGGAAAGGACCTTTAAAGGTCATCTAGTCCAAGCCCCTTGCCATCAGCAGAAACATCCCCAACTAGAATAGGCTGCTCAGAGCTGCAGCAAGCTTGACTTTGAATGTATGCAGGGATGGGGCCTCCACCACCTCCCTGGGCAGACTGTTACCATGTTCCACCACCCTCACAGTAAAGAACTTCTTCCTCATGTCCAGCCTAAACCTATCCTGCTCTAGTTTAAAACCACTGCTCCCTGTCCTAGCGCTACATGCCCTTGGAAACAGTTCCTCCCCAGCTTTCTTGTAGGCCCCCTTCAGGTACTGGAAGGCCACTATAAGGTCTTCCTGGAGCCTTCTCTTCTCCAGGCTGAACAGACCCAACTCTCTCAGCCTGCCCTCATAGCAGAGGTGTCCCAGCCCTCTGACCATCTTTGTGGCTCTCCTGTGGACCCTCTCCATCAGGTTCTCGTCCTTCTTGCGCTGAGGGCCTCAGAGCTGGACACAACCTGACCCATCCTTTCAAAAAATTAAAAGACATATACAAAAAAAAAAAAAAATGACAGGACATGATGACTTACCCAGGCAGTGGGCCACCATTGGTAAGTTCAAAGACCTGATGTGGGTTCAGCAGCTTTCTGAAGCTGTACAACAGATCCCGGCCTTTTAAACCACCGCTCTTCGGATTCACAAACACCAGAAGCGGGCAGCAGTTCTGTGGTATCTTGGAAGCCTGAAAGGAGACAAGGAAAAAGGATTAGCCAAAAGCCATGACTAGGCAGGAAAACTACTGCTGCATCTCAGAGGTATTTCCTGATCACAAAATGAGAGTGTCTGGGGCGGGCACTGGCACGTCCTTCCCCAGGAACTGATAGAATTGTTTGGGTGTAAAAAAGACCTTCAAGATCATGAACTCTACCAAGCCTGGTGCTAGGCCATGTCCCTCAGCACCACTCTTCTTTTTAGATAACCCCAGGGATGGGATTCAAACCCTGCCGTGGGCAGCCTGTTCCAATGAAGAAGACTCTTCTGCTATCAAACCTAACCTTGCCCTGGTGCAGCCTGAAGCCACTTCTCTCACCCTATGGCTTGTTTCCTGGGAGACCAACATCCACCTTGCTCCAACCTCCTTTGAGGCAGCTGTAAAGAGGGAAAAAGGCTCTCCTCAGCCTCCATTCTCCAGGCTGAACAACTCCACTTCCCTCAGCTGCTCCTCAGAAGACCTGTTCTCCACAACCGTCACCAGCCCTGCTGGCCACACTGTTGCTGATCCAAGCCAGGATACTCTTGGCCTTCTTAGCCACCTGGGCACACATTCATCCTCAGACCTTTCTCTGCTGAGCAGTTTCCAGCCACTCTGCCTCCGGCCTGGAGTGTTGCAGGGGCTTGTTGTGACCCTAGTGCAGGACCCAGCACACTAGATAGGTATTAAAATCCTTAAAAAAAATTAGGTATTAAAATTCTTAAATCAGGAGGATTTTTTGCCAGCATCTTATGATCCTCACACCTCTACTGAACCTCCTGCCTGAAAGGGCCTTGACCACAGGGCTGTGCTGCTGTGAGGAAGCCTGGAACCCACCCAGAAACCACTCCAAAGGAAACCACTGCACGTGGCAGAGGAGGGGTTTCCTGGGGTACTCCACAAAAAGCATGGGAATGGTACTTGCAGCCCCACTCAAGGTCAAAGCTTCCAGCCACCAGAAGCATCCCTCTGGGACTCGTTTTCTGCCATAAATCATCTCCTAAAATGATCAGTAAGCTTGGGAAAGATCTCTAAGATCCAACACCTCCATTACTGTGTTCTGAAGTGCCACATCTAACTCATTTTCTGAACACCTCCAGGGATGGTGACTCCACCATCTCCCTGGGCTGCTTGTTCCAATGCCTGACCACTCTGGCAGGCAAGATATTCTTCCTAATATCCAGCCTAGGCTCTAGAAAACTCCAGCATGGTTTTCACCCACTCTGCCCCAGGGCTGGGGGGGCAGGTAGGTGCCAGAGAAGCCCCTGGGGTGTTTCAGGGAGTGTGCTTTCAAGCAGAAGCCTTTGCACAGCCCCTAAGTCGTGGCAATTCATATTTAGAGGTTGGACAGCATTCAGGGAACAGAGATTTGTCACGCAGCTGACAGGATGGACTGAGGGAACAGAACAACAGTGCTAAATATAAGTCAATTTAGACAAGAATGATTCAGGGGGCGGCCAGGCAGCAGCATGACCGCAGCCTGCAAACATGTGGAGAGATACCAACAGCTACAGAGGGGAGGAGACAGCACCCTGACAGCCTGTCAGCTGCTGTCTACAGATCCACCACCAGAGAGCCTGGACTGAGGCAAAGAAGGGAGAAATGAGGGCAAATTCATCATCAGCATGGGGAAGCAAACTGGAGTCTGATGTTGAGATATGCCAAATCATCAGCTGCCACCGTGGCCATCAGAACGTGTCCCACAGGGTTCCAGAACACCTCCAGGGATGGGGACTCCACCACCTCCCTGAGCAGCCTGTTCCAGTCCCTGACCACTCTTGCAGCAAAGAAAATCTTCCCAATGTCCAACCTAAACCTCTCCTGGTGCAATTTCAGGACATTTCCTCTCATCCTATTGCTTATTACCTGGGAGAAGAGACCAACCCCCACCTCTCTCCAGCCTCCTTCCAGGGAGTTGTAGAAAGCAATGAGGTCTCCCCTCAGCCTCCTTTTCTCCAAACTAAACAACCTCAGGTCCCTCAGCTGCTCCTCACCAGCCCTGTTCTCCAGACATCCCCCAGCTTCATTGCCCTTCTCTGGACCTGCTTCAGCAACTCAATGTCCTACTGTTTGGGGCTTCCCAATACCTGAAAGATTTTCCCAAATTCTGCTTTCCTACAAGGACTGGGTGCTAATCCTCTGCTGGTTTCACCCTGACAGATGTTGAGGCACCCACAAAGACATAAAAATGCTTTTCCTTCTCCTGCAGGAGACATACCCTCTGCCATTCAGTGTGTCTTGCAGGCATGAACAGAAAACACACCAGGAAGAGGGACTTGCAGCAGGTAAGACGGATGGTGGAGCAGGCATGTGCTTGTACTCTTGCCCCTTCCTTGACCTTTGAATGCCACCAGAGACATTAATTCTGAAAATAAGTTTTCTCAAAATAAGAAACCCAAACCCAACAAACTACCCAAACAATGGCTATCATAAACCATGGAATAGTTTGAGCTGGATGGGACATTAAAGATCATCCAGTTCCAACTCCCATCCACTAGTCCAGGTTGCTCAGGTTCCTGTCCTTGAATGCTTTTGGCTGACAAGGAGCCAGAGGAGCCTCAGAATGTTGTTTTACTTGAAGGGTTTCACTGCTGGCAAAACAAAGAGGTTGGCAAGACAGAGGCTGCAGAGATGTCCACACAGCTTTCTCCAGAGGAGCCACTTCACAGTGTACTGTGACCACCACTAGGGTAAAACACTTTTTGCCTCCATATTCAGGCTTCATTCTAAAAGGGGAAGCAATTGCTCAGCATGCCCACCAACAAGAGTAACAGATTCAAGGACATGGGAAGGGTATTTGCAGACAGAAAAGGAAGTCTATGGAAAACAATGCATGCCACTGCCACAAAAAGGAAGGACTTCTTGAATTGTAAGGTCAAGAGCTCAAGGGCCCACATTATCCCAAGGAGAGAAGTGGATTTCCTCCACTCAAGCCATCACAGGCATTAATAAAAGCAGTAAGCAGAGCTCTGGCCTCTTCAGAAGCAAAGCCCTCCTCTTTACTCCATCAGTTCCTGCACCATCATCTGCCACAGCCCATTATCAACAGGCCTTTGAAAATGCCACAAGCAATGGAAAGCAGAGCAGCTCTGAAAGGAAGCACCACATTCCTTGGGTAACAGAGCAAATTGTTCCCTTCCTGTAATACTTGTTCCAGCTTCTGATCATGTCCTGAAGATGACCAGGGAGCTGGAGCACCTCCCCTATGGGGACAGGCTGAGAGAGTTGGGGCTGTTCAGTCTGGAGAAGAGAAGGCTTTGGGGAGACCTTAGAGCAGCCTTCCAGTACCTGAAGGGGGCTACAGGAGAGCTGGGGGAGGACTTTTTACAGGGGCTTGTGACAGGATATGGGGCAATGGTTTTAAGCTGGAAGAGGGGAGATTTAGACAGGAGATTAGGAAGAAATTCTTTCCAGTGAGGGTGGGGAGAAACTGGAACAGGTTGCCCAAGGAGGATGTGGATGCCCCCTCCCTGGAGGTGTTCAAAGCCAGGATGGATGAGGCCTTGAGCAACCTGGGCCAGTGGGAGGTGTCCCTGCCCATGGCAGGAGGTATAGAAGTAAATGATCTTTAAGGTCCCTTCCAACCCAAAACCATTCCATGATTCATCTCTGCCTTGCCTTCCTACCTGCCCACTTCCCATTGCTTCCTCTTCAAAGCTTTTGTACCACCTACACTTCACCTCCAGCCATTTCAACTTTCTGAACAGTATGGGCTACTGGAAAACTCTGGGCTTGGTCCAACACCCAGAAACTTGTAGGTTTAAAAAAAAAAAAAAAGGGGGGGGGGGTGAGGGGTAAAAGGATAACAGAAATTAAAAAAATATATTCAGTCCTGCATCTGAAAGAAAAACCTTTCCAAAGCAGGAGGAGAGAAGAAGAAATCTGACATGCAAGTCAAATACCTTACGTGAAGGCAGACAGAACATTTGATTATCTTCTCGTCCTCAGGAAATCAGCTTCTAAAAATACTGGGATTTGGACATTTGGAAGTGACATGCTGAACACATGTTTTGCATTAGCTACTTTTGCAGGCAAGTTTCTAACACACTGGTGTTTTAAAAACCAAGCAACTAAAATAAATCCGCAAGGAGCTCTGGGGGCTCGCAGCGATTTCTGAGACGTGGTAAGCTCAGAGGCACTCCACGGCACAGCTGTGTTTTTGGGAAGCTCATCTGAGATCTTACCCATCTTGTTGTGAAGATGGATTTATACTTTCTGCAAAGCTGCCCTCTAAATTTCCTAGTTGTACCAAAAAAAAAAAACCAACCAACCCAAAAAACCCCACCCCACACACCCCCAGTGTGAAACATTTACTGTGAATGCTACGAGGACTCACAAGCAGGTACAGAGAAAGGCCTGGAGGTAACACATCATCTGTGTGTGAACTTAGCAGTCATCATAGAATGGTTTGGGTTGGAAGGGACCTCCAAAGGTCATGCAGTCAGCAGGGATATCCTCAACTAGATCAGGTTGCCCAGTGCTCTGTTGAGCCTCACCTTGAGTATTTCCAGGGATGAGGCTGTGACCACCTCCCTAGGCAACCTGTTCCAGTGTTCCAACACCCTCACGGTAAAGAACTTGTTACTACCACCCAAGCCCATCTTTGTTCAAGTATCTTCTAATCTGAACCCCCAACTGAGGACTAAATTGAGGACTATGTAGAAGAGACAGGAGCATTGTAGAAAATGGAAGTACTATAGAAAACAGTAAATGTTTAGCCCTACAGTTAACTTGTTTCCCATCATCACTTTTCATTAAACCTGAAGGAGTAGGAAATGCTGCAAAATCCCCAGATAAAGGCCGTTTTCTAAGAAAACAATGATTTTTTTCAGTGGGGGTTAAAGACTCCTGGACAGTTTGTGCAGCACAGCAGGGCTGCTGCCTCACGATGCCGGATGGCCACAGGGGTAGCACTCTCAAGCTGCAGAGTTTCTTTTAATCCCTTATTAAAGCCCCAGTGGGGACCTAGGAGTGAGTTTGTTCCTGGGCAGAAGGGGATGTGTGACTCACAGCCTGAGGGCTCCCTTCCCCCTTTAGCCCTGGCTTCAGTGCTCTGCTGGAGGAGTGAAACCTTGCAGAGGGGGTTTTGTGTTGGCTGGCGTTCAGGAGGGAATTTACTGCTGGTTTCTTAGAGACAGCTGAAGGAGGTTGTGTGATTTAGACACTCTGACAGTCACTGTTGTGCACTGCTAGGTGGGTCAGGATTAGCACAACGCAGCCTTGGGCTGGGGCAAGAGATTTCCTTGTCCATGCTAATCCCCTTTCTGTTGAGTGTACCCTGTAATCACATCTCACCACAAGCAGAACAAGGCGTTCTGTGCCACAGGTCTGCCAGCAGGGCTGGAGGCTGTCTCCAGGAGATGCAGAGATCTTTTAAGTGACCAAACAAAATCCTGCACTTGCAAGTGGGCTGTCTGCACCATCTGCCACAGGCAAGGACTCAGCTATGCCCCAAGCACAGGCTTCCTGGTTGTAGCCAGGTAGGGGTTGGTCTCTTCTCCCAGGCAAGCAGCAGCAGAACGAGAGGACACAGTCTCAAGCTGTGCCAGGGGAGGTACAGGCTGGGTGTGAGGAGGAAGTTCTTCACAGAGAGGATGATTGTCCATTGGAATGTGCTGCCCAGGGAGGTGGTGGAGTCATCATCCCTGGAGATGTTCAAGAGAAGCCTGGATGAGGCACTTGGTGCCATGGTCTGGTTGATTGGATAGGGCTGGGGGATAGGTTGGACTGGATGATCTTGGAGGTCTCTTCCAACCTGGTTGATTCTATGATTCCTTCACCATGGCCAGAAAGGAGTCATTGCATCGGATGAGGAACCACGTGCAAGGTGTCTCAGCACAACTGGAGCAGCAGCTGGGCCAGCACAGAAGGAGCTCAAAAAATTTCTTTACTTTTTAATAGAATCACACAATTGCTTTGGTTGGAAAAGATCTCTTAGGTTGCCCAGTCCAACCATCAACCTAAGATCACCATCCCCACTAAACCATATCCCAAAGTGCCACGTCCACACCACTCTTGAACACCTCCAGGGATGGGGACTCCACCACTTCCCTGGGCAGCCTGTTCCCATGCCTGACCACTCTTGCAGCAAAGAAATTGTTCCTAATCTCCAACCTAAGCCTCCCCTGGCACAATTTCAGGCCATTTCCTCTCATCTTGTCACCTGATACTCAGGAGAAGAGACCAACTCCCACCTCACTCCAGCCTCCTTTCAGGGAGTTGTAGAGAGCAATGAGGTCTTCTCTCAGCCTCCTCTTCTCCAGAACAAACAATCCCAGTACCCTCAGCCTCTCCTCACACAAGGCTCCTCTAGAGCCTTCAGAATTTTGTTGCCCATCTCTGGATCTGCTCCATCCCCTCAAGGTCCTTCTTGGAGTGAGGGGCCCAAAGCCAAACTCAGTATTCAAGGTGTGGCCTCCCCAGTGCTGCTTCCAGGGGCACAATCACTGCTGTACTCCTGCTGGCCACACTATTCCTGATCCAGGCCAGGATGCTGGTGGCCTTCTTGGCCACCTGGGCACACTGCTTGCTCATCTGCAGCTGCTGTCAACCAGCACCCCCAGGTCCTTTTCTGCTTGGCAGCTTCCAGCTACCCTGCCCAAAGCCTGCAGCATTGCAGAGGTTGTTGTGACCCCAGTGCAGGACCCAGCACTTGGCTTTGTTAACCTCATCCCACAGGCCTCAGCCCATTGATCCAGCCTGTCCAGATCCCTGTGCAGAGCCTTCCTACCCTCAAGCAGATCAATACTCCCACCCAGTTTATACTCACCTGCAAACTTCCCTCATCCAGATCATTGATAAAGATGTTAAAAGAGAACTGGCCCCAGCACTGAGCCCTGGGGAACACCAGAGGTGACCAGCCACCATCTGGATTTAACTCCATTCACCACCACTCTTGGGCTCAGCCGTCCAGGCAGTTCTTAACCCAGTGAAGCATCCACTGGTTTTGGAGAACTGCAGAGGTGGAAGAAGACTGGAAACTAATCTTTCATGAGGTTTTGGCTGAGAGGGTCATTGAACTGTCATGCTTTTAAGTTGGAAACAACTGTGAGGAATTAGTGGGCTGAAAGAAATGGAACTCCCCCATCTTTTTCTGCTGCTCTTAAAGAGCACAAACACAGCAGGTCAGGGGCACTCCACTGCTAAGTGGCATTTGTTGATAAAGCCACCAAAAGTTGCTCACCTTCAGAACTCTGCTGACCTTGTCTGCCAGCACTGCAAAAGGAGTTCTGGTAACTCAGCTTCCAATTCAAAGTGTCTTTCACCTTGACATGCCACCAAAGAGTGACACCCCAAACTGACCTGGCAGGTCCTCACACAGGACAGCTAAGTTGCACCAGGGCAGGTTTAGGCTGGACCTTAGAAGAAACTTCTTCACTGCAAGGGTTCTCAATCACTGCAACAGACTGCCCAGGGAGGTGGTTGAAACACCAACCCTGGAGGTGTTTAAAAGAGGCAGAGATGTGGTGCTGAGGGACATGGTTCTGAACCAGGCTTGGTAGAGTTAGAGAACGGTTGGACTCAGTGATCTTGAAGGTCTTTTCCAAGCCAAAAAATTCCCTGATTTGAGTGAAAAAAGGGTTCCAGGAGACTCTGGGGGTTGTCACTCTTCAGCAAAGAGAGTGTTTCCATTTATTTGAACACTGTGAAATGAAAAAGTGATTAAATTCTTAAAAGGTCCAGGGTAATAAAACATCAGAAGGGACCAGCACATCTGATGACACCAACTGCTCCACTAGCTAATGAGTACTTAAAAGCAAACTGACTGCATTAAACCTTTCAGTCATGATAACAAGAGGATGAGCTGCTTCTGGCAGATCTGACCATGACAGATTAGATCTGGGCCTCCTCCTCAGAAGCTGTATCAGACACAGGGTTAGTGAATCTCACCCTGAGAAAACAAAGGACCAGCAACCTCATAACCACCAATTTACTTCTGTGTATTTATTGACGTCTAAAACGGGGGGTTGTTTGGGGGATTTTTTTTGTTGTTGTTGGTTGGTTTGGTGGTTTTTTTCTTTTTATGCTTTCCCCTCCCCCCTTTTTTTGGTTGGTTTTTGGTTCGTTGGATAGGTTTCATTGATTGGCTTTGTTTTGGTTAGTTGGTTTGGCTTGGTTGGTTTTGGTTAGTTAGGTTTGGCTTGGTTGGCTTGGGTTAGTTAGGTTTGGCTTGGTTGGCTTGGGTTAGTTAGGTTTGGCTTGGTTGGTTGGTTTTGGTTTGGCTTGGTTGGTTGGTTTTGGTTAGTTTGGTTTGGCTTGGTTGGTTTTGGTTTGGCTTGGTTTGTTGGTTTTGGTTAGTTTGGTTTGGCTTGGATGGTTTTGGTTAGTTAGGTTTGGCTTGGTTGGTTGGTTTTGGTTAGTTTGGTTTGGCTTGGTTGGTTGGTTTTGGTTAGTTTGGTTTGGCTTCGTTGGTTTTGGTTAGTTAGGTTTGGCTTGGTTGGCTTGGGTTAGTTAGGTTTGGCTTGGTTGGTTTGGCTTAGTTAGGTTTGGCTTGGTTGGTTGGTTTTGTTTAGTTTGGTTTGGCTTGGTTGGGTTTGGTTAGTTAGGTTTGGCTTGGTTGGTTGGTTTTGTTTAGTTTGGTTTGGCTTCGTTGGTTTTGGTTAGTTAGGTTTGGCTTGGTTGGTTTGGGTTAGTTAGGTTTGGCTTGGTTGGTTTGGCTTAGTTAGGTTTGGCTTGGTTGGTTGGTTTTGTTTAGTTTGGTTTGGCTTGGTTGGGTTTGGTTAGTTAGGTTTGGCTTGGTTGGTTGGTTTTGTTTAGTTTGGTTTGGCTTGGTTGGGTTTGGTTAGGTTTGGCTTGGTTGGTTGGTTTTGTTTAGTTTGGTTTGGCTTCGTTGGTTTTGGTTAGTTAGGTTTGGCTTGGTTGGTTTGGGTTAGTTAGGTTTGGCTTGGTTGGTTTGGGTTAGTTAGGTTTGGCTTGGTTGGTTTGGGTTAGTTAGGTTTGGCTTGGTTGGTTGGTTTTGTTTAGTTTGGTTTGGCTTGGTTGGGTTTGGTTAGTTAGGTTTGGCTTGGTTGGTTGGTTTTGTTTAGTTTGGTTTGGCTTGGTTGGGTTTGGTTAGTTAGGTTTGGCTTGGTTGGTTGGTTTTGTTTAGTTTGGTTTGGCTTGGTTGGGTTTGGTTAGGTTTGGCTTGGTTGGTTGGTTTTGTTTAGTTTGGTTTGGCTTGGTTGGGTTTGGTTAGTTAGGTTTGGCTTGGTTGGTTGGTTTTGTTTAGTTTGGTTTGGCTTGGTTGGGTTTGGTTAGGTTTGGCTTGGTTGGTTGGTTTTGTTTAGTTTGGTTTGGCTTCGTTGGTTTTGGTTAGTTAGGTTTGGCTTGGTTGGTTTGGGTTAGTTAGGTTTGGCTTGGTTGGTTTGGGTTAGTTAGGTTTGGCTTGGTTGGTTGGTTTTGTTTAGTTTGGTTTGGCTTGGTTGGGTTTGGTTAGTTAGGTTTGGCTTGGTTGGTTGGTTTTGTTTAGTTTGGTTTGGCTTGGTTGGGTTTGGTTAGTTAGGTTTGGCTTGGTTGGTTGGTTTTGTTTAGTTTGGTTTGGCTTGGTTGGGTTTGGTTAGGTTTGGCTTGGTTGGTTGGTTTTGTTTAGTTTGGTTTGGCTTGGTTGGGTTTGGTTAGTTAGGTTTGGCTTGGTTGGTTGGTTTTGTTTAGTTTGGTTTGGCTTGGTTGGGTTTGGTTAGTTAGGTTTGGCTTGGTTGGTTGGTTTTGTTTAGTTTGGTTTGGCTTGGTTGGGTTTGGTTAGTTAGGTTTGGCTTGGTTGGTTGGTTTTGTTTAGTTTGGTTTGGCTTGGTTGGGTTTGGTTAGTTAGGTTTGGCTTGGTTGGTTGGTTTTGTTTAGTTAGGTTTGGCTTGGTTGGGTTTGGTTAGGTTTGGCTTGGTTGGTTGGTTTTGGTTAGTTAGGTTTGGCTTGGTTGGTTTTGTTTAGTTTGGTTTGGCTTGGTTGGTTGGTTTTGTTTAGTTTGGTTTGGCTTGGTTGGGTTTGGTTAGGTTTGGCTTGGTTGGTTGGTTTTGTTTAGTTAGGTTTGGCTTGGTTGGGTTTGGTTAGGTTTGGCTTGGTTGGGTGGTTTTGTTTAGTTTGGTTTGGCTTGGTTGGGTTTGGTTAGTTAGGTTTGGCTTGGTTGGGTTTGGTTAGTTTGGTTTGGCTTGGTTAGTTTTGGTTTTCCTGACTTCTTTTCCTCCACTTTTGTTTAATTTTAGCTATAATTTGGCCTTTGTTTTATCACTCCTGAGAGTACACATTATCCCCATAGGGATGGAGCAGCTCTCCCATGAAGTCAGGCTGAGAGAGCTGGGGTTGTTCAGCCTGGAGAAGAGAATATCATGAGGACCTTATAGCCGCATCCCAGATGTGAAGGGGGCCTACAAGAAAGCTGGGGAGACACTGTTTACAAAGGCATGGAGTGACATGAGAGTAATGGCTTAAAACTGGAAGAAACCAAATTTAAATTGGGCATTAGGAGGAATTTCTTGACCATAAGGGTCTTGAGGCACTGGAGCAGGTTGGCCTGAGAAACTGTAGAGGCTCCAATCCTGGAAGTGTCCAAGATCTGGTTTCATGGGGCCTTGAACAGCCTGGTCTATTAGTAGGTGCCCCGACCAGGGCAGGGAGGTGTGGAACTAGATGATCTTTAAGGTCTTTCTTCCAGCCCAAACCATTCTGTGGTTTCTTTGCCTTTCACCCACAAGAGGAACATCAAACACAGCACAAATTCAGTATGGTGCTCAGGCTCTGTACAAGCATTTCCTGGTGCTGTATTTGACTGGTCATGTACACAAGGCATGAACAAAGGCTGAGAGCATCATAGGATAAGAGGATAATCTAGGTGGAAAAGTACCTCAGGAGGTGTTGTAGTCCAACTGCTCCTCAAAGCAGGATCAACAATCATTCATTAGTTTATCCTGGGTAATTAGTCAATGGCATAAGCCAGGTGGCTGGAGCACGCATGAACCACACTCAAAATATTAACTCCTGGCTCATTTCAGCCAGATGACCAAATACAAACAGTACATGCTGAACTGGAAACAGAAGGTATGTGCAGCTGGACATCCCCCCAGCTCCTTCTTACATATTAGGAATCTTTAATCAGCACAGTGTGACCAAGGTGGCCAAGAAGACCAACAGCATCCTGGCCTGGATCAGGAACAGCGTGATCAGCAGGACTAGGAAAGTGATTGTGCCCCTGCACTTGTAACTGGTGAGGCTGCACCTTGAATACTGGCTTCAGGTCTTGGTCCCTCACTCCAAGAAGGACATTTTGGTGCTGGAGTGTGTCCAGAGATGGGTGGTGAAGCTGGGGAAGGGTCTGGAGAACAGGGCTGGTGAGGAATGCCTGGGGGAACTGGGGTTGTTCAGCCTGGAGAAAAGGAGGCTGAGGAAAGACCTTCTGGCTCTCTACAGCTCCCTGAGAGGAGGTTGGAGGCAGTTGGGGGTTGGTCTCTTCTCCCCAGTAACAAGTGATAGGATGAGAGGACATGGCCTCAAGTTGCACCAGGGGAGGTTTATGTTGGGCTTTAGAAGAAACTTAATCACTGAAAGGGTTCTCAAACACTGGAACAGGCTTCCCAGGGAGGTGGTTGAATCACTAACCCTGGAGATGCTTAGAGGACACATAGATGTGGAGCACTGGGACATGGTATAGCACCAGAATTGGCCAAGTTAGTAAATCACACAGAATCACATAGAAACAACCAGGTTGGAAGAGACCTCCAAGATCACCAAGTCCAACTGATCACCCAACCCTGACTAATCAACAAGACCATGGCACTAAGTGCCTCATCCAGGCTCTTCTTAAACATCTCCAGGGATGCTGACCCCACCACCTCCCTGGGCAGCACATTCCAAGGCCAATCTCTCTTTCTGGGAAGAACTTTTTCTAAGATCAAGCCTTCCCCTTGCACAGCTTGAGACTGTGTCCTCCTGTCACTGGTTGCCTGGGAGAAGAGACCAATCCCCACCTGGCTGCAACCTCCCTTCAGGTAGTTGTAGACAGCAATGAGGTCTCCCCTGAGCCTCCTCTTCTCCAGGCTGAACACCCCCAGCTCCCTCAGCCTCTCCTCATAGGGTTTGTGCTCCAGACCCCTCCTCAGCTTTGCTGCCCTTCTCTGGACATGTTCAAGCAACTCAACATCTTTCTTGAACTGAGGGGCCCAGAACTGGACACAGGACTCAAGTGGTTGGACTACATCTTAAAGCTCTTGTCCATCCAAAACAATTCTATGAGTCTGTATTAGAAATTCATCCCTAGCCATCTCCTGAACTGTGATATCTTGTGTTAGATAACAGGTGGCACTGTCCATACTTTCCTGGCATCCAGAAGTTCACTTCAAACATACCCAGTGCCAGGAAATCCAGACACATGTCATCAGAGTGGAGCATGTTCAACTTCACACACACATGCACAAAATCCAGGCCCATAATGCACTTGCCTAAAACCCTCTGAAAACAAGCAAGCAACAGCAGCTCCATCTTCATGCTGCCTTATCTGTCTGGCAATAAAAACTCTGAGCCTTGTTTGGATGAGGGGGGACCTTGGTTTCTAGGGATCTCACAGAACATGATGCCTATGTATGCAGAAGAACAAGGCTACCACTTGTTTTGGAGAGGAGATAGTTCATAACCTTGCCAGTTTCACTTAAGCACTGCCTCTACTGTCTGCTCAGATTAAGAATAATTTTGCCTTCAGACAACTTTGACAAGCACAGGACTGTCTGGTACAAGCAGGAAGACAGCCACGCAGTATGGCTGCTGAACTTGAGACCTTCCCACCTAAAGCTGTTTCACAATTCCCACTATTTATCTATCTATGTAATTTTTTTTTTTTTTTTTTTAAAGTTTCAACCTTCCATGAAGTTCTAAGGAGTCAAACTAAGTCACTCACTTCACTGGCCACAGTAACTGCAAGATAGGTGACAGCTCAGCAGGAAGCAACCACAGCTGCACACTCTTTTGGACAGAACCTACTCCCATCCTGGTTCCAAATCACTTTGCTCAGTGAGCCACTTCCCTCTTTCCATGCTGTATCTGCTTTGAAATCTCTTACTAAACTAACTGATTCATAAAGTGATTTGTAAAAAAAAAAAAAACAAACCATAAATCAACCAAGGAATTTGACTCTTGCATTGAATCTTTCAGAAGCCTGTGTCCTCTGAAATCCACAATGCAGCATTTCAACAAGGTCCCTCTGTTACAGGACAAGGGGAAATAAAGATACTGTGAATGAGATTAGCAGGAGTGCTTTACCTTGTGCTTACCAAGGAAACACATTTAGTCCCCAAAACAAAGTTGCTGCAAACCTTTTGACATGCCAGCTAAAACTAAAAGCAAAACCCCACCTAAATTTTTGAGCACTGAAAGAAATAAAAAGGAAAAAAATAACTTTGCTTTCCCCCCTCTTTACAGCTGTGCAATCTTGGAGTTGTATAGCAAATCCTGACAACTCCACAGGACAGGTGACTTCACTCCCAGAAGCAGATCATGCACATGAAGTACAGGCTCCCAGGCATTTTTGTTTTTCATCACACTCATTACAGGAACTCACTGTGTGGCTCCTTTGAACCACAGAATCACAGAATGTTAGGTGTTGGAAGGGACCTCCAGAAATCATCCAGTCCAACCCCCCCAGCCAGAGCAAGATCACCTAGGACAGGTCACACAGGAATGCATCCAGGGGGGGTTTGAAAGTCTCCAGAGAAGACTCCACAACCTCTCTGGGCAGCCTGTTCCAGTGCTCCAGCACCCTCACACCAAAGAAATGACTCCTGGTGTTGAGGTGGAAGCTCCTGTGTTCCATCTTGTATCCACTGTTCCCTGTCATATCACTGGGCACCACCAAACAGAAGCTGGCACCTTCATCTTGACACCTAACCTTCAGATATTTCTAGACTGTGATGAGATCCCCTCAGCCTTCTCTTCTCTAGACTAAACAGCCCCAGGGCTCTCAGTCTTTCTTCACAGTAGAGATATTCAAGTCCCTCACTCATCCTCATAGCTCTCCACTGGACTCTCTCCAGCAGATCTCTGTTCCTCTTGAATTGGGGAGCCCAAAACTGGACACAGTATTCCAGTTGTGGTCTCACCAGGGGAGGGCAGAGGGGGAGGAGAACCTCCTGAAGACAATTTTCTCATTTACTACCAGCAGGAGAAGTCTTAAGGTGGATGCATTCCTCTTTTAAAGACACATTCTAAATTCAAACCCATCTCTTACCACAACTTCGGGAATCACCACGGCGTTCAGAGGCTTGTCATTGACAGTGGTATCTTTAACTAGCATATATATTCTTTCAGCTTCAGAAAAGCAGGAAATTTCAAGCACAACAGCACCTGTGAAGAGGCAGGAGAACTGTTTTTCATATTTTCTATCAGCATTAGGAAATCAGAATCACCACAGCAAAAGGTTTGCTCAGTTTACTCGGGACATCACACAGCACAAGCTGCTCTGCACTGCTTGTGGTTGTTGCTCATCAGTGATTTGGGCTGCTCTGTTTTTCAAGCCTACCTGCAAACCCAGCAAGACACCCCAGATTTTTGTTAAAGCAAAGCAGTTTCATGACAAGGAGGACCTGCAGCACAAAACTGATGCATGTCCAAACATCCTTTGGGGTTCATAAGCATGATCTGCTTTCATACATCTCATCCTGACTAACAGGCTGCTCTCATCGTGCACAAGTGACAAAGGTACCAGGCTTTGTATCTCATTATTAAAAATTCCAGTCGTGCCACTCATTGACACTATCTCAGTAAGAATTATTACAGTTATCATCAATTAAAAATACTCAGAAAGTGAAAAAAAAAAAAAAAAACCAAACCAACCAAACACAAAACCACAACAACAAAAAAAACTCTGAACAAAACCACCACAAAAAAAGAACAATAAAAATCTCATCCAAGTAGAAACATCTAAAAACTTTATGCAGGTCAGCATGGTTATATGAAGCTGTGACAAGAGAAGAGGGTCACAAAACCATCTGTGGTCCACTGACAAATGTGAAAAAGAGAAGGCAGACCTGAAAGCTTTATGGTTTTAAAATAAAGTTTGGTTGGTTGGTTGTTTTTTTAATTGAAAAATAAAAGCAAGGATTTTATTTGAGAATCAACTTGAGATCTTTGTGTCAGCTTTGGTCCTGCATGGAGAAGTTGAGGAAGAAGGGAAGGCACAAAAATGAAAACAACACAAGTTAGCTAAACCAAGTTAAAGAAAGGTACTTAGGAGGAAAACAGGACAGGACAAGATGAAAGTGTGTAATGGATAGAATGTGAGAAGTGAGCTATTTGCAATCACAAGTTGAAGTCAAGAAGTTACCATAAACATAAAAATACTCAGAAAGTGGAAAAAGAAACCCAAACCAATACAAAGAACAAAAGTCTCATCTGAAAAGAGACATCTACAAACCCCATGCAGGTAAGGTTGCTTAAATGAAGCTGTGAAAGAAGAGGAGGGTCACAGAACCAGCTCTTCTCCACTGTAAGTATGCAAAGGAGAAGGCAGATCTGAAAGCCTGATGGTTTTCCAGTGCTGCCAAGCCAAGTGGAGACAGCAAACACACAAAGGAAACATGCACCAGTCTTCAAAACCACACTATGGAAAGATCCACTTGGTGGCCATGAGCAAAGTCAAGCCTACCAAAGGACATGAAACATCTCTAGGATATGGATGCCTACATCCACAAATAATAAATTCCACACTTCTGAGTTTAACCAAACACAGATCTCCACCTGACCACTGCACTCAGCTGCACAGAGCCACTCCTGACCCAGCTCTCAGAAGCCTCATTGCTTCCTTGACCTTGCTAAAACAAAACAAATAGAGCAAAAGCAAAGCAGCAGCTCCAAGGATGAATCTGCAGAGATGAGATGAGGGTACTGATTTTCTGATAGCCACTGAATCCCCACTTAACACTGTGCTAAGGAACAGTGACTGTAAAACAATCCCATCAAGTTCAAAAGCAGGACCAAATTTAGTTGTTTGAGAAGTCAAAATAAAGATATTTGAAAGGTTTTTTAACAGCTGAGTGGTGTCAGACTATTCAGCTGAATTGCACCTTCAAAACTCATTTTTATGATGGAGTAATACCACTTGCTGGTACATGAGGCATGAAGCCATCCTTTTAAATTATTTTTTTTTTTAAGTAAGGTAACAGCAATTCATTCCTCCTCATAGGGAGCAAAACTGGAAGTGGGTAGATTCAGACTGGATGTTGGGAAGAAGTTCTTCCCCATGAGGGTGGTGTGACACTGGGCACAGGTTGCCCAGGAAGCCTCATCAGTGGAGGTCTTTAAGGCCAGGCTGGAGGTGGCTCTGAGCAACCTGCTGTAGTGTGAGGTGTCCCTGCCTATGGCAGTGGATGATCCTTGAGGTCCCTTCCAGCCCTGACAATTCCATGACTCATAAATACACAATGTTACATTTGATCTGAAAGGCATTTTGCACATGCAACAAGACTAACAACACTCTGGGCTCACACTCTGAGCCTCTAGTGTCATCAGGCTGCAGTTTTGAAAACAGACAATTGTTAGCAAGAGACTGAAAAATCTTCATGCTTACCTTGTCCTTGATAAACATGACTCACAGATACTACATTTGCTGCAAAGGGTAAAAAATATAAACACATAAAACCTTGGGTACATTTAGAGTAAATATTTAAAATATTTTTTAAAAGTTACATAAACATAATATAAATAAATACTAAAAAGTTATACAAATATAAGGAGAACCTCCAGCTAAAGCTTTCCCTCTCCTAAGTTTACTTTGCAAGTTAGAAAAGCTAAACTGATTTTCAACAAAGGTGACTATAAATTCTTGCTGGCATTTAAAGTTTGGTTCCTCTTGAAGTTACAATGAAAGATTGAAGGATGGGGGGAAAAAAGGTTTCCTTTCCTGAAACTAAAAGCATGATGCAACCCTGACAGCTTTTATAGGACCTGATGGTTGAAAGAATCCTTATGAAAAAAAAATGAATGACACTCCTCTGAAAGAAGGGAAATAAATCCTGTTCACTGTGTGCTGGCCTGTATCTTTGTGCACACACTGCTCATACCTTCCCCCTGACCAGGCACAGAGCTCATGGACAACAGGAAAAATGTCAGAGGTTAATAAAAGCCAGGAATGTTCAGGCTGAGGGAATTAAACTGCACTGTCACAATCTGAGTGCTGTAAGGAACTCTAAAAGTGATGCTTTCTGACTAAACACTAAGTTTAAGAAGGTTGTGCTGCCATTCAGCAAGACTAGGACAGGCTGGAGAGGTGGGCAGAGAAAAACTTACTGAAATTCAACAAGGGCAAGAGGAGAGTCTTGTACCTGGGAAAGAACAACCCCATAGATCAGCATAGGTCAGGGGTTGACCTGCTGGAAAGCAGTGAAGGGGAAAAGGACCTGGGGGTCCTGGTGGATGGGAGGTTGACCAGGAACCAGCAATGTGCTCTGGTGGCCAAGCATCCTGGGGTGGATTAGAAGGGCTGTGGTTAGTAGGTCAAGAGAGGTTCTCCTCCCCCTCTACTCTGCCCTGATGAGTCCACATCTGGAATATTGTGTCCAGTTCTGGGCCCCTCAGTTCAAGAAGGACCTCAGGGAACTGCTTGAAAGAGTCCAGCATAGAGCCACAAAAATGATGGAGTGGAACATCTCCACCATGAGGAGAGCCTGAGGGAGCTGAGGCTCTTTAGCTTGGAGAAGAGGAGCCTCAGGGTGACCTCATTCATGTTTATAAATATATAAAGGCTGAGTGCCCAGAGGCTGGAGCCAGGCTCTGCTGGGTGATGCCCAATGCCAGCACAAGGGGCAATGGTGGAAGCTGAAGCATAGGAAGTTCCATGGAAACATGAGGAAAAAATGTTTCCCTGTGAGGGTGACAGAACACTGGAACAGGCTGCCCAGGGGGGTTGTGGAGTCTCCCTCTCTGGAGATATTCAAAACCAGCCTGGATGTGTTCCTGTGTGACGTGGTACAGGCGATCCTGGTCTGGCAGGGGGTTGGTCCCTTCCAACCCTTAACATTCTGTGATTCTGTGACTCTGTAATGTAATAATCCTGTGAACAAGGAGCTGTCACATCTCTGATGCAACCATGAACATGTTAAAACGAATAAAGGATGCCCCTGTGAGAGTAAAGGGCAGACTGACTCTTCAAATGATGTCAGAAGGCATTAAAGAAAAAAAACCCCACAAACATAAATTACAAGGAGCAACAGATGCTACTACATTTTATCCTGAACAAGTGAATAAACCTCAAAATGCCCCTAGTTACTTACTTTTAATAGCTAATTCATCCTTGAGAATATTTGTGTATTCTTCAGGGGACAGCTGAGGTGGAAGGCCACCCACAAATAAACTGACTCGCACCACGGATTTGCTGTTTTCCACGATGTAAAACCTTGTTTGGTTCATCTGACGTACTGAAGTCTACCAAAACAAAGAAGAACAAATGGCATTTGGCAGAAAGATACCATTAATATCTTTGTTGTCCAGGGAGGTGGTTGAGGCCCCACCCCTGGAGGTGGTTAAGGCCAGGCTGGATGAGGCTCTAACCAGCCTGCTCTAGTGTGAGGTGTCCCTGCCCAGGGGGGGTTGAAATTGGAACCTTGTGGTTCCTTCCAACCCTAACTAATTCTATGATCTGATCAATGTCTATAAATGTCTGAGGGATGGGTGTCAAGTGGAGGGAGCCAAGCCCTTTTCCATGGTGCACAGTAGTAAGAAAAGGACCAATGGGTACAAAGTTGAACATAAAAGATTTCACCTCAACATGAGGAGAAACTTCTTCACAGTGAGGGTAACGGAGCACTGGAACAGGCTGCCCAGAGAGGTTGTGGAGTCTCCTCTGGAGACTTTCAAAACCTGGCTGGATGCATTCCTGTGCAGACTACCCTGGGTGATCCTGCTTTTGGCACGGGGGTTGGGCTCAAAGATCTCTTGAGGTCCCTTCCAACCTCTAATATTCTGTGATTAAAACAAAATCCCCAAATGGCTCTGAAATCAGCAGTCAAGTCCTCTACAGCTACAGGAAAACACTTTTCACAGACAGAAGCAAGCACTTGGCTTCTCTACAGATGAGCTAGCTGGGGCAGTACCTGATTACTTGTTTCTTGTAAGGAAGGGGACTCCCTACTTGCTATTTAAAAAGAAAAAACCCCAACATGTTATTTTTTTTTCCATGATTACCTTTCTGATGTCCTTGAGTCTGTTAAGAATCAGTTCCTGACTGTCCAACACCATGCGCTGAACTGGAGAGAGCAAGGACATGAATGCTGTTTGAAAACACTGCTGGGTTTAATGGCTAGCTCAATTAAACAAAAATAATGCAACAGGTTTCTTAGGCAAAAAGGGAAAATTCACAATCCTGCATACAACCAGCACTAATATAAAGGACCACAGAGACCTGAACTACTTATTGGGTTGGACTGGGTGACCTTCGGAGGTCCCTTCCAGCCTGGATCGTTCTATGACTATTCAACAGAAAATCCACACAGGTGCTCTGGACAGTCTGATTTGGTTCTTAGTTCTTAAACACAACCCTACTTCTGCAAAAAAAAAAAAAACAACCAACCAACCAACCAACCCCCCCCCAAAAAAAAAACAACAAAAAGAGGGGAGGGGGAGCAGAAACAGCTTGAAGCCACTCAAAAGACAGGCAGTGCTTTGGTAACAAGCCAAATGTTTGACAGGAGACTCTCAAACTACACTCCCTGACAACTACAGTGATAATCAGCTTCTGTATGCCATTAAAACATTAAACAACTGTAGCAACTTCCAGCTAAAGGGAGGTGATGCTTTAAAACAGAGCACCAGAAACCAACCAAAGATGTTCATCAGGCTACAATTAACTGATCACAAAGAAAGTAAAGGGCCAAGAAACACAAAGATATTGACCCAGGAGCAGCCAGGGCATCATCAGACTGCTTCAGTGGCTTCATCATAGAATGGTCCAGGTTGGAAGCAACCTCCAAGGTCATCTAGTCCAACTCCCTCTGCAGTCAGCAGGGGCATCCTCAACCAGGTCAGGTTGCCCAGAGCCCTGTTGAGCCTTACCTTGAGTATCTTCAGGAATGGAGCCTTAACCACCTCCCTGGGCAATCTGTTCCAGTGTTCTACCACCCTTTCTGTGTAGCCTTATAAATTATGAATAATATGAGCTCAGAGGGCACCAGCTCAGCTCCTGCAGGACCACAGACCTCTTGAAGAATACTAGGAGTGTGTGTTTATGTATTTCATAATGCACTCCTTCAACTTGAATTGGCTCTTTGTGGGGGGCAGTGTCAGGGAGAAAAAGGAGAGAATGAAGGGAATATTGTGTCCAGTTCTGGGCCCCTCAGTTCAAGAAGGACCTCAGGAAGCTGCTTGAAAGAGTCCAGCACAGAGCCACAAAGATGATGGAGTGGAACATCTCCCTAGTGAAGAAAGGCTGAGGGAGCTGGGGCTCTCTAGCTTGGAGAAGAGGACACTGAGGGATGACCTTATTCATGTTTATAAGTAAGTGAAGGGTGAGTGTCAGGAGGACAGAGACAGGCTCTGCTTAGTGATGTCCAATGATAGGACAAGGGGCAACAGGTATAAGCTGGAGCAGAGAGGTTCCATATGAACATAATGAGAAGCATTTTCCCTGTGAGGGTGACAGAACACTGGAACAGGCTGCCAAGGGGGGCTGTGGAGTCTCCCTCTCTGGAGATAGTCAAAACCCACCTGGGTGCATTCCTGTCTGACCTGATCCAGGTGATCCTGCTCTGGCTGGGGGGTTGGACTGGGTGGCCTTCCAACCCCTAAGATTCTGTGAAGGCAGCAGGCTGAACTCTGCAATTAACCTTTCTAAACAACTGCCGTTAAGAAAATTATGTCTGTTACAAGTCAGCTCCCCAAAACAGAGCTCTTGACAACGTGTCAATACCCACCAGAAACCACAAATAAACCTTTATGGGATGATGAAGAAAGAGAAGGGAACCAGGTTCCCACAGGGCACACAAGAATGAGAAGAACCACCAGCATGTTGATTAAGTATTTCAACACGATGGTGAAGTTTCATTGGTGAAAGCATTTACTGTAAAAAAAAAAAATTAACTGTGACTGCGTTCAGAGGGAATGAAACCCCCAAAAAGCCAACAAAAATAAACCCGGAAGATCAGTTACAGATGTGCCTTTGGCCAGGGCTCCTTCACTTACCTTGCTTACTGCCCATCAGCACTTCCACCAGCTTGAAATTCTGGAGGCACTCCGTCTGCCAAAAGATGAAACACGTAAGTCTCTGAATGAAACCTCATGTTGCCAGATGTTTATGCTACACACTGCACACACACAGCATGGGAAAGTCAGCATTTTTAAATCAACCATGATGTTCTTTCCCTAACCCTCTCCCCCTGAGCCAGGCATCATCTCCTTTTCTCACACTCAAGTCTCCCACACATGGTGTCGGGATCCTGTGGCCTCTACTACAGCGGCATCCGCACAGCCCCACAGTGAAGGGACACTTGCAAGGCAAGGTCAACTCTACTCCTCTTCAGTGACCAGTAGCTCAGCCAGGGTATTTCCAGGGTGTCCTCCCAGAGACAGCATGCAGGATTGGGAATGAACCTGCTCTTGGAGAAGAAGGCCCAGGAAGCAGGCTTAGTAAAAGCAGGCTAACTGGTGGCCATCTTCTGAGGCACTCCAGCGTCACTGATGGAACAAAACCCTCTTCACCTGTGCCAGTCCCTTCTCCAAACTATGCTGTCAAGGACCACCCAAGTCCCTCATAGCAGGATGACAAAAGCTGGCACAACCAAGAGTTGAACCATTTACTAGGATTAATCCAATCTTGAACCACTTATTTACTAGGATCAATCCAATAGTGAACCATTTACTAGGATCAATCCAATAGTGAACCATTTACTCAGATGAATCCAATACGGAATCATTTACTAAGATGAGTCCAATCTTGAACCATTTACTGAGATGAATCCAATCTTCCTTGGGCTGAGGAAGTCTGTTAGTTCTTGACCTTGAGACTCAGAGAACAGATGAGCTTGCTTTCCATGTCATGAACAAGGGAGCTAAAAGCCTCCACTGTCCACATTTGCTTTGCCTGAAATTTGGTGAGAGAGATTTGGAAAGGATCTATAGCACATACACAAATTCTGGATATTAAAAGGTTTCCTGTATGTTCATCTTCATACAGAAAAAAAAAAGGAGAAAATGCTTTATGCAGGAGAAAATGCAGTATCAGAGAAATTCCCATTAATCCAAGGAATTAGTAGTTTTACAACAGAGATGTGAAGATGTCTCCCATCATGGCACCCAACTACCCTGTCTGACAGCTGTGTTTTTTCAGGTGAGACAAGACTTCAGACAAGATGTTCCAAGTTCTGTTAAAAGGTCCAACAGCATTTGAGAAGGTCTGAAACCAAATCCTAGAATGCATCTTTTGATGCAGCCCAGGAGGCCAATCATATCCTGGGCTGCATCCAAAGCAGCATTGCCAGCAGAGGCAGAGAGGTGATTCTGCCTCTTTGCTCTGCTCTGGTGAGACCTCACCTGGAGTACTGTGTCCAGCTCTGGAGCCCTCAGTATAGGAGGGACATGGACCTGATGGAGCAGGTCCAGAGGAGGGCCATGAAAAGGATCAGGGGGTTGGAGCAGCTCTGCTATGAGGACAGGCTGAAGGAGCTGGGGGTGTTCAGCCTGCAGAAGAGAAGGCTCCAGGCAGACCTAACAGCAGCCTGCCAGTACCTGAAGGGGGCTACAAGAAGGTTGCAGAGAGACTGTTTACAAAGGGCTGCAGGGACAGGACCAGGGACAATGGCTTCAAACTAGAGCAAAGTAGATTTAGGTTGGATATCAGGAAGAAGTTCTTCATGATGAAGGTAGTGGAACACTGGAACAGGTTGCCCAGGGAGGTGGTTGAGGCCCCATCCCTGGAGATCTTCAAGGTGAGGCTGGAGGAGGCCCTGGGCAGCCTGATCTAGTTGGGGATGTCCCTGCTGACTGCAGGGAGGTTGGACTGGATGACCTTTGGAAGTCCCTTCCAGCATGGACCATTGTATGATTCTATGATTCTAACTACCCTACAGTGCAAAATGAGCTGCATTCACAGAGCACACCTAGACAGGAGTTCTACTGATCACCTCATCAGTCATGTGCATGTTTCCATGTATCCTGCACTCAACCATGAAAAGTGGTGGTGGCCCCCACTCTGTGGAGCACTGGGAGCATGCTGAACGAAATGGCCATGCTATAGATTCATGTCCCCACACTTGTCCCTCTGATGGAGACCTCCAGCACTTGGCACACTTGCAAATTCTACTAAAATGTTTCCTATATCGTAACAGGAGAATCGGAGAGAACATTGGTTTGTTGCTTGATGAGATGGGCCACCTCCACAAACACAGAAAATGGAGTGGAGACAGTTAATGCCTTCTTCAGCTCTGTCTTCAACACTGATGATGGGCCTTGGGACCCTTGGAGACCTGTGCTGGAAGATCATGACTAAGGGGGAAGATAAAACTCCTAGCTGACCTTAAATCTGTCTGAGATTTGCTGCTGCAGCTGGATATGCATCAGCCTGAGGGACCTGATTAGCTAATGTCATTGTGGGACCCTTGTCCACTTTGGAGTCCAGAGAGGTCCCAGCTGACTAGAATCTGACAAACATTCAGTTTTCAAGAAGACTAAGAAGGAAGAGCTCTCAGTCTCACTTCAGTGCCTGGTGATCATGAACGTTATTCTGGGAGCTATTGAAGAACACTTGAGAGACAAGGCAGTCACTGGTGACAGCCAGCATGGGTTCAGGAGGGGAAAGTCCTGCTCAGCCAACTTAACTTCCCTTTCTGACAAGGTCATCCATCTCACTGACCAAGGAAAGCCAGTGGATGTGGTGGTTTCACATTTTAGCAAAGCCTTTGATGCTGTCTCTTACAGTATTCCTCTGGACAAAAACATTCAGCACACAGCTAGACAAATCCATAATATGTTGCGTGAGCAATTGGATGATGGGTTGAGCTCACAGGGTCACATCACACTGACAGCCAGTTAGCAGTGGTCCCCAGGACTTGCTTTTGTGGTCTTTTAGTGTTTTTATAAAAATCATGTGGAATGAAACGTACATTGAGTTTACTGATGATACTAAACCAGAAGGAGCTGCAGACTCACTCCCTCAAGAGTGTCCTTGCAGAGGGATCTGGAATAGCCCAGAGAGCTGGACAGTCACCAACTGTATGAAACACCTGGAGTAATCCTCATTATACATACCAAGTGGGGGACAAGAGGCTGGAGAGCAGCCCTGTGGAATGAGATCTGGGGGTCTGAGTTGATGGCAAGCTGCATATGAGTCAACAGTGTGCCCTGGTAGTCCAAAGTGCCAGCTGTGTTCCGGGGTCCATCAAGCACAGCATAGCTGGGCTGGTGGAGGGAGGTGATTGTCCCACTCTGCCCTGCACTAGGGAGGCCCCACCTTGAGACCTGTGTGCAGTTTTGGGCACCTCAATGTAAGGACATCAAACTGTAAGAGTGTGGCCAGAGAAGCAGCACCAAGCCAGTGAAAGGCTTCAAGAGCAAGGCTGAAGTCACTTGGTTTGTTCATCTTGGAGAAGAGATGGTTGAGATGTGACCTCATCATAGTCTACAGCTTCCTCAAGGTGGGCAGTGGAGGGATTAGGAAAATGATGTAGTCCTGAATGTTTTTGCCACTGAAGGCTAGAGGTCTACAACAAAGACACTGGTGGGATTTACTCTTAAAAGCCTACAAAGCAATAATAAACAATAAAGCAGGTAAGAATCCCAAGCACAAACACAATACCTCACTTCACAAAGACATGATGTATGCTCTTGTTATGACCTCCAGGAATACTGATGTTCCTGGTTTATGAATGAATGACCATAAACACCCAGATCCATGTCCTTTCCCTACACCCTCTCATTGTGCCCTCAGAAGTTCTAATCCCTGCCACAACAGAAAAAAATCAGAACATCAGAAAAATGTTCTTCAGAGGGTGGTGGTCCCTGGAATAGGGTCCCCAGGCAAGTGGTCACAGCACCAAACCTGTCAAGAGTCCACAGGATGCCTGAACAATGTCATATGGTTTGGTTTTAGATAGTCCTGCAGGGAGCAGGGAGTTTGAGTCAGTGACCTTTATGGGTCCCTTCCAACTTTCTGGTATTTTATGATTTCCTTTGCAGAGCACCACAAGGAAGCAGGATACTAACATGGCCATCCTAACAGTGATGGCCAGTTCCCCAACAAGGTGAGAATAGCAGTGTCACTGCACTGCTAATATAAGTGCATTTTAAGTATCTCAAGACATGAACAACCAGAGAAAAAACCCACACTTTATGCCAAGAATCAGTGTGTTCATATAAATCAACCTGCATGACCCATAAAGACTTCCAGCACAGAGCAATCAGGTCTACCACACAGACTGCAGGAGGTTTTGAGCACCACACTAGCCACCAAAGATCATCTGCCAAACATTGACAGCATTCACATTAACTGCAAATGGACCACTGGCTATTTATTTCTAAGGGGAAAAACATACCCCCCCCCACTTGAGGGTCACTCAGGTTGTACCTGGACACACTGATGATCTTTCATTTACCTGCCTTCCAAGTAAGGGAAGCACTTCTTTGATCACAGTCTGTGTGGTGCTGCCCTTATTTACTCGTAGAGAAACATAGGCCATGCCCACCCTGAAGAGAAAAGAAATACTTATTATAGGACTACCACTTTGATCTGTTCCTATGTGTACTTTTTTTTCACCTGAGCAGGGAATTTTCTACATGGACAGGCAGAAATTTGTGTTAGCTGAAGAAAGTTTTTCACTGAGGCTCATGGCAGATGCAGCATTGACCCCACAAATGAGCAAAGACTTTCATCTCAGGGAGCTGCTCATGAGGGCTGTAGCACAGCAAATAAATTTCCTCCCCTGCACAGAACTACCTCCAAGTCTTCCATGAAACTTGGCAATGCAGTTGAAACAGTAAAACGAACAAATGTTTAAACTTTTATCCCATTGCTCTCAAGAAATTAAGAGCTCATCAGTCAGCCTTGTTTCCACTGCTAAATATGCTTAAAATGCATATTGACTGCCCCAGTGGTTAATGGAACAGATGATTATCTTTTATTATTTCCTCCTGTTCACACATCAGAAGCTACAGTGAGTTCTTCTCACTTAACACTCCTTCCAAAAAGCCACCAAGCTTTCAAGTGACATGTGTATGTCATTGTTTGTTTTACAGAGGCAGTTAATGAGAAGCTGCATCTTCTTGGCCAAAGACAGGGTAGTAGAACTGCACAAGTTGCACAGCACATTCTGTGCACATTAAGAAACCCACAAGCACGTTTCCAGGCATGCAAATGAATAATATGTACATTATTAATTCAGGAAAATAAACAGAAGGGTCCTCAAATACGGAAGAAGCAGCAGGTACATTCTCTGTTATACTTAGCCACCTCATTAACTGAAACACACCAGGCCAGACTACAGAAGGACAAATGCAGTCAAGCAGGATAACCTTGTGATAAGGTTGCCCCCTCCCTGGAAGTGTTCAAGGCCAGGCTCAACAGGGCCTTGAGCAAGCTGGTCTAGTGGGAGGTGTCCCTGCTCATGGCAGGGAGGTTGGAAGTAGATGATCTTTAAAGCCCCTTCCAACCCAAATTGTTCTATAATTTTAGGAAGGCTGGAGCATGTCCAGAGAAAGTGAAGGGTCTAGAGAACAGATATTATGAGGAATGGCTGAGGGAACTGGGATTGTTTAGTCTGGAGAAGAGGGAGCTGAGGAGAGATCTCATTGCTCTCTACACCTCCCTGAAAGGAGGCTGGAGTGAGGTGGGGGTGGGTCTCTTCAGTATCAGGTGACAGGATGAGAGGAAATGGCCTGAAAGTGTGCCAGAAGAGGCTTAGGTCAGGTATTAGGAAAAGTTTCTTTGCTGCAGGAGTGGTCAGGGATTGAAACAGGCTGCCCAGGGAGGTGGTGAAGTCACCACCCCTGGAGGTATTCAAGAAACCCGTGGATATGGGGCTTGGGGACTTGGTTTAACGGCCATGGTAGTCTTAACACTGTTGGTTGGACTTGACAAACTTAGAGGTCTTTTCCAACCAAAACAATGCTGCGAAAGCAGGAAAGCACTCACTTCAGCCAGGCAGGGTAAATTCTGATCACTTCCTCATCCTTTGGTTTGGCCCTGATGATCCAAGCTTCAGGAACGGATTCTCGGAACACCGAGCCCAAGTTGCTGTCCTCTGCAGCATCATTCCTGTTGATGACATCATCAGACAGCAGTGCCTGCTGTGTGAAGGTCTGAAGCTCATACTCCTGCTGGTCATCACTTATGTAGTATGCCCTCAAAGCAGCCTCCTACAACACAGTGAGATAAATCAGTATTTTCTTGAAGGGACACTGTTTATCAATACCTTACTTATGGAACCAACTTTTAATGCACCTTTTAAGCACAGAAGAGTGGAAAAACAGCAATGGCAAACACACAAGAGTGAAGTTTTGAAAACAAAATCTTAGTGGAAGATACAAAACTGAAACTTGATGTACCACTGGGCTTGAACACAGCCCTCAGTACATTTCTCCATTGATAAAAGTCATTTTGACTCCATAGATCAAACATAAAAATTCAGCTGTGCTGGCTGCAAGCAGAATCCACTCCGCAAGACAAACGGTGAATCACACCTGCTTGCACCCAGCTCTGCATATTCAATCTGCTTGCACTAAGAGGATGCTGAACATTAGTGAGCTTCTCAGATACAAGGCTGCCCTGAACCCACACAGATGTGAAGAGGAAAGCTGAAGGCTGTCCTTGGATGATTCATGCAGTCAAAGGAATTTTACTTCTATTACTGGCCCATGCCTGCTGCACCTCTGCTAACACAGATGGTGCAGTGAACAGAGCCCAGAGAGCCACTTATCAGAACTGGAATTAATCTGCCCTGCTATTGTAAGGAGTAGCCTGATAAAACGGGCTTGAAAGGCAAGCAGGTCTCCTACATAAAGGTGTTTCCAGCACTGCACACAATTTTCCTTGAAGATCTATGGCATGCATAACACCACAAAGCATTTTCAAAACTCCTGTTGATTCTGAGCACAGTATCATGAAAATCTTAATGAGCTGTAGTTTCACACTGTTAATGTTCTGATGTAATAAATCCTCCAGGCTCCTGTGACAAGTCCTTTATGACTATGACCTCTCACTGTGCTCAGTTCTACCTATACCTGCTCTGGGCTTCATTTCTGCACAGCATGGGGCCTCTGCCCATGCCAGCAAATGATGGTCTGTGCAGAGCATTTGATTTAGTACTGAGTCATGCTTCCACCCCAGATGGAGCACTGCAAAAGCTGAGGAGTGGCCACTGTATGACTGACAATTCATTACTTCCACAGCCAGGGAGTGTGGGCCACTATGGCATGCTTCAGTCTTCAAAGCTGGCTAACTGAAGCACAGTAGCAGTAGCTACTATACAGGATATATGTCAGACCTTTAAACATTACAGAAGAGGAGCAACATCTAAGGAGCTGATTATCCAGCATTGCTCACATCAACAGAATCAGGATTCAGTGTCACACAGGGAAGCAGAATGACTGCTTAACAACATGTGATGTGGTGTGGTTTCCATTATGCTGCAGCTACAAAAGCTGCATAGAGTCATTTCTTCATAGTTATAGAATAGTTTGGGTTGGAAGGGACCTCCAAAGATCATCCAGGGCAGCCCCCCTACAGTGAGCAGGGACATCCTCCACTAGATCAGGTTGCTCAGAGCCTTGTTGAGCCTCACCATGGGGCCTCAACTACTTCCCTTGGCAACCTGTTGCAATGTTCCACCACCCCCCATGGTAAAGAACTTAACTTGTTCTTCAGCTGCTCTAAAATAAGAGCACTACATGAAGAAGCCAAACTACATTGTGGCATTATAGACCATTTACAGATGTTGCTGAGTTACATCTGCAAAGCTTGAGTTTCCTCACAACTGCCAAACCCAGTTGTGTGCCCCTTTATCACACTGGAATGTTGACCTTCTGCAGGTATCTTACCACAACTTCCTCATTTTTTGCAATCCTTGGAACGGAAATCAGTCGAAATTGGTTGCGTTTCACTGCATCATTCCCATCAAAGATCTTCAGGGTTTGCTTACCTGAATGAAAACAATTTCTGCATTTCAGTAACACAACCCCTCAAAATCATACAGGCACCTGAACAGGGAGCACATAATGGAACTACTGACAGCCTGCTTTTAACTCACTGAACTGTTTCTTCATCACAAGCTTTGAGGATGACTCTTTTAATTTAAGTGTACCTTAAGAAAAGAGAAAACAGGGATATGTTCATGGAGGGGAAAGTATTTTCAAGTAATCAAAGCTTTATCCTGCACTTTGATGTAACTGATTATATATAAATACACTGTTCACCTCATCACCTCTTCATCCTCACTCTTTAAGATTGTATTTATTATTGCTGAGTCCCACAACCTGAAAAACCAAGGCTAAGTGCCATCATCTTCAGAACAGCTCCCAGAGCACTGCCAGTTCTGAGAGCATGCTTCTGAAGAGAGTCCTTCAAGCACCTGGTTAACTGTACAGGCAACAGGAGAAAATACAGGAACAACAGAAAAGCTTAGAGGAAAGGAGGTAGAGCAAATGGAGAGATAAGGCCCTTGGGTGTGCTTCACTTCACTGAAACCTCAAATCCACGCTCAAACCATGCAGCACAGGTTGTTGCACAGATGCCTCTGAAAGGGTGAAGAGTCAGGGATTTCAGGTTCACCTTTTACTTACGATGAGCCAAGACTCAGTCTGGTGCAGTCCACTGCGTGACAGAGTTTCTCTCTTACTTCAGTGACTGCTTCAAGAGCAGCAGCAAAGGGTAACCAGATGCATAGGGGACAGGCAGTTTTTCAGATGTTTTAAGAACAAATTAATTCCACCCAATACATGTGTCCTTACCACCTATGGAAAACAATCAATTTAATCCATCCAGACCAAAAATGAGACCTTGTGTCCTCTTCTTGACCACACCTTTACAAAGAGACCTGAAGTGCTGTTTGGTTTTGCAGGTTATTTCATGCTCTCCTTGGAGAGCTCATGGTTTACAACAGACATGGCAATTACAACAGACAGCAGTGTCCTCAGCAGTTGCCTTTTTTGTTGGAGTGTTGGACTGAACTGCTAACAGAAGTCACTCTTGGTGTGGTGACAGATCTGTAACCCTGCATTCATCATAAAGTAGTAAAATCACTACAAGCTGGTGGCTGACACCCCTCAGGCTGTGCTGCCATGCAACGTGACCTGGACAGGCTGAGAGCTGGGTGCAGGCAAACCTCATGAAGTTCAGTAAGGACAAGTGCAGAGTCCTGCATCTGGGGAGGAAGAACAGCAGACACCAGGACAGGTTAGGAGCTGCCCAGCTGCAAAGCAGCTCCATGGAGAAAGACCTTGGAGTGCTGGTGGGCAGCAAGTTCTGCATGGGACAGCAATGTGCCCTTGTGGCCAAGAGAGCCAATGGGATCCTGGGGGACAGCAAGAAAAGTGTGGCCAGCAGGGCTAGGGAGGTTCTTCTACACATCTGCTCTGCCCTGCTGAGACCACATCTGGAATGCTGTGTCCAGTTTGTGGCTCCCCAGGTCAAGAGAGACAGAGACCTGCTGGAGAGAATCCAACAGAGAGCCACAAGGATGCTTAGGGGACTTGAGCATCTCCCCTATGGAGAGAGACTGAGAGCCCTGGGGCTGTTTAGTCTGGAGAAGAGAAGGCTGAGAGGGGATCTGATCAATGTCTGTAAATATCTGAGGGCTGGGTGTCATAGAATCATAGAATCAGCCAGGGTTGGAAGGTACCACAAGGATCATCTAGCTCCAAACCCCCTGCCATGGGCAGGGACACCTGACACTAGATCAGGCTGGCCAGAGTCAGTGTCAAGTGGAGGGGGCCAGGCTCTTTTCTGTGGTGTGCAGTAATAAGACAAGGAACAATGGTTACAAACTTGAGCACAGAAGGTTTCACCTCCACATGAGGAGAAACTTCTTTACAGTGAGGGTGACAGAGCCCTGGAGCAGGCTGCCCAGGGGGGTTGTGGAGTCTCTTTCTCTGGAGACTTTCCAAACCCACCTGGATGCATTCCTGTGCAAAATACCCTGGATGATCCTGCTCTGGCAGGGGGGTAGGACTCAACCTCTGGAGGTCCCTTCCAATCTCTAATGTTCAGTGATTCTGTGACAGCTGGAACAAGCTAGCTAGAATCCCAGGCACAAATGTGGATGTCTGGGTACCTCAGGGCTGCAGTGACAGATTATGAGGAAGGACTGCAGTGAGCAACTGCTTTTCAAGGACACTTTGGTGATGCTCTGCTAACTTTCTAGAGCCACCTGAAACTCAGGTATGTCATGCCTAACTCACCCACTCCTGTCACCTACTCTGTCACTTCAATCAGAGGCAGAATCACAGAACTACACAATCCCATCATGGTGGGAGGTTGGAAAGGACTGGGCTAGGGAACATCTAAAGAACTGGACAGGCACAACTGTATGGCTCTGTTGCAATGCACCCAGGGGGGCTGATGTTGCAAGTCCATTATTGACCTTAGAACTTAGACTTAGAACTTTATTGAACTTAAAACTTCTTATTGACCTTAGAACTTAGGACTATTGTTCTTAGAAAGGTCATGTTGGTTTATGTGAGTTTCCTGAGAATTAGAAGAAAGCAAGTATCATGATCCCTTACCTTCAGGAGGAGTGGTAAGAAGGATCTGAGGAACTGCATTCTGATCAGCCTGATCTCAGTTTCTGGGAAGGTGATTGAGCCTTTTGTGGCATTTTCTCCTCCTCATCCCACCACAGGTGGGTAGGAGTGAGTGAGCAGCTGCACAGTGCTTTGTGGCCAGCTGGGTGGGCTCCAACCATGACAACTGCTGTGCTCAAAGGGTATTCTACAGCAGTATGAAGTCCAGCTGTACTCAGACCATGACAGCTGCTGTGCTCAAAGGGTATTCTACAGCAGTATGAAGCCCACCTGTACTCAAACCATGACAACTGCTGTGCTCAAAGGGTATTCTACCGAAGTATGAAGCCCACCTGTACTCCACACCAGTGGAGTACTCTTGCAAGTTGATACTGGGACCAATATTGTTTAGCCCCTTCACTGATGACAGGACCCAGCATATTCTGAAGAAGCTTGACAGCCAGTTTCAGAAACAGGCCAGGAATCTCATACAGTTTGACACAGTGAAGTACAAAGCTCTGCCCCTAGATAGGAATAACCCAGGCAAGGGTCTGACTGGTTAGAAAGCAGCTTGGCAGAGATAAACTAGTGCTTTTGGTGGACACCAAGTTGACCATAAGCCATGCCCTCAGAGCAAAGATGGCCAACAGCATCCTGGCCTGCATTACTAACAGCACTGCCAGCAAGTTGACAGAGATGTTTATAGAATCATAGAATCAAGAAGGCTGGAAGAGACCTCAAAGATCATCGAGTCCAACCTGTCACCCTACACCTCATGCCTATCTAAACCATGGCACCAAGTGCCACGTCCAATCCCCTCTTGAGCACCTCCAGGGATGGTGACTCCACCACCTCCCTGGGCAGCACATTCCAATGGCCAATTTCCCTCTTCTTAGCCTTGCTGAGAACTCATAAAGAGAGCTGTGTCCAGTCCTGAGTTCTTCAGGACAAGAAAAGTGTGGGTGTACTGAAGTGAAGGCAAGGAGGGCCCATGGAGATGATGATAGGACTGCAGCACCTATCCTCTGAAGAGAGGTTGAGAGAGCTGTGCCTGTTCATGATGGACAACGAAGGACTGGGCTGGAGGATGTGTCTAATCTGAGTGTTTATGTAATTAATGAGCAGGTGTAAAAGCAAGCAGACAAGAGGCAATTGAAAGCCTGTGTTGATACTAGAGATTACCCCAACTCAGGTGCAGGACCTTGCACCTGGCCTTGGTGAATCTCACAAGTATCACAGCACATCAGAGGTTGGAAGGGACCTCAAAAGATCACCAGGTCTAACCCCACTGCCAGAGCAGGATCACTTAGGGCAATCTGCACAGGAATGCATCCAGGTGGGCTTTAAAAGTCTCCAGAGAAGGAGACTCCACAATCCCCCTGGGGAGCCTGTTCCAGGGCTCTGATGATGTTCACAAGTGTCCTCTTCTCAAGCCTGTCAGGTCCCTCTGGACAGCATTCCACCTCTCTAGCAAGTCAACTGCACCACTCAGCTTGGTGTCATCCACAAGCTTACTGAGGGTGCACTTGATCCCACTGTCTGTCATTGATGAAGAGCAGTGGTCCCAGTATGGACCCTTTAGAGACACCATTTGTTACCCATTTCTGCTTGGACATTGATGTGAAAAAGCACTAAACGAAAAGAACTAAAACCCTAACTGGAAGTCAAACCAAAGGAAGTAAAAATCACTGCTCTTCTAAACAGCATCTACTGCACAAGAGATCTTTGGGCTCTTGGTTTTGCAGGTTTTACTTCTGGCTCTTGTCAAGAAGAATGAACTCTGGAAGCACAGCTCTAATTTCTCCTCTCCTATGCCACTGTTCCTCAAGTACTGTTTTGAGAGTTGTTAGCTGAAACCTTTTATATCTGCTTAAGAAAAACAATCTAACAATTTCCACATGCAATGTGCACTCTTTAAAACAATGAAACTAATTTATTCCACTGGAGTAGGTAGCTTGGGATGTGTGAAGTATCAGGGTTCTTCAAGTAACTTTTTCTCTTTTTTTGAGTATGAAAAATACCATCACCAGGTGGATTTATTTAGCTTTTCAGTTTTCCAGTTATCAACCTCATAGCTGTGTCTGTTGTGATTTTTTTGCTTATAGTCAAAGGAACATTTAAATAACACCAACCCTCACTTCCAACACCACTTGTCAATTTCAAGGATCTACTAAGATCCCTGAGACTCTGTTTCCATTTCATTGAGACTACAGCACATGTCAGAAAGTGATCTACTCATTTAAACCTTGTTGAACCACAGAATCTTAGGGGTTGGAAGGGACCTCACAAAAACCATTGAGTCCAACTCCCCTGCCAGAGCAGGATCACCTAGATCAGGTCAGACAGAAATGCATCCAGGTGGGTTTTGAATGTCTCCAGAGAAGGAGATGCCATAACTTCTCTGGGCAGCTTGCTCCAGTCTTTGTCACCCTCACAGTGACAAAGCTTTTCCTTATGTTCACATGGAACCTCCTTTGCACCCATTGCCCCTTGTCCTGTCACTGGGTGTCTCTGAAAAGGGCCTGGCTCCATCCTCCTGACACTGCCCTGCACATCTTTATCAACAGCAATGAGGTCACCCTCAGGCTCTTCTGCTCCAAGCTAAAGAGCCCTCAGCTCCCTCAGGCTGTCCTCACAGGGAGATGTTTCACTGCCTGCAGCATTTTCGTGGCTCTGCACTGGACTCTTTCAAGCAGTTCCTGAGGTCCTTCTTGAACTGAGTGGCCCAGAATTGGACACAAAATTCCAGATGTGGCAGAAGGCAGCAGAGAACTAATGCCAGGAAAAGTGAAAAAATTCTTTTAGAAACACATTTCTGGTCAAAGCTGTCTCAATGGTGACTCTAGCATAGACAAATTTTAACCTCAAGAGACACTGTGTCCTGGGTGACCTGCTTCAGAGCTAACACAACTTGAGAAAACACAGCAAACGCTGGTTACTGTCAGCAGAGCTGATGCTCTGAGTGTGAACTTCCACAACATTTATCAAACTCTCTAATGTTTTCTCTAGCAATCCAGAGGGGGTTGACAACCATCTGAGAATAAAAACAATCATCCAAGTTTTAGTACTTGATTTCCTCTGACCTGCCTTTGCAGTCTGCTCTTGTCAGACACCAGCTGAATCACCAGCAACTTGAACTGGAGATTTTTTTGTGAGCTCCTCACTCACTAAGAACAGCCAAACGTTGCAAAAAGTTGGCTTGAGTCTTAAAATAAACTGGTTTGCAAGGAGGAGTTTAAATCTATAGACCAGTAGCAATGTCCTAAGCTGAAGTACATTCCTTAGCTAAATAGAACCATAGCATCATAAAATGGTTTGGGTTGGAAGGGATCTCCTAAAGTCACGCAGTCCAACACCCCTGCAGTCAGCAGGGACATTCTCCAATAGATCAAGTTTCTCAGAGCCTTGTTGAGCCTCACCTTGAATACCTTCAAGGATGGGGCCTCAACCACCTCCCTAGGCAACCTGTGCCAGTGTTCCACCATCCTCGTGGTAAAGAAGTTTCTCCTAACATCCAACCTAAATCTGCTCTTCTCTAGTTTGAAGCCATTTCCCCTCATCCTGTCACTGCAGCCCTCTGTAAACAGTCTCTCTGCAGCCTTCCTGTAGCCCCTTTCAGGTACTGGCAGGCTGCTATTAGATCTCCCCAGAGCCTTCTCTTCTGCAGGCTGAACAACCCCAGCTCCCTCAGCCTGTCCACACAGGTAAGACACTTCAACTGCCCTGAGCATCTTTGTGGCCCCCCTCTGGACCTGCTCCATCTAGTCCCTGTCCTTGTGTTGAGGGTTCCAGAGCTGGATTGCAGTACTCCAGGTAAGGTCTCACCAGAGCAGAATAAACACACAGAGGAGAATAAACACACAGTACTCTCAGCACTGCTCTCCTTAAGATAATCTGACGGTCCATCAAACAAACCAAGCTCGATGTATCAGTGAAAAAATCATCCTCATTTTTGCCACCATTCTCCTCACAGGGGTTGCTTTTGCTGCAGCCTGATGAACGATGGTCCTCTTGCACATGAACTTCAGTGGATGCACGAACAAGAGGAGGAACAGCTACCTTTTTGACCACAACTAGTCACCCAGGAAAACACTTCTCAGGTAATTCATGTGTACATCCCCAAGATAAAAGCTAAGGGGTGTCTCATGCCAGTCTGATTTGTCTAACTAGCCTTAGGAAGCTCAGCTATAAGCACTCCTGAAGTTAGACAAAGCTCTTTCTCCCTACTGTCCCAGTTTTAAAGTGGCAGAAAACCATCCAGTTATAGAAATGAAATCTACACACCACTGCTTAGTATATTAAAAAAAAAAAATCTGGCTAATATGCCACAGAAGCACAAATGTTGGTATTTAAATGAGTTGCTGCCTGCTTTATTACAGTGACATTTCAGTGCTGAATGTCCACCTTTCCCTGTTGGATCACAGCACACAGCATCAGGACTTTCTCCTGAAAAACACATTACTTTTCCTCTAGTCATGGGGTAATGAGGGGCAAAACCCCAATCCTGTTCTTTATGCTTTCCAAGGGGAAAACAACTGCAAAAAGTTCCTCTCCTCTTTGGTATAATTTACCAAACTGTGGAATCTAATTTTAGAGGCTAAGAGACCAACTTTTCCTGGGAAAAGAACAAACAGCCTTTGATGAGGCCAAAGTTCACATCCTTCGACTTTCAAGTCCTCACAGACAGCTTCTGAAAAGACTTGGGTGCAGCTTGTGGCAGGGATAGGAAAATGATGTGGTCCTGAATGCTTTTGCCTTAGAAGAAAGCTAGAGGCCCACAGCAAGCAGATTGGTGGAATTTCCTCTTAAAAGCCTACAAAGCAACCATTAAGCAGGTAATGGTTTCTTTTATTGCTCTTGAAGAGAGACTACCAGAATCTGACAATCTTCCTCCCTCCAGCTCTTCCTCCTCAAGGAGAGCAATTTGCAGGTGTGTCACTTCTCTGAGCTTGTATTCATGAGCAGTTCAAATTCCCTTAGTTCCAAAGCAGTCTTGAAGCACAAAACTGTGTTAACAACCACCCTTCCATACTGGTATCCACCTCTTCACCCCTCTCCTCCAGGGTGGTTTCTGGTTCCTCCAGAACTTCTCCAAGCATCTGCCCTATATATATGACCACTTGTCCTGCTTCACCTGCTTCTCACTCTGCCTGTAGGGCTCCAAATCCATTTAAATTGTGTTTCAGAGGAACATGTGACATGCTTAGTCACCTCTAAGTGGTTTTAGCAGAGTACAATGACCCTTTTTATGAAGGTTGAGCATTCTCATAAGCATCTTGAGAGGACAAACCCCTCAAATTCACACATGCTGTCTTGTCTTCTTCCTGAAAACAGTTTGTGCCTGCTTGCAGAATTCCAGCAGAGGTCTCCTCCACACCATCAGCAGGTTTGAGATAAGGCAGGAGCAAGCACTAATTGAATGACTTGAGTCTATCGAATACAAGAACACTTTATCTCCCTTACATGCCAGGTGAACAGCTACCTCAGCAGAGCACTGCCTGGCAACAGAGGGATCATGGAAGAGGTGGTCCATGGAAGGGCTGTGGTCAGTAGGTCAAGAGAGGTTCTTCTCTACTCTGCCCTGGTGAGGCTGCATCTGGGGTATTGTGTCCAGTTCTGGGCCTCTCAGTTTAAGAAGAACCTCTAGGAACTGCTTGAAAGAGTCCAGCACAGAGCCACAAAGATGATGGAGTGGAACATCTTCCTTATGAGGAGAGACTGAGGGAGCTGAGGGCTCTTTAGTTTGGAGAGGAGGAGCCTGAGAGGTGACTTCATTCATGTTTATAAAGATGTCCAGGGTGAGTGCCCAGAGGATGGATCTGCTGGGTGATGCCCAAAGACAGCACAAGGGGTACTGAGGGGAAGTTGAGGCATAGGAAGTTCCATGGAAACATTTTCCCTGTCAGGGTGATGGAACATTGGAACAGGCTGCCCAGGGGTTTGTGGGGTCTCCCTCTCTGGAGATATTCAAAACCCACCCGGCTGTGTTCCTGTGTGATCTGGTATAGGTGATCCTGCTCTGGCAGGGGCATTGGACTGGATGAGCTTTCCAGGTCCCTTCCAGCCTCCAATATTCTGTGATTCTGGAAAGGACATTCTGTGAACAGTTATGTTTGCAGACAGCACTGCAGCCCCCATTTCCCTCCTCAGAGAGATTCCTCTAAAACATCCTTTGGAGATCACAGAATCACAGAATGGTTTGGTTTGGAAGCGACATTAAAGATCAATCCCCCTTCCATGTGCAGGACACCCCCATAGACCTGCTTGCTCAAGACCACATCCAACATGGCCTTGAACACTGCCAGGGTTGAGGCTTCCCTGTGCAACTTGTTCCAGTGCCTCACTATCCACATGGGGAAGACTTTCTCTCTAATGTCTCATCCCAGTCAAGCTCCTTTCATTCTGAAGCCATTCCCCCTCATCCTATCACTACATGCCTTTGTCAAAAGCCCCTCTTCAGCTCTACTGGAGGCACCCTTCACACCCTGGAAGGCTGCTAGAAGACCTTGTCTTCTCCAGGCTGAACAACCTCAACTTTCAGCCTGTCTTCATAGAAGAGTGTGCTCCAGCTCTCTGAATGCAAGAAAAAAAAAATCCAAAAAACATGGATCCCTGTGTTGTTCTTAAGTATCTGTGGGTAGATTTTCAATCTGATAATTTATTCCCTAAAGCAGGGAATAAATTAATATTAGCTAATAACAGCTGCAAATACCTCTCCATAGCCTTCTGATAATGATGCTACTGAACTGCAAGAAGTTATTTTTTTCCAATCTTTCTTCTTGAAGAGATCTTCCATAAAAACTCTTTACATTTTCAGGAATTCATTAATGAGATGTTCTTTCCTTCCCTGACAGACACCGACAGCAGCCAACACTAACCAACAACTGTAAGGAGACATTAAGGATGACAGGGGAAGAGATTCAGGGAACAAGAGAGGGACAAACAGACTGAAAGGGAACCAAGCCAAAGGGGCAGCAACATTGGGGAGTAAAAGTGCTTGGGGAAGGAGGGGAGCTGGGAGAGACAAGTTGGGGAAGAGCATTGTTGAGGGTTAGGGCTGGATTGGTCACTAAACAAGTGACAGATGCTCTGTATGAAACCCTCTCCCTCCCCAAAGGGGAAGAGAAAAGGGAATAAGGGAGAGACTGATGGGCTGGAAAAGGAAAAAAAAATACTTTAATAAAAATAATAAAGTAAAATATACACAAACACAGAACTTGGTGAGAAATGAGAGCATTAGTGAGCAACATCAAGTGTCAGAAAAGGCAGATGAAGGAGTGTTGAGGCAAGGAGAGGAAAGGAAGATATACACAGCGGAGAAAGCAAAGCAAAAGAAAAGTCATGCCTGCTTTTTCAGAACACTCAATTTTCTTTTCCCAGTAGTTAGAGGCAGTTCAGCCAAGAGAAGGAAATACACAACCTCCTCTAGCAGTAACTAGGTTCATTCGACACAGTTGAGGATAATCCTCTTTTGCAAAATAAATTCGAATGCAGGTGAAGCAAACTGCCTTGGTGGGGGAAAAAATAATTGTTTTCAGCATCACACCAAGCACAGCAATTCAACTTGTACATAGCTGTCTCTTGCAGTACCATTGAACAGAAGCTTTTGTGAGGAGAGAAACTGAGGACATGGAGAAGCAACATCCCTCAACCCCTATCTGTGATGGGTAAGCTTTAAAACTAATAAAAGCTGCCCATGCCTCACTATACAGTAGCGAAGTACCTTCAGCTTCTATTGATTCCTGGCAGGCAATTAGGGCAGAATCTAATGTCTTTTCATGTTCCCAGATTGACATACAACTGAGAGCTCTTAATAACTCTTTCTTTTTTTCTTTTTAACTTCAGAAATTACTCAGATAGCTCCCCTGGGATGCATTTGTTCCATATATGCAACAAACTACATTTTCCTTCCCTTTCCATGAAATAATAGGAAAGATTTTTATTTTATTATTATTATTTTCAATTTGCCTTTGACTTCTCAAGCTTGACAAATTACATCCATGGCTGCCACTCAGCTCACAGCAATGAATTCTGTCTCCAGCAGAACTGTGCTGGTTGAATCCTAGGCTCAACATTGCATCTTAGGAAGAACAGACAGCACACATCCCTGAGAAGCACCCCTAAAGAGTGTTTTCAGTTGTCTCCACCTCCACCCTCAGCTATCTCAGGTCTGTCAATACAGAGCAGTTTTTATCAGTTAGATTATTTCAGGAATGACTAAGAATTAATTATTTTAGTCTGCAAATGGACTTTGGAGCTCAACTCTTTCCCCAGGCAATTACAACTAACTACACCAAGGAGAGCACCCACATGACGTTTATCCTGCTGTCCTTGCAACATTCAGTTCTCTTCAAGTTAATTGTTCACTGTGTAGACAAGTGGCTTAGAAGCTGGCTCAGGTCCCCAGGCACAAGGATTTACAGTTCTTTTCCAAACCTGCTCATGTAAGTCTGTTAAATCTATCATCTCGGAAAGTGTAGAGTTGTTTTTATGGCCCTTTTACGCTTTTGGCTTCAGTATCTCGGTAGGCTAAGTTTCACAGTTGACTTAACATCTTTAAGCTCCCAAAAGCAGGATTTACATCTTCTAACCTTACACTCAGCAAGCCTACTACAATAGCAGAGGAACAAAAGGGAATACAGACCACTAATTCTCATTTTCTTCCACTGTTAATCTACAGACTTTTCATCTTTTCCTGTTGGCTGCTTCTTTCCGACTGAAAAGAAGATCTTTGCAAGTCAGTGCTAATCAATTTGTTCTGACTTGTTTTCACTGGTTTAAAAAAAATATTAATCTGTAAAATGTGGAGAGCTAGAATTAAGAAAAGCTACACTATTGTGGGATGTAATTCAGACAGACACTCTTGAGGCTTCCTAAATGATGTCAACAGACACAACCTAATGAGCAACCGACTCTTGAACCATAGTACACAACTGGTATTACCTAGAGATGGGTGGAAGAGGTCCAGCACACAACAACTGTGCCTCTGCCATGCTTAATTTGACAGGTTAGGACTCCACATACACACACAGAGAGGCACAGAAGCACAATGGCTGCTAGATGAACTCCACACACTTCGCCAGGGAAGTCATCAGAGAAACCATGGCCCTACCCTGACTAGTTGAAGGCTGTAGAATCACAGAATCATGGAAACATTCAGGTTGGAAAAGCCCCTCAGGATCACCAAGTCCAACCCAGAACCCTACTCTACAAGGTTCACCCCTAAACCCTATCCCCAAGCACCACATCCAAACCACCTTGAAACACATCCAGGCTTGGGGAATCCACCACCTCCCTGGGCAGCACGTTCCAATGTCTGACCACTGGGAAAAAATTTTTCCTAATGCCCAGTCATAGCTTGAGGCCATTCCCTCTTGTCTATCACTAATTACCTATGAGAAGAGACCAGCACCAGCCTCTCTACAATATCCTTGTAGGTAGTTGTAGAGAGCAATGAGGTCTCCCCTCAGCCTCCTCTTTTCCAAACTGATCAGCTCCTTCAGTCACTCTTTGTAAGATTTATTCTGCATGCATCAGCATTGTTTATTCTGCCATGCATCAGCCCCATGGGCCAGAGGTGGCACCTGTCAGAAGAAGCTCTGTGGGTCACCTCACCAACTGAGGAAGACACTCAGAGCATGGGGGCTTTGTAAGATGTATGGGAGGAGCATTCTGAGGTTGTACAAGAGTTTTTAGGGGATGTTTAAGGGAGGAACCAAAGGCAGGAGGAGAGATCAAAGTGGTTTGGGATGGAACAAGTATGGGAAAATAGAGGGGTAAGGAGGTAAAAGAAGCTAGTCACCTGCAATGAGGTTGCTGGTTGGTGTGTCTGCCTGGCCATGCCCTGCATCTGATCAGTACAGTCTGTCCTGTATTCTCATCACAGGTTATGCCCAACTCTTTCTGTGGGTCTGGTTTCCACTCCTCTGCACGCACACATGCGTATGGGTTCCTGAATGCAGCACATGAGGCAGGAACACAGGTCACTGTGACCCATGTGTCCACAGTGCCAGCAGCCAGAGGAACAGCTGTTGTGTGGGCACCAGCAAACACCAGGCTGGACTCCCTGACCTGCATGGTTAAGTGGCCTGGGAGCTACATGTGCATGCATCTGTGACTGAGACAGGTGGCAGAGGTGACTACTGGAGGGGCCAAGAGCTCCAGGACTGCTGAAGAGATTGTGGGGGCTGGAGGTCCACCAAGAGACCTAGGTGGAGAGTGGCTGTGTGTGCATGTGTGCTATTCCCACTAACATACTCCCACCCTGCTCAGCCACAGAGCGCACAAGATGCTGCAGCAGCTCAGCCTCTATTGTGGTACCAGATCTGGAACCCCCTAACATCACTGAAGTGAAGCTTTCAAACATTTCACCATTCTTTTCTGTGTGAATGCTTTGTTGGAAAGAGACATCAGAACCAATCCCTGGAGAAGAGGAGGCTCAGGGGAGACCTTATTGCTTTCTACAACTACCTGAAGGGAGGTTGTAGCCAGGTGGGGGTTGGTCTCTTCTCCCAGGCAACTGGTGACAAAAGGAGAGGACACAGTCTCAAGCTGTGCCAGGGGAGGTTTAGGCTGGATGGTAGGGAAAAAAAAAAATCTTCACAGAAAGAGAGATTGGCCTTGGAATGGTCTGCCTGGGAGGTGATGGAGTCACCATCCCTGGAAGTGTTTAAAAAAACACTGGATGAGGCCCTTGGTGCCATGGCTTAGTTGATTGGAGGGTGTTAGGCAATAGGTTGGACTTGAAGATCTCAAAGGTCTTTTCCAACCTGGTTAATTCTATTGAGCTTTCTAATTCATGGCAATGTTCCTGACCTCTACCACTGACCTCTGAAAATGTGTCAAGAGGAATTAATTTTCTTTCATGTCCCATGTTGTCTGTAACACACAAGTAACCATTCCTCACAGGGCCCATGGAAACATACCATTTCCTGCTGCTTTCTCCTGCCCACAAATGACACACTGTGTGAACAAAGGACATACTGAACTTTGTGTCCTGCCCCAGATTTTCCTGTCTTTTTATTTTCTTTCTCTCCTTCTTTTGAGCTGGCTGCCTAAAGCTGTACAACCAAACCAGGTGAAGTATCTGGATACATACTTTGCTGTCTTTCACAGTCAGGAGCAAGGGAAATAGGCTTAGTTGGTGAAGTCAAGAAGTCCACTCAACCACTTAAGCCACTTACATCACTGGAAAAAGTGGTAGTTTCTTGGATAAAATGCATTGCCTCACAGCCTGACCCCATAATAAGAGAGCACAGTGGTGGATCATGACCTACAGGCATTAACAGACACCAGCTTCAGAACAAAAGTGTGCTTGAGATCACTTCCATTTATTAGTTAATTATTTACTAAACTGGGTTAGTTTTGTTTGTTTGTTTGTTTTTTAATCCAAAGAGCATTTACAAAATTATCCTGTTAATTTTGTACGAACATTTGTGAGGAGGGGGGAAAAAAGAAAAAATATAGAAAAAAAATACTTACTTGACATTTAGCTTTTTTTTTAACAACAATCCACACAGATATATTATGTTAGCAAGTAAGCTCCTTATTTTTCTGGTTACTAATATGGATATAGGGGCTGGGATGCCCTTAAATTGTGCTTGGCTTCTGAAAAGGATGAGTTTGGCTAATGTGAACCCCAGGAAACTCTCCATACATAAGAATTAACTGTAAAACCCTTTCACTGAAAAAAAGCCAAACCAAACCAATAAACACCAAAACAAGCAAACAAAAACCCCAACAACCTCCCCCTCCCCCAAAAAAAAGAAAGTACCAATAATAAACCCAAACCAAAATGAAAACCACCACAAAACCAAACCCAAATCAACAAAAAACAAACAAACAAAACCAACCAAGAAAAAACCCAGAAATTCAATTGAATTGAAATTCAATTCAACTGAAAACTGGTGTTTTCAGTAAGATTTGGATCCAGCTATCTTAAAAGCAAAAGGGTTTGAAAAGACATATTATCTGCCCTTTAAATTGGTTGCTTATCTATGGATTGTTATCAGCACACTTTCTTCCTCCAGCTAAGGTGCTGAGAACACAGACACTACCCTGTCAGGGTAACAAGCACGTTTATGCCAATCTATCAGTGGAAAATATTGATGAGATATTTGTAAGACCCTGGATAAATGTGTTGGGCCAAAAATTTTGGACATCAAATTGATACCTAGCATTACAAAACAAACAAACAAACAAAATAGTCATTTAGTATTTTTTTTCATCAATCAAAGCAAGGTAGGGTTACATCAACAAAGACTGGATTATTCACCACTTACTGAAATTCTGCTTACTTGAATCTGTTGAAATTTGGACATCCTTTGCTGATCCCTGTGGTGACCCATCAACATCATCATCTTCATCTGTGAAAACAGAAACAGTTTGAGAAAGGATTCCTGTTAATCTGAACTAGAGAAAGAATAACAAAAAAACAAAACAGAACAAAAAAAAAAAAAAACCCAAACAAACAAAAAAAAAAAGTGTTTGCCATTTCATGATGGTTTCCACCAGGGAAGCCCAAAGAAGCTAACACAAAAGGATTCAGTCAAAAAAAAGCACATTTTCTTCTTCTGCTTATTTTATAATAATCCATATTATTTAAACAAATGACCAACATTAAAGAAACCCAAACTTGCACTGTCTTGTAACTACAAGAAAACATACCTCAAATCCCTCTATTATTAGCTTTAATATTGCTACTACTGTTCTGCATCCCTTTTCTTGAGCTGTGATGATTGCCTAGGGTTGAAGTTTATATGGTTTCCATTAAGTTTTAAATCACCAAAGCAGTCCAGGAACTGCAGTAAGAGCTTTCCAGAAGCATGGCTATTATATAAATAATTTCCATAACTGAAAAATAAATTTGCTGACATCCAAAAAGGAAAAAATAAATATATTACTGCACTCCAGAAGAGGACTTTGACAGCAGCTCATTGCTGTCACTAAAAGCAAGGACCTGACATGTCAGATAATAACACAGCTCATAAAATCATACATAAAATGCTTTGAAAAGATCATAATAAAAGCTACTAACATTTACATTTGCTTCTGTGAAGCTAGAGTATCCTGACTGCATTCTCATTCCTGACACTCAGATCCATACAGGAAGACTGGTGCAATTCCAAAGGTGATAATTTTTTCTAGTCTAAGGGTGGCAATAGAATCATGGAATGGTTTGGGCTGGAAGGTGTCTTAAAGATCACCCAATCCCATAAACAAGGACACCTTCCACTAGACGAGGTTGCTCATGGCCCCATCCAACCTGACCATCAGCCAACCTCATCACATAATCACACTCCTACCCACTCAAACTCCCACTCAGCCTTGACTGGGAGGCAGACAAAGCTCCTGAAAGATAAAAGCCAGGCAACACCTTTGTAAAATCCATGCCTTGCAGATGAGGGAGAAAGTAGGAAACTGAAGCACAACCCTAGAGACAGAAAATAAAAACAGTAAAGTCAGATAGTAGGGAAACCTTCCAAGAAGCAGAATCACAGCATGTCAAAAAAGGTGTGTTCTACTGAATTATCTGGGTAATGACTGACTTCCACCAAGTCAAATGAGTACAAGAAAGACCAACAACAATGTTTCTGGGTTGGGGTTTTTAAAATATAAAAGAGAAGTTGAAATACTTTCCCCATTACAGCTGACAAACAAACTTTCATATTGGAAAGAAATCTAGCCATTAAGGTTTTGAAACCTGAAGGTCTGAAGTGAGTGGAAGCTGAATGCCTTCCTGAATTTCACTTCAGACAAAATCAGATTTAAAAAAAAAAAAAAAAAAAAAAGATTAGTACATACAATGAGAAATGAAAGAATTCCTGGCTGCTCCCAATTCTCTCCTTTTTCTAAGTTTAGATGGGAAGAAGCTGACATTTTTCTTTTATTACTCTTTCTCCCTTGTCTGAGTAATCAGGAAATCTATACTAATAGCATCCTGAGACTATTCCAGTGAAGTTCAATGACTATTTCTGAACACACTAAAAGAGGAGTCACTTGGAGGAAGTGAAGAGAACTGCTCTGCCAGGGCTTCTCCTGGTAACACAAAAGAGTTTTGAACAGCCACTTTCAGCACAGAGATGTGCACTGAATGTTGCCTATGAAGGTTAGCATTTACTAAGTGGCAAAAGCTAACCCGGACAGATGCTCCCCAACAGGTCAACAATGATGATGCACTCATTCTCTGCCTAGGACAAGTCATCTGGCACTTGCCAGTCATCAGCTTGGGAAGAGCTGTGTCTGCAGCAGTTAACTCATCCAGGTGACAGTCAGAGCTTCTTTGGTACTTCAAAGTGGTCTTTTTGTGCTCTTCTGATCAATGCCTTTTTCCAGCTGTGGCAACAGAAGAGCACCCTTCATGCATGCTCATGAGCACTTCTGAATGAGCAAGCTTGCTGTGTCCTACACAAGTGCTAATTATCCTCCAGTGTGTGCAATCTTTAATGAGATCTCCCACCCTGCATCTACATCTTCCCCTGAAGAAGCATCAGTGACACCCAGGGCAGCTGTCCCAAGATGCACCATAGCCAGAAGAGCTCAAAACATGTCCTGAAAAGCACCAGGGAGCTGCTGGACCCCTGAGGTAACTTTCAGCATGTGCCAGGACCTAGTGAGTTTTAGAAAGAAAATGCAGGTCTCCTCTGTGAGCATGGACAATAAGAAGGACTACTGGGCCAGAGCACCAAGCTCTCTGGGTGCAGGATGATAGGAAAACCAGTTCAAGGCAGTTTCCAGCTCCATTCTGAAGGAAGGATCTGGGCAGAGGGAAAGCTCTGCATAGTGATGGCATTTGGTACCTTTGGCAGGGACCTGCAGACAGCTGATCTCCAGCAGATGACCGAGAGCAGCAAAACTCCAGCAACGGGTCTTAAAGCAAGGCTCAACAGGATGTGAACAGTGTAACAAGGAGCCACATGGGGAGCCACCAGACTTGTAGCTGAACATCAGAGACCTAGGTGCTGAAACAAGTGTCACACACCATTAAGGAAAAGCAGAACAAAACACCTCACGTGCAAGCAGACCACATGTAAATACTCTTCTCCTCTCCATGCCTCAGCCTTTGGCTGTGCCCACAGCCATGGACCACTGACCATGAAAAAAGGAAGATGTCAAGTGCTGGGGGCAACCATCAAGCTCAGAAGTATGACTGAGATCAACAGCAGGAAGAAAGGGGAGTGTTCCCACAGCTCAGCTCCTGATCCCTTGGGTGTCAGCAGCCCTTCCACCCTGCCCTCCACATGATGGGGAGGTGAACCCAAGAAGCAGAAATTCTCACAGACTGGCAGAAGACAGATCCGGTGTTAGAAAAGAGGTTTTTCAGGGTGTTGCTGTATTTTATCTGGGTATGTGCATACTGAGCTTTATAAAATGGCATTCTGGCTTTCCAAATGTGTTTTCTTTTTTTTTTTTTTTAATACAGTCACAGAATTGTCAGGATTGGAAGGTACCTCAAGGGTCATCCAGTCCCAACCCCCCTGCCATGGGCAGGGACACCTCACACTACAGCAGGTTGCTCACAGCCACATCCAGCCTGGCTGCAAAAACCTCCAGGGATGAGGCTTCCACCACCTCACTGGGCAACCTCTTCCAGTGTCTCACCACTCTCATGGGGAAGAATTTCTTCCTAATATCTAATCTAAACCCTCCTCCTCTAGCTTTATTCCATTCCTCCCAGTCCTATCACCACCCTGCATCCTAAAAAGTCCCTCCCCAGCTTTCTTGTAGCCCCCTTCAGATACTGGAAGGCCACAAGAAGGTCACCTCGGAGCCTTCTCTTCTCCACACTGAACAGCCCCAACTCTCTCAGTCTGTCTCCATAGCAGAGGAGCTCCAGCCCTCTATCATCCTGGTGGCCCTTCTCTGGACACCTTCCAGCATGTCCAGATCCCTCTTGTAATAGAGGCTCCAGAACTGGATGCAGTACTCCAGGTGGGGTCTCAGCAGAGCTGAGCAGAGGGGGAGAATCACCTCCCTTGACCTGCTGGCCACACTTCTCCTGATGCAGCCCAGGCTCTGGTTGGCTTTCTGGGCTGCAAGTGCACATTGACAGCTCCTGTTGAGCTTCTCATCCACCAGCACCCCCAAATCCCTCTCCTCAGGGCTGCTCTCAAGCCAGTCCCTGCCCAATCTGTATCAGTGCTTGGGATTGCCCTCACCCAGATGCAGGATCTTGCATTTGGTCTTGTTGAACCTCATGGGGTAGGCATGGGCCCAGCTTTCCAGCCTGTCCAGGTCTCTCTGGATAGATCCCTTCCCTCCAGCCTGTCAGCCACACCAGACAGCTTGGTGTCATTGGTGAACTTTCTGAGGCTGCACTCAATGCCACTGTCCATGTCACTGACAAGATGTTAAACGAGACTGGTCCCAGTACTCATATTAAAGCACTGGAAATGGTCCAGATTAAGTTACTGTTTTCCCTGACCGCTAGATAATGATTGATCTGCACTGCATTTACTCAATTCAAAGTACAAAACACACATTTTAATCAAAGAAATGCAAAAAAAATGTTTTCACCTCACAAAAGCTTAAATGTGAGTAGCACGAACTGATTCACTTAGCATGTAGCCTAAGTCCTAAAGTGCAAAACTTTCTCTTCTATTGGATTAAAATAATGAGAGATGAGACTAGAAGCTGCAGCAAGCTTCTAACCTTGGCTTCTGTGTTCAATTTGTACTTAGAGGTGATTTTAAAATGATAAAAAGAACAAGTTTAAGTCTGACATGTTGAAAGGACACATCACTGTTTAAAAGACAAACTCAGTTAACATCAGAAGAGTCACAACCAAAGAGGTGTTTAAAAGTTTGTTGATTAACTTCTGTTAATGATAATATACCTTTATCTTCATTTAAGCCCTTGGAACACTACCAGCATACCTAACAACAGATTTGAACCAAGGTTTACAATTGTGGTGGGTTGAAAAGAAATTAAAAGGCATAGCCTTAAAACCACCACAACAGCAAAACAAAGTTCATCCAGGTGGATTTTTGGTATTCCTTATGTTAGGGACATAAAAAACTCCATGATGTTCAAAGCTTGTGCTGTATTTCCCCTTCTCCCATCAAACTGATTAAAAAGGAAAATAACTCACTGATAAAGACACACCAACCCAAGCAACATAAAGCCTCCACTCCACATCCACACTTTTATAGGTCACTTCAGTATACTTAGGTTAGGCAGACTTAGGGTCATGTAGGTTATGCAGTAGCAGGACTCATGCTATAGCTTCTGCACATGAGAATGTGCAGTGAGGAGCTGCCCTCACTAAAACCAAACCCACATGTTCAGTGCAGAAGGTTCAGGTGGAAAAATGTGCCCTTGAAAATATTTAAGTTTACAGAATAACAGAGTGGTTTGGGTTTGAAGGGACCTCCAAAGGTCAACTAGCCCAACACCCCTGCAGTCAGGGTCAGGTTGCTCAGAGCCCTGTTGTGACTGCCCTTGAATACATCCAAGGATGGGGCCTCATCCACCTCCCTGGGAAACCTGTTCCAGTGTTCCACCACCTTCACAGTAAAGAAGTTCCTCCTAACATCCAATCTATATCTACTCTTCTCTAGTTTGAAGCCATTTCCCCTCATCCTGTCACTGCAGCCCTTTGTAAACAGTCTCTCTGCAGCCTTCTTGTAGCCCCCTTCAGGTACTGGCAGGCTGCTGTTAGGTCTCCCTGGAGCCTTCTCTTCTGTAGGCTGAACAACCCCAGTTCCATCCTTAGAGTAGAGGTGTTCCAACCCCCGATCATCTTTGTGGCCCTCCTCTGGACCTGCTCTATCAGGTCCACATCCTTCCTGCGTGAAGGGCTCCAGAGATGGACACAGTACTTCTACAACCTATATTTAGCCTACCTTTTATTTGCTTTCCTGATATATTAAAGCACCAGAAGAAAGGCTTTACAAGAACATAATCATCAAAATTCTACATCAGGAAAATGCTTCAGCATCTTAAACTATTCTCTTGATCCTAAAGAGCTGCTAAACAAACATACACTCTAGATGGCAGCAGAACATTACCCTCCAAAACACCTAATTTCCTTTCAGTACAGAAATCTTAGGAGGACAGATGCTTAACCAAAAAGGCAAACAAAAATATCTGTGTACATCGTGTGCCAAATAAAAAAAGTCAACATATCTATCAGCAAGGGTTTGTAGCAAAGATAACACTAATCTGCTAAGCAAATTTGGGGATCTTAGGTTTTCCCTTTCTGCATGCTTACTGCTTAAAGAACAGTTTTCAAACAGAACTGGACCAGTTTCAGCATTTTTGCACCAAGCCTACACTAAAAACCAAAAAATCTCCTTTGTCCAACAATTCATATTATTGCCACAAAAGCCAGTGAAAATTAGCAATCATTATGCTTCAGTGGATTATACCACCTGGTTAAACATGCTTGACAATTAGCTGCATTCACAGGATCACAGGATGCTAGGGGTTGGAAGGGACCTCTGGAGATCACCAAGTCCAATCCCCCTGCCAGAGCAGGACCATAGAATCTAGCAAGGTCACACAGGAACACATCCAAATGGGGCCTGAAAGTCCCCAGAGAAGGAGACTCCACAACCTCTCTGTGACCCTCACAATGAAGAAGTTCCTCCTTATGTTGAGGTAGAACTTCCTGTGCTGTAGTTTCTATCCATTGCCCCTTGTCCTATCACAGGGTGCACCTGAGCAGAGCCTGTCCCCTCCCTCTTTACACTCAGCCCTCAGATATTTATAAACATTTATAAAATCCCCTCTCAGTCTTCTCCAGACTAAACACCCCCAGGGCTCTCAGCCTCTCCTCACAGGGCAGTGCTCCAGTCCCTTCAGCATCCTTGTAGCTCTCCCTTGGACTCTCTCAAGTAGATCCCTGTCCCTCTTGAACTGGGGAGCCCAGAACTGGATGCAATATTCCAGGTGTGGCCTCAAAAGGGCAGAGCAGAGGGGGAGGAGAACCTCCCTTGATCTGCTGGATACACTCTTCTTAATGCACCCCAGGATCCCATTGTCCCTCTTGGCCACAAGGGCACATTGCTGACCCATGGATAACTTGTTATCCACCAGGACTCCCAGGTCCTTCTCCACAGGGCTGTTCTACAGCAGATTGCCTCCTAAACATTTGACTTTGAAAAGTTGGGGTTTTTTTACCTGTTTCTGTTTGCAAATTTTCTGATATTCTGAAACAATGCAGTTTGCTGAAGTTGCGAGAGAACAACTGGACACAGCTTGGAGGAAGGATCATGTTCCTTAATCTTCCAAAAGTACATTCTGGTGGGACAATTATGTAGCAAGCAGCATGAGCCTGAAAATAGAAGCATCAATTTAGAACTTGGTGAGGCACAAAGGAAGCAAATTTGTTTGTATTTGTTTGGAATTGCACAACTCAGGCTAGAAGGTGTACAGATCTTTTTGCTGACCACCTTCACGAAATCCATTGATTTTTCATATAATCAATTAATGTCAAGTCTTAAGATGTGAAGAAAACTCCAAGCACTACAAACCTGCTTTCTTGCAAACTAAATGTTTTGTGCAGCTAGGGAATCACAGAGTTGTTGAGGTTGGAAAAGACCTCTAAGGTCATCAATTCCAACCATAATCCAACAGCCGTGACCACTAAACTATATCCTAAAGCAAAGCCTCTACAGGCTTCTTGAACACCTCTAGGGATGACAACTCCATCACCTCCCTGGACAGCCTGCTCCACTCTTTATCAGTAAAGAAATTGTTCCTAATATCCAACCTAAACCTCCCCTGTCACAGCTTCAGCCCATTTCCTCTCATCCTGTCACTGGTTACTTGGGAGAAGCATAGAATCATAGAATCTTTTCAATTGGATAAGACCTTTAAGATCATCGAGTCAAACCATTCCCTAACTCTATCAAGTCTGGTGTTAGAACATGTCCCTCAGCACCACATCTCTTCATCTTCTAAATACCTCCACAGATGGGGATTCAAACAACTCCTTGGGGAGTCTGTTCCAGTGTTTGAGAACCGTTTCAGTGAAGAAGTTTCTTCTAATGTCCAACCTAAACCTTCCTTTGTGCACAATTTGAGGCCATTTCCTCTTGTCCTATTGCCTTGGAGAAGAAACCAACCCTTACCTGGCTCCAACAACTCAGAGACCTGTAGAGAGCCAGAAGGTCTCCCCTGAGACTCCTCCAGACTAAACAAACCCAGGTCCCTCACCTGCTCCTCACAAGACCTGTGCTCTAGGCACTTCACCAGCTTCATTGTCCTTCCTCTGGACACATTCCAGCACTTCCAATGTCCTTCGTGGAGCAAGTGGCTGAAAAGTGAACCCAACACTCAAGGTGTGACCTCACCAGTGCCCACTGAAGGAGGACAATCACCTCCCTGGCCCCACTGGCCCCACTATTGCTGATACAGGCAAGGATGCCATTGACTTATGCAGGGAAATGTAAAGCTTTGGTCTCAAAGCCTGGCTCTTCCATCCCATACAGCTCCTTACCGGAGAGGTGGGAAAGGCAGGCAGGTTAAACCAAACAGCCTGAAAACAACAATACCCTCTTACACAGCTGCACCCACTCTCAGATCAGAGAGGACACTTTTTGGAGCTTGATTCCCAAACATGAATGGCTAGCTTTCTGCCTGCACACCTGTGTGAGATCTTCTGCCATTGATGAAGTATGTGTGGCCACACAGCCTGCTACAGCTGTCACTGTTCTCGAAGACAGCCCCCTCTCACCTCATAAACTGTCAATCAAATTAAAAATAAAACCCCCATAACACTCTGAGAAAGAACTAAATTATTCAGATCACACCTGAGACACTGAATAACCTCAGGATTTAATTCTACATCATTATCATACATAGTACCTTGCCTTGTATTAAGTGACAAATTCATTTCCCATCCCACCTGGTGGTACTTTGCACTTTTACCATATTTCAGTAAAAGGGAGCATTAAGTGGGTGGAACAATTTATTATCTGCACAGCAGACTGTGTATCAGTCTGTGAAAGGCTTTCATGAGGACTACTGAAAGGTACCATCATTTTGCACAGGAATTAAACCTGCCTCATGTGAACAGAAAACCACAGAAACATACTGACAGCTTAGAAAACAAAAACCCAACCACACAGGTTCAGAACCATTCCAACACTGAAAGAGGAATAAGCCTATCAGAATGGCAAGTCTTTGACCTTGCAGAGCTCATGTAATTTGAAAGAAATTCTGATTTCACACAGAAGCTCCAGGCTTCTAGGCAGCAATTTATAATAATCAGTCCCTGTTAAAAATTAATTCCATTGGGTTTATGTAAAGTTTAACTGGGATTTTTGAGAGCTGCTTATTTTAATGACTAATGGGCAGGATGCAGAAGTCAGATTCTCCACCTAATTCAGAAATACAAGTAGGTGTACAAATTAAGTGTGTATAAAGTGTATTTATGGACTGTACAAATAAAGCATATTGATATAAAGCATTTAAATAAGAATATGTAGATATAGACACAGATACACACACATATAAAGTTTCCCACCAATATAGGCAACAGCACAACATACCAGGATGCCACACCATTCACATCTCATGCCAGACAGCACCTCAGAAGAGCCACAGGTTTTTTTGCAGACTTCACAACGAGCACTTGAAGAAAGGTTTCCCTCCCTCCAGTGGTGATGGTAAGTATCCTGGGGGAACAGAAGCACCTTCAACTTAACTCTAAAGTCAGCAATTCAAACTGTTCTGAGGAAACAGCAACACAGATTAGGACATTAGGTATTTTTTCATTATAAGTATGAACTGGAAGGATCTCACATTTCACCCAAACTACAAAAAAAATTTATCACATGGTGCTTTTTCCTCACAGTCCACCCAAAACCATATTCTTTTTTAGTAAAAAGATCCTGAAAGGTCAGTATTATGAATGTGTTTTACAGTGAGAAGCTAGGCAGTCTTGCTTCAGTCAGATTGCAGGAAGTCTGAGGAACATGCTAAGGCTTCAGTGATGCAGCTAACAACTCAACATACAGGGGAAAAAAAAAAAAAAAAAAAAAGTTCCATGCCAGCTTCTGAAATGTACATTTTTAGGTATGATGCTTGATTTTTTTTCCTCCAGATTAGGAACTTGTATACACTGCACAGACTTTTCAACACAGCTTCAATAAGCATCATGAACATTTTAGAACTCAAGCTCATCTCACTATCTGTGACACATTCTGAAGCTACACACTTCCTTTGTCTGCCAATAAGCAAGAAAGAATGCTTTGATAATTGGCAGCAGGCAAAAGAAAAGGCCAAGACTCCTCCCTCTCCTCTAGCCCATGTTTTCACAGTGAAAATTCATGACTGTTTTCTGCTGCAAAGACATCTGCACTTACGTGGTCCTGGTGCCCATCCTGGTGACACTGCCGGCAGTCACTGCAAGCAAACAGGATACAGTCTGTGTGCACATGTAGCTCACAAACTAAAAGCATGAAAACAAGAAAACTTCTTTAAGCTGGAAACCCTGGTGTGTTTGCAGCTCCTTTCACCCTCCCTCTCTCCCTCTAGCTCTCCTCCATCACCACCTTTCATGCTGTACTTTCCTTTAAGCTCTTTTTAGTTTGTCAGTCAGTGTAAGAAGTTTATCAGCATCATCCTGTGTGCTGCTCTGTTTCCTTTGTGTTAAACTGATGCAGAAAGTATAAAGAAAGGCTGAGCTAATTTTGTTCACAACCACTTGTCATATTTCCTCCAACAAAGCAAGTTAAATTTGTAACAACTGCTTGGCTTGCCACAGCTTTGTCTTGCAAAGTTTCATGGGAACCAGTGCCTACTCCAGTATAATCCTGCCTGCAGCCTACTTGGATTTAATCAACCCCAAAAAACCCACCCTGAATGTTAGAAGCATTAGAAGTTCTGCTGCATCCAAATACCAAGTCCTGAGTGCAAAAGTAATGTTCTTCCTGAAGCAATACTCCACTCCCTTTTATAAACCCTTTTCCAAACCCTACTGCAGAGCAAGCAGGCACTCCATGAGTGGCTTCAAAAGAGCAGCAACAGCTCCTCTCTCTCCATTGCTGGAGCTGTCAGAAGCACAAGGAAACAAGAGATGAGGTGTGTGAAAGTCCCCAGCTCCTGCAAAGCAGGGATCACTGCCATCAAAGCTGCAGCCAGTCAGTCCTGCACTTCCCTCCTGCCCTGTCTCACTCCTGGTCCCACAAATGGGGCCAAGGAGGGATGGGTCACCAACCCATGTGGCATGCCTGGACCAGCATGGACTTGATTATGCTTGCAGTGACACATGCTGATGTCAGAACATGCAAAATGACTGGAGAATGTCCCTCTCAGGGAGAGAGCAAGAGCCAGAAAGTGTGTTTTACACAGGAAATAAATCCTTTTTATTCCCAGATGGGGTTTGGACAAGATGACCCTTAAAAGTCTCTTCCAACCCAAAGCATTCTGTGACTCTATGACACTCAATTGATTTAATTTTAAACTTGACCAGAATAATCTGGAACATTGATCTCAGAGAAAATTTGTCCAAGCTGTGTTTGCATATGGTAAATCACCACTTTGCTGTCAGGAAAAGGAACATAATCACTTTTTCAGGGCAGTTTCCTAAGAAAGCTTAACATTCCAGGTCAGGGTGTTTGGGGCTCTGAGCAACCTGCTCTAGTTGCAGATGTCCTTGCTGACTGTGGTGGGGGTGGGACAAGATGACCTTTAAAGGTTCTTCCAACACAAAGCAGTCTATGATTCTCTGATTATCTTCCAAAATATCTTTTATCTGCTGTAGCTGGAAGAAGCTTTAATGAAACCTAGAAAACTTTAAACAAGCTTGTTTTGGATAAAATACCTTCATTATTAAAAAACTGACTTTAAGTAGCAGATGTGAAAGAACAGAGAATCTAAAAAAATAGAACTCAGCTAAAATGCTATGCTGCAGAGCATCAGTCATAACAGAAAACATAAAAAACCAACCCAACCAACCAACACAAACAAAACCACAAAAAAAAAAACCCACAAAAAAACAAACTCAAAAAATACCAAACAAAAAAAGCCACAAAGAAAAATCAAAACAAAAAACCCCACAAACAAACAATAAAAACCAAAAAGCATCAAACCCTAAAATACCTCAAAATAACCCTAAAATATCTAGCTTCATTAAGAGTTAGAAAAGTTCTCTTCAGACCTCACAGACAGAGACTAATAAAAAAAAAAGATTCTCCTCGAGCTGCCTTTTAAAGACTTGTATATACAAGCACTCTGGGAAGGCATCTGATTTTTCATGGAGTAAATGAAAAAAAAAAAAAAAAAAAAAAGAGGCAAGTGTCAAATTCTTCAGATTTTTCTTCTGCTCTCCTCAAACAGGTTATTGCTCCAGGCACACAAAAAGAAAAAATCCAAAGACTGTAACCTGGAGATTGTCAGGTGGCAACATCAGGTACTCTGTTCCACACCCATCTGAAAGCACCTTGAAAACTGTATTAAATTACATAGGGAATAACACCTTATTTTGAAATCACTCTAGAAGAAGCCGTCAGCACTCACACTGTCTTACTCTAACCCCACAGAAGACACCACCACCAAACCAAATGTTATTTCCACAGGGCTTCCTAAGTCAACCAACGAGCTTTCACAGAATCACAGAATGTTAGGGGCTGGAAGGGACCTCAAAAGATCATCCAGCTCAGGATCACCTATACCAGATCACAGAGAAACACATCCAGGTGGGTTTTGAATATCTCCAGAGAGGGAGATTCCACATCCCCCTTGACAGCCTGTTCCAGTGTTCACAGGGAAAAAATTTTTCCTGATGTTTCCTATGCCTCAGCTTCCACCGCTGCCCCTTCTGCTGTCACTGGGCATCACCCAGCAGAGCTTCACTCCATCCCCTTGGCACTCACCCTGCACATTTTTATAAATATTAACATGGTCACCCCTCAGGCTCCTCCTCTCCAAGCTAAAGAGCCTCAGCTCCCTCAGGCTCTCCTCATAATGAAGATGTTCCACTCATCATCTTTGTGGCTCTGTGCTGGACTCTTTCAAGCAGTTCCCTGAGGTCCTTCTTGAACTGAGGGGCCCAGAACTGGACACAGTATTCCAGATGCAGCCTCACCAGACCATGTACAGCTCCCATGATGTGTGTCTTCTATGAGCTGAAGAACATTTATAGAAGTGTGACATGGTCCCTCACAGAATCACAAGAGTTTGGAATGGGCTGCCCAGGGAGGTGGTGGGGTCAGCGTCCCTGGAAGTGTTTAAAATAAGACTGGAGGAGGCACTTAGTGCCATGGTTTAGTTGATGAGATGGTGTTGGGTGATAGGTTGGACTTGATGATCTCTGAGGTCTTTTCCAACCTGGTTAATTCTGTGTGATTCTGTGAGTCGAAAGGGACCTCTGGAGATCACCTATCCACCTCCCCCAGCTGAAGAAGGTTCACTCAGAGCAGGTTGCACAGCACAGCTAGTTAGCATCCAGGCAAGTTTTGAACAATTCCAGAGATGGAGACTCCATCACCTCTCTGGGCAGCCTGGTCCTGCTTGTGTTTAGATGGCATTTCTTGCCTTCAAGTTTGTGTCCCTTATGTCTTGCTCCATCCTTGGGCACAACTGAAAAAAACCTGGCCCCACTCTCCTGGTACCCATCCTCTAAGTATTTTAAGCATTAGGTATTCTCTTTTCCAGATTAAAAAGTCCCAAGTCCCTCAGCCTTTCTTCTTAAGAGATGTTCTAGTGCCATAACCATCTATGCATCCTTTCCTTGTACCTTTTCAAGCAGTTCCCTGTCCTTTTTGAACTGGGGAACCCAGAACTGGACCCAGTACAGTAGATAAGGCAGAGTAGAAGGACAGGAGAATCTCCCTGAACCTGCTTGCCACTCTTCTTGATGCACCCCAGGATACCCACTGGCCTTTTAGCCACAGGGGCACACTGCTGGCTCATGTCATCCTGTTGTCCACCAGAACTCCAAGGTCCTTCTCCATGGAGCTGCTTTCCAGCAGGTCAGTCCCCAGCCTGTACTGATACATGTGGTTATTCCTCCCTAAGTGCAGTACCACACACTTGTTGAGCTTCATAAGGATAACTCCCTGCCCAACTCTCCAGCCTGTCCAGGTCATGCTGGATGGCAGCGCAGCTTTCTGGTGTATCAGCCACCCCTCCTATTTTGTATCATCAGCAAACTTGCTGAAGGTACACTCTGTCCCCTCATCCAAGTCACTGACGAATATATTGAACATCCTCCACTCTCATCTCTCCATATTCATAGATACGATGTAACAGCAATATTGTACAGTTGTGCCAATTCAGCTACCAGGAAAGTTTGATGCTTTGAGTCATAGACTCACTAAAGGATACAGCCCTTTGCTGTGCTTTGTAGGAACACAGAGGAATTTTTCCCCTTGGTGCAATTCACATCTACTGCTCCTAACACCACCAACAACTTAAAATTAGTAAGAAAATGTGTGCATGTGAAGGGTGGGAATTAAACCCTAAGGGCAGTTATCCCACTGATAGGAAAGATGAAATTTTCAGTATGGAGAGAGCAAGACAAACCAAAAATTGGTAATAAATTGTGTGCATGTGAAGGGTGGGAATTAAACCCTAAGGGCAGTTATCCCACTGATGGGAACAGAGTGTGCGTGTGTAGTCACACAGACCCTGGAGGTAACCAAAGTGGGCATCTGGGTGAAACAATGCCCATACAAGTAGGGTCTTTTAAGCAAGATGGCAACATGACTAGGGTCTTTTAAGCAAGATGGCAACATGACTAGGGTCTTTTAAGCAGGATGGCAACATGACTAGGGTCTTTTAAGCAGGATGGCAACATGACTAGGGTCTTTTAAGCAAGATGGCAACATGACTAGGGTCTTTTAAGCAAGATGGCAACATGACTAGGGTCTTTTAAGCAGGATGGCAACATGACTAGGGTCTTTTAAGCAGGATGGCAACATGACTAGGGTCTTTTAAGCAGGATGGCAACATGACTAGGGTCTTTTAAGCAGGATGGCAACATGACTAGGGTCTTTTAAGCAAGATGGCAACATGACTAGGGTCTTTTAAGCAAGATGGCAACATGACTAGGGTCTTTTAAGCAGGATGGCAACATGACTAGGGTCTTTTAAGCAAGATGGCAACATGACTAGGGTCTTTTAAGCAGGATGGCAACATGACTAGGGTCTTTTAAGCAGGATGGCAACATGACTAGGGTCTTTTAAGCAAGATGGCAACATGACTAGGGTCTTTTAAGCAAGATGGCAACATGACTAGGGTCTTTTAAGCAAGATGGCAACATGACTAGGGTCTTTTAAGCAAGATGGCAACATGACTAGGGTCTTTTAAGCAAGATGGCAACATGACTAGGGTCTTTTAAGCAGGATGGCAACATGACTAGGGTCTTTTAAGCAGGATGGCAACATGACTAGGGTCTTTTAAGCAAGATGGCAACATGACTAGGGTCTTTTAAGCAGGATGGCAACATGACTAGGGTCTTTTAAGCAAGATGGCAACATGACTAGGGTCTTTTAAGCAAGATGGCAACATGACTAGGGTCTTTTAAGCAGGATGGCAACATGACTAGGGTCTTTTAAGCAGGATGGCAACATGACTAGGGTCTTTTAAGCAGGATGGCAACATGACTAGGGTCTTTTAAGCAGGATGGCAACATGACTAGGGTCTTTTAAGCAAGATGGCAACATGACTAGGGTCTTTTAAGCAGGATGGCAACATGACTAGGGTCTTTTAAGCAAGATGGCAACATGACTAGGGTCTTTTAAGTAAGATGGCAACATGACTAGGGTCTTTTAAGCAGGATGGCAACATGACTAGGGTCTTTTAAGCAAGATGGCAACATGACTAGGGTCTTTTAAGCAAGATGGCAACATGACTAGGGTCTTTTAAGCAGGATGGCAACATGACTAGGGTCTTTTAAGCAGGATGGCAACATGACTAGGGTCTTTTAAGCAGGATGGCAACATGACTAGGGTCTTTTAAGCAGGATGGCAACATGACTAGGGTCTTTTAAGCAGGATGGCAACATGACTACGGTCTTTTAAGCAGGATGGCAACATGACTAGGGTCTTTTAAGCAAGATGGCAACATGACTAGGGTCTTTTAAGCAGGATGGCAACATGACTAGGGTCTTTTAAGCAGGATGGCAACATGACTAGGGTCTTTTAAGCAAGATGGCAACATGACTAGGGTCTTTTAAGCAAGATGGCAACATGACTAGGGTCTTTTAAGCAGGATGGCAACATGACTAGGGTCTTTTAAGCAGGATGGCAACATGACTAGGGTCTTTTAAGCAAGATGGCAACATGACTAGGGTCTTTTAAGCAAGATGGCAACATGACTAGGGTCTTTTAAGCAAGATGGCAACATGACTAGGGTCTTTTAAGCAAGATGGCAACATGACTAGGGTCTTTTAAGCAAGATGGCAACATGACTAGGGTCTTTTAAGCAGGATGGCAACATGACTAGGGTCTTTTAAGCAGGATGGCAACATGACTAGGGTCTTTTAAGCAGGATGGCAACATGACTAGGGTCTTTTAAGCAGGATGGCAACATGACTAGGGTCTTTTAAGCAGGATGGCAACATGACTAGGGTCTTTTAAGCAGGATGGCAACATGACTAGGGTCTTTTAAGCAGGATGGCAACATGACTACGGTCTTTTAAGCAAGATGGCAACATGACTAGGGTCTTTTAAGCAGGATGGCAACATGACTAGGGTCTTTTAAGCAAGATGGCAACATGACTAGGGTCTTTTAAGCAGGATGGCAACATGACTAGGGTCTTTTAAGCAAGATGGCAACATGACTAGGGTCTTTTAAGCAAGATGGCAACATGACTAGGGTCTTTTAAGTAGGATGGCAACACAAGTAGGATCTTTTAAGTAGGATAGCAATACAAGTAGGGTCTTTTAAGTTACCTTCACATCGAAAGGCAAGTGACTCAAGTGACTTCCTGCACACAGTGCAAAACTTCCTCTTGTAACGTCCTGGAGGTCCAAAACAGTGTGCAACTGGAACCTGTCAGTAAAGAATGCATAGGACATCATCAGCCACAACTTTCAAAGTGCCAGTTACAATTCACAGAAACTGGTTTATCATGCAGTATATAGTATTTAAACTTCACTAAGCCTGAAAACAAATATACAGGCAGATCACCCCTTAAAAAAAAAATCATGCCTAACATGATATTTTAAATACTTTATCTTCAATATTTACTAGTTTTAATTGTTTTTAAATCACTGGGTTTTAATATGCAATGTATATATTTTTAAGTGTCAGTTAGCTTCTTGATGATTCACTACAAATCCTTTGGGCTCAGTGCTGTGTGACTTACCTGGAATCAGAGTTCCTTTCCTAAGTATTCCTAATGGAATCAAAGACAATTAAAGTGTGATAGTTGCACACAAAATACTCTAAAGGCACTCAAGACAGCTTTTAAAAGCTCCGTGCTGCCACATTCCAGTTCCACATGCATTTCATCTCTTCAAATACATTCCAGCCAACTGGCTGATCAGGACAATGACATTAGGCTCCCCCACCCAAACTTCAAAGCATGGATAGTACAGAGATCCAGCTCTTGAACTACATTTACACTGAGGTTCCTGTAGGCTGTAAGTGGAAGATGATGCACTTCAATATCCTCTTGCCAAGAGCTGTGCCAGCAGTCTTAGTAAATATCTTTCTAGTATACCATTCCCTTACCCTAAAAAGGTAGGGTTTTTTGCTTCTTCGGTGATTAATAACACAGTACCAACAGAAGAACAGATCAAAGATGAAGAATAAGAAAAAACACTTGAGCTTTATACTTCTAGAGACCACTCATCTACAAGACACACACCTTTGTCATACTGATACTCACTTTAGAAGGAAGAAGCAAAACTGCATCTTTAAAACTATAGAATAACATAATATCTAGAATAAAATTCTAGAATCCAAAACAGCTTTCATAAAAGTTTGCTGAGACTTAGGTATTTTGTATTATGCATCTCACATGTCCTTCCTGATATGACAAACATGTCAGATTTATAGAATCATAGAATCAATCAGGGTTGGAAGGGACCACAAGGATCATCCAGTTCCAACCCCCCTGCCATGGGCAGGGACACCTCACACTAGAGCAGGCTGGCCAGAGCCTCATCCAGCCTGGCCTTAAACATCTCCAGGGATGGAGCCTCAATCACCTCCCTGGACAACCCATTCCAGGCTCTCACCACTCTCATGGGGAAGAACTTCTTCCTCATGTCCAGCCTGAATCTCCCCACTTCCAGCTTTATACAGGAATTTCTTATTTTCTGGTTCTTGCATCATTTTTCTAGCAAGGGATGGCAAAAGGTTATTCAGGTTTGAAATCATTCCCAGTAAAGTTGCAAACAGTCACAGATAACTTCTTTTCCCCCACAGATGAACTGGTAACTAAACCTTCAAACCGACTGAGCAGGATTTGAATTTGTCTCTGTGCGCATTAGGGTTTTCCTCGGAACCACTACCAGCAAATCTGACACATATTGAGAACACAGAATCTGACGACCCAGAAAGTTGCTTCCAGTTAACAAAAGTCCAACTCCCAACATTGTTTCTGCCTCTGAAAGCGTGGGGACAGTTACACCAAACGATTTGGTACTTCAAGCACGTGTAATGAGATTAGTGAGAGAAAGTTTTGCCAGATCTAACACAGGGACAAAGGAACACTGCTGGAAGATTAATCAAGAAAAGTCATTAACCCCACCCCCACCCCCCCAAACTGTGAAGCATGTGGTGCCTTCAAAACTAATCTCTGGGAGGTAAAGGATGATTAAGAGAGGTACAAAATGCATCTTTTATCAGATGTTAGCAAGGTCATGCAGAGCAGCTGACTGGTCAAGCAGAGTCACCAGCAGACTGTGTTGTCTGGAGGAATCCTTGGCCCCTGACTAGCCAGGAAACTGTCTGTTCCAATCTCAGGCTCCCCACCATCACTGGGCTGCCAGCCAGCCTACCAGAAGGATTTCATATCAGTATCTCCAATATGATATATTGCAAAACATCCTTGCCATTTAAAAATACAAATGAACTGTGCTTTGGGGTCTGTCTCCTACTTCCACCAACCCAAACAGGAATTTCTTTCTCTGCAAGCCCTCCAGCCCTGACACAAAGCTCATGGGTGGCTTGTATTACTATTTTTTAAAAAATCAGAATACTCAAGTCATATAATGCATGTTTTTAAAAAGTACATACATATCATTGGAGGGAAAAAAATTAATGCTGGAGAGCCAGAGAACTTTAATAAAACCATCTCACACTACACTGAAGGCTCATAATCCCTGCATCTCCATGCTACTTGAGAGGAGAAGCAAAAACCAAACTCCCCTGTACAGCAAAATTTAAGCTACCTATCTCAGCTCTTCTGAAGGTCAAGTACCAGAAATTCTTGCTCTAGCTGTTCCAAAAAATAAAAGACAAGCCCAGCCCCATCTTGATGGGAGGTCACTTGCCCAAAATTCATCCCACACAATGAGTTCAAGTGGAGAAGAGAAGAATGAGAATGGCTACATGAACACAGACACAGCAGTTGTGAGGAGTACTGAAAAGCCCTGGTGGGATTTCCTTGGGAAAGCTTTTCTGCACATTTTTCAAGTGTCACCTTCAAGTCACCTGCCTGCCCTACTCCTGCCACAGCCTCCAGGCACAAGAGAGCCAGCTGTCCCCACGGAAGCAGCATTCCCCTTGAGATCAGATGCAGAAGAGACCAGAGTGGTAAACAACCTGCTTTGGACACCCAGCATGAACATCCAACCCCCTTAATAACCCACATTTGAAACACTGAGGACTTTCTGCTGCTTGGGTGTTTAATCTTACACCTGACAGAGAAATGTAGGCTTCTTATTACTGTCACAAAGACTTTCTGGGAATTAAAAAGACAGGATGTAGATTAAGGGATCAAAATCAAGTTTTGTGGAAAACAATGTGTATTTTGGGAAAGCCTGTGAGAAAGGACTTTGACAGGAGTCAAACTTACTCATGGTCTGGCTGTACTTATCTTGAAGACCCAAGGGAAGGAGACCAAGTTTAAATTCTGCAGTTGTTCAGACCCTGGTGGCAATTCTCTGAAGTCTCAAGTCACTGCCAAAAGGAAGGGAACAACTTGCTAACTGAAATGTTGGATGGAGGAAAAAAAACAGGAAGGGGGAAAAAAAACAAAAACCAAACCAAACCAAACCAATCAACCAAAGAAACCTCTTCCTTCAAATGCTGCCTTTGCTGAAACAAGCCAAAGAAACTTTGTTTGTTATGAGTGATCTAACTCATTTTAGAAGTGACAGGTATAAAACCACTGCAGAGCCTGGTGGGAAATGGGATGGGAATAAGATGGAAAAAGAGGAAAGGTAAAAGAGCAAGTACAACGTAACTAACTCATCAATCACATCCTGCTTCTCCCAGCAGCTCTCTAGACTGTGTGCTACTGAACAAGTTCCAAGCATCCAACACAGTAAAAAAAAAAAATTAATAAAAAAAGCAAAACTCAGATTGAGAAAGCCAGTCAGGCAGCATGTCAGAATATTATTCTGTATTATTATTATTTTTTGATTTATAGTCACCTGTGTAAGTACAGCAAAGTACAGACACATAAAGTGGCCTAGAGAGACAAAAGTTAATAATTGATGAGAGCTTAAAACCATTTTTCCAATGCCACTACTTAAATTACTTTATGCAAACCACTAAAATCAATTCCTACAGAAAAATACAGAAAATTTCTGCTACTAATACCATTAAATGACATTTAAGTGCCCTTACAGTATTGATCAGAAGCCCATCAACAGGAAGCACAGTGGTAACCTTCCAGCTCTAGAGTGACTTTGCACTCATGGACAAAGATACTCCGAGTTCCTGTTTTGTTTTCTGCCATCTGTTAAGAACCCCAAAGCGTTACAGAATGTAACACATTTCTGTGAAAGTTCAGATCAGCCTGTAATTAAACTCTGATCCTACAGAAAGCTAAAACATTTTTTTCTAACTAACCCCTTCAGTGCAATCTGTGCCAGCGCACAGCAGTTCTGCATCGTACAGGGAGAACAGCAAGCAACAAACTGCTCTTAATATCCAAACTTCAGAAGAAAAAGAGGAAAAAAAAGAATGGATAAAATTGTTTTCTTTTGGTAGTGCCTTTTGAAATTGTTTCTCATCCTGAAATGCCACAGGGTATGAAGAATGTGGCCAATAGCAGATCATGAATTTAACTGCTCTCCCCATGGGTGGAATCACTCTCTACAGAGCGGCTCAGCTACCACCCAAACCCTCTGGTTTGTGAATTGAGGCAGGTCAGGTCAAATCTTGCTGGTCTGCAACTGTCTGGATAGCTCAGAAGGGAAAAATACAGCTCTGGAAAGACCTATCCTTTACCTAGCTGCAGCTGCTTTTTCTACCAACTCAGGCAGAAGAAGGTTTATAGCCTGGATCCTGAGCCAAAGACTTCCAGGCTGAAAGGAGAATGAGAGAAATACAACCACACCAAATACCAGAGCTGCTGTCTCTTAAAAAAGAACAACCAACCAAAAACTTGTCTGAAGGTTATTTTGCCCACACATCTCCTTCCCTATCACAGCTGGGAGACTTGCCCTTGGCAGGACTTCATAAAATGCACCAGAAAGAGTGAGGAAGGACCTAGAGTAGGTTTGAAGCAGGAAAGGGTACACAGGAAGAAGGACACAAACACTCTCCCAATAACCTTCAAAGGCTGAGCAAAAGGAATTGAACTGAAGGTTGCTGGTTTTCAGTTACAAAATACTGTGGCATTTGAAGGTAAAGCAAGACCAACTTGAAGCAACCCTTCCAATACCTGAAGGGAGCCTACAGGAAAGCCAGGAAGGGACTTTCTACAAGGGCTTGTAGTGATAGGATGAGAGGGAATGGATTGAAACTTGAGGAGGGGAGATTAAAACTGGAGATTAGGAAGAAATTCTGTACAGTGAGGATGGTGAGACACTGGAACAGATTGCCCAGGGAGGTCATAGATGTCCCCTCCCTGCAGGTGTTCAGGGCCAGGTTGGATGAGGCCTTGAGCAACCTGGGCTAGTGTGAGGTGTCCCTGCCCATGGCAGGTGGGTTGGAACTGGATGATCTTTGAGATCCCTTCCAACCTAAACCATTCCATGAATCTCTGAATCTTCAAGAAATACCCAAAAGAGCAGTGGGTTGGAACTGGATGATCTTTGAGATCCCTTCCAACCTAAACCATTCTATGAATCTCTGAATCTTCAAGAAATACCCAAAAGAGCAGTGGGTTGGAACTGGATGATCTTTAAGATCCCTTCCAACCTAAACCACTCTATGAATCTCTGAATCTTCAAGAAATACCCAAAAGAGCAGTCAAACAGGGTCTTTCACAAAGACTGCTCTCAACACCAAACCCATCACTGCTGACACCAATTAAACGGCGTTTTTAAACAAGAAGGAGGAACATCTTCTATGGATTCTGATGTTTCAGTGCAAAAGTGCCTCCTTATCTAATGCTCCTAAGATTCACTCTTGACAGCAAAAATCTTTGCTCTAGAGAGGCCAACATGGTGAGTACACCCCACGATAATTCTGTCCAGGTCAATTGTCTAAACCGCTCCCTCTCTGAGAGAAGCTAACAACCTCCTGATGCAACATTTTCCCAGCATTGACACCTTCTCCATTACTTACTTATTACTTAAGTAATCACAAAGAGACCTTTTATTTGCTTGAAACCTCTCTGCATTAGCAGCAAAAGATTGCTGCAATTCAAATTCACTGCAGGCACTCGAATGCACTCTAGCTCCACTTCTTCCTTTTAGGGACAATGCCTGTCAATTACTCATTGGTAGTGTCCAAACTGACATTCTTCTGAGCACTTGATGTACCAGCTGGTGTTTAAAAACAGCTCTAAGTACACATTCCACATGGAAATCCTGAAATCAGATAATACAAAGCTAAATGTTGTCTCAAAGGATAAGAGAGATGAGAAGTTATCAACATTTTAGTTGGGGCTCAATGCAAGGCAATATGGTACACACCATGTGTGACCACCCCATACCCAGCAATTTTTTCCTCCATCCTACAGCTCTCTGTGACAGGCCATTAGACCTCATCTACAGGTTCACAAAGATCTTTTCTGATGGGAACTACACAGTGAACTCCATACCATTTCAAACCAGGAATATATTATACTTCTACCAGAAAATGAGACCTGTGTGAGAGCTTTCCACAGCAATTAAGAATTGCTTTCATTAGCTTTTTTTTTTTTTTTTTTTTTTTGTACTGGAAGTTAAAATTATATGGAAAAGAATCAATACTCCTTTTTTATTGCTATGCATGGAATCATTGTCCATCTCCTTTTGTCAGGGTAAAGTCTAAGAATTAAAAGAAACAGAGATACCCCCTTTCAGTTCCAAGTCTGAAGCATCATTGATATAACTACAAGGCTTGACTGGGAGTGTGCAAGCTACCAGGCAGCTTGCCTCAAGTTTCTGCAGTTTCTTGAGTTCATGAACTAGGGGGTGCCAGCCCTTCCCTTTAACCTCAGGGTTACAGTAACTATACTATCACTTTAAGGAGGAGAAGGAAGAAACCTTGGAGCAGTGCAAAGATAACCAACAAGATTTTTTTTATACCTCATTTATACCCTACATCATGCCATGTGGATTCTACACTCTAAGCGTATGTGAGTCAAGTCCTGAAGAAGTAGAGTTCTTCTCAGTGATGGTGGTCAGGGCTATCCCAGGTAAAATCATAGAATGCTTTAGGTTGGAAAGAACTTTGTCAAGGTCATCTCTAGGCATTCTGCCCTGCAGAGAGTAGGGACATCTTCAACTAGAGCAAATTGCTCAGAGCTCTGTCTGACCTGACCTGGAATGCTTCCTGCGATCAGTCATCTACCACCTCTCTATGAAACCTGGGCCAGGGTTTCACCATCTTTATTGGAAAAAAAATTTCTTCCTTCTATCTACTTTGAATCTACCCTATTTTCATTTAAAACCACCACCTCCTTGTCCTACTGTAACAGGCCCTGATATAAAGATTAGCTTGAGGGTCCAAACTGTTCTGAGGACACCCTGTGAAAACCTCCACACCAGCAAAACTTCTTTATGACAGACAAATAAAAGAGGAAGATAGAGAAGTAAAAACTTTCCCAAACTTGTTTTTATAATAGTAAGCATATATTTTGTGAAGTCCAGTTCAAGTTACAGATCCAACCCCACCAGCACTCCCATCAAAAAGATACAAGAGGGGCAGGATAAAAAGTCCCTTGATTGATGCTTGCCAAACATGCAGCAATTTGAAGAGGAGAGAGAACAATAATGCCAACCAGTTTATTCACAAACACTGCATTTTAGCCTGTCTTCTATGACTGTCTCCTGGGAGAAGCAGTAAAGTTCATCGCTCACTGCGGCATTTTTAACCTGTGTTGACACAAACCCTCCAACACCTGCAACTACCACAAAGGAACGATCTTCCAAAAAATCACATTCTGATCTTTTTACCCCTACGCTCTCCAGAACTCCCACCCAATCCAACCACATCAAATTCTCCTTCCCAGCTTGCCAAGCTCTTTCCTATTTGTTAAAATGTCTAAGAGTCATTTGCAACAGCATTCCTTAAAAGTTAATTCTTTGACCTAGCCAGACAAAAATCCATCAGAAATTTCTGACAGATGAGTGGGACTGGGAGATTTATTACTCCAAGGCAAATGAAGCAGTGACTAAAACCTTGATGGTTTTTTTGCACTATATTGCAGCTTCCCATTGCTTCTCACCAGGCAACAGAGATAGGGAGAGAAAATAAACACAAAGAAGGTTGTGTCCCATTACAGAAGTTCTTCAGCTGCAGAAAACTGAGATGCTGCTGTTGTGTATACACAACATGAAGTGTCCAGTATGGAACAGATTACCAGAAGAGGAGTTAGAAGGACATATCCTGACCCAAGTATCCTTTCTTCCTGTCTTCCAAGTTCATTAAGAACTGGCCCAGCCAAATCCAGCAGCCAAAGACTCAGGTCAGCAGGCTTGGGCAACACCTGCTTGCTAGAGCAGAGACCCCTGCACCACAACCTCCTCATTCACTACTACAACTCCTGAACACAGCAACTACCCACATTCTGAACCACTAAGGCTTCATGAGAAGCTGATGACCTAAACATGCAAGAAACAACCTAGTTTTAAGGGGGGCAAAAAAAAAAAAGGCATACAAAAAGGGTTCATGAGCAGCCTATCAACCCTTCTTGAAGTGGAAACGTTTAGAAACCATTACAGCAATGGACAAACACAAACCCAAGGAGAAACCAGCACAACAAAAAATCCCACTTTTGATATACTCAAATTTCCACTTAGTTTTCAAAGAACAGTTATACAGAAGACAGAAACACATTTCTATGACAAATCTAGGAGGTAAAAACTTGTAACAACACCTTCAAATCCAACCTGTAAAGAAAAATAAGATTTTACATTTCACTTCAAATCAAAGAGTGTTTATTTTCACTGTTATTTTGGGTTTTGTTGGATGTTTTGGGGGTGGGTTGTTGTTGGGGTTTTTTTGGGTTTGTTTTTCTTTTTATTTGCTTTGGGGTTTCTTCTTTTTGATGTTATTAGTTTGAGGTTTGTTGTTCTACCTCAGAGCAGGCAAACGCTTATGGGAATGCAGGGGAGAGAGTGTTTGGATTTGGAAAAGTCACAGAGGCTCTGCCAATGAAACAAATCACATCCCCTGCAAACCATAAAAACATAAAACTTGTTCTGAAGAAGTCTTGTTTTGAAACATCATGACCTGAATCCAGTCTGGAATACGAAATGCAGGTGATAATGATTAGCAATAGTGCAAAAAAAAAAAAAAATTCTTACGATTTCTTAAGGCAGCCTTAGAAGTGAACTTATCAAGAATGATCTGAGGCTGGATGCAGTCATGGCGTGCTTGTGACTCTGTGGGCCTTAACTTGACCCTGGGAAGGAAACCCTACTCTCAGGAATAAAAGTTTCCATGAAACATCTGCTGAAAAATTGTTCTCTGACAGTTTGACTTAGTATCAAATAACACACACTTTGATGAGCTTTAACAATTGCCATCTTCTCTAGATGAAACCCAGGGGATTTAAAACTAAAACAAACAAATAAAATCACCATTTCTGTGATACTTCATTCTAGTATGTCAATATTCAGTGTATCAGGAAATAATAAATAAATAAATAAATAAATAAATAAATAAATAAATAAAACCCCACCAGTGTTCCCTCTTATGTTGAAACTCCTCATAAAGAAATCATAAATAATTTGAGAGGAGAACAGGGAGATTAAGAAAATAAACTTTCTGCACATTCTATAAATGATTAACATTTGGGTGGGTTTTTTTTTTCCTCCTTTGTTATGTTTTTTAAGCAAATGCCAAGTTCAATATTTACTTCGACAGAGTCTGCACACAGAACGACGTCTCCCATATGGCAGACTTCACTTCCACAGCAGACTGGGATTTGATGCAACTTTGGATGACCATGACAAGGAGGAGAAGACTGTCCAGAAAGAACAGCATCATTTCAAAGCATCGTTGTTAGAGCTCCACAGCAACAACCCAGAAGGCTCTTTGCAGTTAAACACAGCACCACTGAACCACAAACAGCTTTGAGGTCTGACAACAACACTCAAATTCTACTGCACAGCAAGGACAATTACATTTTGTGTCTATACAGTGAACAACTGGATAAAACTCATGTTTTGGGGCAGGTAGAGAATGGGGACTGGCAAAAGAACAAAAGGACTACGCTGACATTGAGGACAAAGTGGAAGCATTGGTAAGTTTAAATGCAAGATTTTTAAGGTGGAAAAGCAAAAGGAACAAACACTACTTTGAACAGTGAACTGCATGCAGAGCAAATTCACAAAGGAAGCAGTCACAAATGCCTACAGCTATGACACTCTGAACTAAACAAAATGTTTCCCAGTTGGATTTGTCCCATCCACAAAAAGGTCCTTGAAAAGAGACCTGTATCATCGGACTCCTTTTCCCATGCTACAACAGCTGATTGCCAGCACACTGAAGCAGCAGAAGACAAGTCTTAGCAAGTGCATTTTTCACTATCTAAATGTCCCTTTATCACAGGTTCTAAGAGCTACAAAAGTATTTTTCACTATTTCACTGACAATTTTCTATGTGCCTCACTGACAATTTTCTATGTGCCTCATGCCACCTAAGTTAGATTTCTCAAAATGAAAAGCACATAAGGGAAGAGGAAGTGTGTAGCAAAACCTAACAGGATTATCACCTAGACAAAGCAAATTTAAGAAAAAACAAGTGGCTAATTTCTCTCTTTAGGAACTCAGTTGCTTTAACTTGAGTTACATATTGTTTTAAACTTTCTCATCTCACCCCCTACACGGGTTTCCAAAACATAAAAGGGCTTGTAAAGCTCATTAGGATATAAAGAAGGGAATCATCTCCCCTTCACAGGTTCCCAGGTCTACACAGTATGTTCCCTAAATGTCCTTTCAGCCAGTGAGGCCTGTAATGCACAATTCTGATTCTACAGCCATGTCTCATTAGACTTTTGCATGTGGCTCTTTAAGGTATCTGTAGTGATTTACCTCTTCTCTGGTTACGTTTCTCATCTTCTTCTCTTTTTTTCCTTTTCTGCCAGCATTTTCCAAGTAGGTGATAACACTGTTTTCTTCTCAGTTTAGCATCTTAATACCTTAATTGCATCCTATTACCCTCTTCAAATTTAAATTTCATCTCTCACACCCTTTAAAATCAGTCTCTTAAATGTGAAGTCTTGTGAGAGAAAAAAAGTTACAGGGCAACTGAAAGCAAGTACTTTATTAATTCCTTAAACAAACAAATTTGAGTTATCACCAATTCAAGCCCTGTCCCTCTTGATTTTTGGCTTTAAAATCCCATGTTTTTAAAAATACAATGGCTTTATGCTCTGGATACAACAAACAAGAAAAACCTTAAAATGCAGCAATCAATAGAAGCCAAACACAGCGTCTTTGCGAGGCAGAGAAGCTTCAGCATTCTCTCAGTAAGATGTAATCGCTGCAATACACTTGGTGGTGTACAGAGGTCATCAGTATGACACATGGTGTGGTTTTCTGAGAGGACTGATACACATCAGTCACTCCACTCCACTACTGCAAGGCTTCCAGGTAATGACACACACACATAAGAACATCCAGTAACAGCTGAAGAATGCAAACAACTGCTCTTCAAAGGCAGTCTATCTACAGCTGCCCATAGCAGGGACTTTTCAAAGGAAATGCAACTTTGCCTTTGAGCAGCTATAAAAGCCTCAGTGATGACTAACACAATGGATTTAAGCATTACCACGAGCCACCACTGTTCTACACCGTGTTTATTAGTGACATAATTCTGCTGTTATCCAGACAAAAGAGACAAGGCAGAGTGTGCTTACTCACCCTTACAAGGCTGGGAGCAATACATGAGCACGGTATCTTGACATTCTTGAGGCACTTTTCATGAGACATGAAGTTGCAGACTGGGGGGGAAATCAAATAAGAACAATCAGCAAGTCTTCACAAACAAAGGACTTTGTGAAAAACAAACAAATGATCATATGGAGGTACAATAAGAACCATCAGCAAGTCTCCCGTTTAACATCTTTATCAATTGAGAGGGGATCTAATAAATGTCTATAAATATCTGAGGGCTGGGGGTCAGGGAGGAAGGGACAGCCTCTGCTCACTTGCACCCTGTGATAGGACAAGGAGCAATGGATATAAACTACAGCACAGGAGGTTCCACCTCAACAGGAGGAGGAAATTCTTCACTGTGAGGGTCCCAGAACACTGGAACAGGCTGCCCAGAGAGGTTGTGGAGACTCGTTCTCTGGAGGCTTTCAAGACCCATCTGGATGTGTTCCTGTGCAATGTGCACCAGATGATATGGTCCTGCTCTGGCAGGGGGGTTGGACTGTAAGACCTCCAGAGATCCCTTCCAGTCCCTAACATCCTGTGATCAATGATCTTGATGAGGAGCTAGAGTGCACCACTAGCAAATTTGCAGATGACACCAAGTTAGGTGGGAGTGTTGATCTGCTTGAGCGTAGGGAGGCTCCACAGAGAGGCTTAGACAGACTGGCTGAGTTCAACAGGATGAAGTCCAACAAGGCCAAATGCCAGGTGCTACACTGCTGCACTTGGGCCATAACAACCCCAGGAATGCTCCGTGCTTGGGGAAGTGAAGCTCTAAAGTTGTCCATCAGAAGGGGACCCTGGCGGTTCTCATCAGCAAGCAGCTGAATATGAGCCAGCAGTGTGCCTAGGTGGCCAAGAAAGCCAATAGCATCCTGGGCTGGATCAGCAGTAGTATGACCAGCAGGAGTAGGACAGTGATTGTCCCCCTGTACCTGGCAGTGACGAGGCCACACCTCGAGTACTGGGTTCAGTTCTGGGCCCCTCAGAACAAGAAAGACATCAAGGTGCTGGAGCTGGTACAAAGAAGAGCAACTCAGTTGGTGCAGGGTCAAAGAACACATCTGAGGGAACTGGGACTGTTCAGTCTGAGGAAAAGGAGGCTGAGGGGAGACCTTATCACCCTCTACAACTACCTGAAAGGACAATATAGACAGGTAGGTGCCAGTCTCTTCTCACAGGTAATTAGTGACAGAACAAGAGGGAACAGCCTCAAGCTGCACCAGGGGAGGTTTAGGCTGGACATTAGGAAACTTCTTTTTTTCACTGAAAGAGCGGTCAAGCATTGGAACAGCCTGCCCAGGGAGGTGGTTGAGTCACCATCCCTGGAGGTGTTGAAAGGTTGTTGAGATGTGGCACTTAGCAACATGGTTTAGTGATGATCTTGGTAGAGTAGGGTTAATGGTTGGACCTGATGATCTCAAGGGTCTTTTCCAATCTGAATGATGCTGTGAAGGGGTTTTGTGAAACATCAAACCATCAGTCCTATGGAGTGGCACACAATTAGGAACACGTCTTTTCAACCACCTTTGTTCTCCCCTAGGTTTGAGAACCTACACAACCGTCACATTTCTTGTGGTGGTGAACCTCAGCTCATTTTGCTACTAAGATGTTGGAAATGGAAAAAAGGAGAGTTTACCCCAAGGCATTACAGGCTTACAGCAAAGTCAATCTCTCCCACACTCTCCCTCTCTTCCTAAGCACTAAAATGGGCTCTTAAATTTCAAGAGAGATTTCAAACAGTCTGAAGACCAAAACAGCTCTTTGATGTAGCCAAAGCAGAGGGACATGTTTGAAAGTGAATTATTCTACCAGTGAGTGTATGTGACAGGAATAGATGGGAGAAAATACACTATTGTTACACACTGAGCATAATGGATGACAGAGACTAAATTAAAGGTCACTAGTTGCATGCAGCTTTGAAAGTCAAGAAAAACTAATTATTTTACTGTGGAAGCAACAAGAGGTTTAGAATTCCACCAAGCTCCACTGCTTTCAAGCAAGCCAATATTTGGGGGAAAAAAAAAAACAAAACACCAAAAATAATTTCTCATGGGGATGATATTTTCCACAGCTTCTTACCACGAATTTACATGACACTAAGCTGTGCAAAGAAAACAAGGGATTCTTTATTTCACTCCCATCACCTCACATCAATTAGGAACTAATAAGCCATGTGGCTATGGCTTTAGAACCCTCTTTCTTTCAGGACTAATCTCTACCAGTCCAAGTGTGAAGCCTTGCACAGAGAGCTGGGCCCCAACCTCCAGCATCGAAGCAAAGACCTCTCCCAGTGCCTGGGCTGAAAATCCCTTGCAAGTGGCATCTGCTGCTGTACACAAGTGTCCCTCCTTTTCAGAACCACCTCCTAATTGAAAAGCCCCTGTAGGCTTCAAGCTCCCCATCTGCAGCTCACTGCCATTACTGTGTGCTAGTGCCATCCACACCAGACAATTTTCCTCTCCTTCCCCTTCTCCAGCTCACTGACTTCTGATTTCACAACTCTGTTTCTCTCATGCCAACTCAAGCAACTAAAACCCAGGTCTATTTCTTCATGTGGCTTACTGTCAGTCCATACAAAGTAACCCATCCCTTTGGTGGCACAAAAAGAATGACTTCTCTCACGTTGGCATTCATCTCAATGCAAGCAGTAGGCAGATGTTTGTTTTACATTAGTCTGCAAGTCAGAAGAAGCAGCAGCAGCACTGCAAGTCATTACTGTGTCCAAACATGTTATCCATCATCCATGGCTGAGCACTGAGTGACTACTGCACTGATGAAAGAAACTGGGAACAGAGCAGATCCAAAACTTCTGCTGGGTACTATGAAGTGTTATGTGCATCTCTGGCAGCATTCTTGACTAAATGGGGCAGATGAAGGACTGGAAATAGTCAGCAAAAAAGATATTAAAGCAGGTTCTCAGAGATGAAAAGGTAGATACCCACAATATTTGGAGGTGGTATTATGGAGGAAGAAGCACACAGTCCATCAGCACAGAGAAGGCCAGAGAGAGCAAAGTGGCTGCCAGGGTGGAGGAAAGATGAATCTCCTTCTCTAGAAAACAGGTCTGGCCCTGCACAAAGAACTGCTGAACTCTTATCAACCTTAAGTATGTTATCACAACATGGATGTAGATGAACGCAACCCACTCTCCTCAGGTTTATACAACATTTCTACTGATGTTTTCAGGAGGGTCAGCTGGTTGCTGTGAGAGCAGATCTGCAGAGGCTGCCTGCCCCTTATCAGCTAGTCTGAAATTTATTACATACACCTTGCCACTGCCAGGTGACATTTACCTCAGACATTATTTAGGTGGTGCCTGCAGCTCAGCTGAACCTGGCTGGGTGAGAAGGACTGACCTCTGCAGGCAGAAGCATACTGAAAAAGGTTACCACAACTCACAAGAGGTGACAGTATGAGGCCTCAAATATAAAGAGGCATATCTCAAGAACTTGATAAAGGAGTGAGCACTAGTCCAGGAGAAAGCATCAGTAACTAATGAAATTCATTGAAATGGCATTGGTTCCCCTCTGGTTCAGAAGTGAGCAGACCTGAAAGAAAACCACAGAGGAAGGCACTGCAGATCACTCCCAGAAACTTTGGGCTCTGCAAGAAGCAGCAGGCAACCGAACTCTGCAAGAACATTACCTGCAGGTGGCTACTGGCTTTATTTTACCTGCACACACAGTAACTCAATGCCCAATTTAACCAAGCACTACACAAACACCTCAGGGAATTCAGAGGATGCAGCTGTAAACCAGCTCAGAGAAGGGAGGCTCCTTCCACAGGGCATGGATCTTGAGAGATGGCCAGAGATGGTCAGAGACTTGAGACAACTCAAATCACTACACAATACCATTCAATTTTCAATATATGGTGACAGAAGCAGGAAAACATGGTCCTGGAATAAAGATGGCATCTCACAGCACAGAAATACATATTCAAGAGTTGAAACTCCAGAAAGGTTGTAAAATCAGAACATGGAGGAAAGTTTCAGACATGGGAGTAAAACAGGGAGGGCCATAAAGGTTTTGTTTGACTAACTGCACACAGGAAAAGACAACACACAAAACAACTAATTTCCTAGAATTTCAAGGGAAAGACTGAAGCATCTGCCGAGAGACAAATTGAGGACTATCAGGAGACAATGGCAGGAGATCAGCAGTGCCCAGACAGGGACTGGTAGACTCTCCATGAAAGATTTTCACCCATTTTTCAGGAGGTGCCCCCCTTCTCCTCTGCCCATTACATGCCTCAAATTAAGCAGGGAGGATGAGCTCTGGCTATGTGTCTTTTTCCTGTTCCACAGAATTCCTCAGGGAGTGAGCTAACTCTTACAAGTCACTATTTTGTTTTTGTTTTCCACATTCCCCACAGAAAGAAAGAAAGAAAGAACGAATGATATGGCAGCAAGCCAAACTCAAGCATGAACAATATTGTGGGAGGAAATCCTAAATCTGTATCAGTAGGCCCAAAGCAGCAACACATCTAAACCTGAAGTTCTGACAGCCAGGAGAGGTTTGGTGGGCTTTAAGGTCCGATCTTTCACCAGGAAAAACAGGCCAGAAGACACTGTGTGAAGTTTCAGGAGATGAAATGCAAAATTGTGGGGGGGGGGGGAAGAAAAGCATTTAAAGGAAGAGGAAGGCTGTTTTTCACAAGGAAGAGGACATGCTGTTCTATTTATAGGAACAGGATTTCTTCATACATACACAAACTCAGTGGTGAGCTACCAGCATACACATTTATGGATTGTCTAAGTCAAAGCAAAGCAATTTCAGTTGCAGCTTTCAGATACTGTATACAAAACTGATGGTTTCAGTCAGGCTTGAAAGGCTGCAGCACTCAGTGCATTGTAAGCACTGCCAAAAATGCCAAAACAGCACAGATGAAGGAAAAGACAAGCACTTGGGGTATATTTGAAGAAAACAGAGCCTGCAAACTTCAAATTGGACTTTGGATCACAGAATGGGTTAGGTTGGAAGGGACCTTAGACATCATCTACTCCAACCTCCCCGCCATGGGCAGGGACAGCTCTCAACTAGACTCAGCTGCTCAAGGCATCATCCAACCTGGACTTGAACAACCCCAGGGAGAAGGCATCCACAACCTCCCTGGGCAACCTATGAATCTCACCACCCTGGTACTGAAGAACTTCTTCCTAAGATCCAGTCTAAACCTACTTTCCTCAGCTTCAAACCAATCCCCCTCCAGTCCTCCTACAGGATCCCTTCAGGTATGGGAAGGCAGCTCTAAGGTCCCCCCAGAGTCTTCTATTCTCCAGGCTGAACAACCCTCAGCCTATCCTCACAGCAGAGGTGCTCCAGCTCTTGGATCATCTTTGGACTTACTCCAACAGCTCTGTGTCCTTCTTATGCTGAGGACACCAGCACTGGACCAGAACTGGATGCAGTATTGGAGGTTGGGATCTCACAAGAGCAGAGTCAAGGGGGAGAATTCCCAGCGACCACATATTGTTGCTTTGTTGTTGCAGCTTCAGTCTTAGGTGGTGTTAAAAAATTGCTTCCATTTAATTTTTTTTTTTAATGACCTACTCAGCACAGTTCACTTTTGCTGATTTTCAAAGGTAAACTTATTTGCATTTACATTTTAACACATTGGTCTTGATTTCATTTATTTTAACAACTGTATTAATAAATCTCATTTTCACATTTGCTAAACATTTTTAAAAGTAGAGATGTCAACATAAAGACCGAAATGGATTCCATTCTTTCGTGGAAGTTTTATCAATTAAATATAAGAGTCATTGTAGACCTATTTGCATGTATGTTCTTAACCCAAGAACATACCTCTCATTTCAGGGAGCATTCATTTTTGAGTTTACCAAAGGCACCTCCAGAGCAAACTTCAATCCCTCTTCCAGCCCTCAGTTGTCTGGATTTGGTGTCCTGTCAGTTGCCTCCTGCTCCTCTGCTTCTGGTTCTCACATCTCAATTAATTTGCAGCAGTACCATGAGCAGCAGGGACATTCTCTCTTTCTTTCAACTAATTCCCTCCTGTTGTCCTCACTGCAGGGTGCCACAACCCTTGGGTTTTGCAGGAGGTGGTCAGGTACTGGCACAGGAGCCATCACCCCACCTGCACAAACTATCTCCCAGCAAGTGCCTGCCAATGTTTCTTCCAATCTTTTAACCAGAGTTATTGATTACTAATGACCTAGCTGACTAAAGGGCTTATTTTTCATTCTAAAACAAACCATTTGCTCAGCCAAGAAAAGCCTAGAAATTCAGAATTGTTTCTTTTTTTTTTTTTTTTTTATCCTCCAGCTATGAGTACACAATAAATTTTTCATTTCTGGGAAAAAAATATAAGTGCAATGCATTAAAGAACATACCCAGCTCATTAATGTGAATATAAATAAAACTAAATGAAAAGCAGTAATTCTGTGGAGCATCTTGGTAAATGTAAGACTTGGAAGAACTCCCTGTCTTGGAGGGTTTACTGGACTGGATGGCCTGGTCTGTGTAGGAGTATTACATAAATGAAAACTCTCTACAATCCTCCATAAAAAGACCATCATTTTACATAGATTACATGAAAGAAGTATAAGGAGGATTTTAAAAAAGAAAATACCTTCTTAAAGATCTGTTGCTGTGTGAAGGCCAACAGCATCCTGACCTGGGTCAGCAGCAGCATGGCCAGCAGAGCCACGGCAGTGATTGCCTCCCTGTCCTGGGCACTGCTGAGGCTGCACCTCGAATACTGGGTTCAGTTTTGAGACCCTCACTACAAAAAAGGGCATTGAGGGGGCTGGGGCAGGTCCAGAGGAGGGCAACAAAGCTGGTGAAGGGTCTGGAGAACAGGGCTGGTAAGGAGCAGCTGGGGGAACTGGGGGTGTTTAGTCTGGAGGAGACTGAGGGGAGACTTTCTGACTCTCTACAACTCCCTCAAAGGAAGTTGGAGCCAAGTGAGGGTTGATCTCTTCTCCCAGGTAACAAGCAACAGGACAAGAAGAAATGGCCTCAAGCTGAGCCAGGAGAGGTTTAGATTGGATGTTAGGAAAAGTTTCTTCACTGCAGGAGTGGTAAGGCATTGGAACAGGCTGCCCTGGGAAGTGGTGGACTCTCTGCCCCTGGAGGTGTTCAAAAAACATGTAGATGTGGCACTCAGGGACATGATTTGGTGGTGACTTGGCAGTGCTGGGTTAACTGTTGGGACTTGATAAATGCCTGTTCCCACCTTCTATGAAATACTTTGGGACTCACCAGCAGCTCAGACACCACACAGGCAGTAAACACTGCCTGTGCACTGAGTTTGTATCCTGGCAATGAGGTTGCTTTTGTGCAACTTCTCTCCCCATTTCTAATAATGTGTAGCATGGACGTTGCCTCTTTTTGGCCCTTACAGACTGGGCAGGTATCTCCCTAGAAGCACCACTACAACACTAAGTTAATTTTTCGCTTGATCTGTAAAAGCTGACTCAAGGCTCATCGGCTTCTAAGAGAGTTTTTCTCCCCTTCATACACATCACTTTACATCCATCGACCCCAGGCAATAAAATGATAGATTAAAATCAATTCACTTAAAAAGATTGCTCTGCAGTCCTCAGCAGCTGATGTCAAACATGAACTCTCAGTTCACTACCTACCTTTGAGAAGAGGGTGGTGGTCTATGAGCAACAGAATAGAGTACCATATGCTCTACTAAAATACCATGGCCAGGAATTGACCAGCAGCCTTGTTGGAGTTCATTGCTTCCCTCTGTCTCCTTTCTCTGCCACCCAAACCTAGCTCTGCAGTCAATCTGGTTTTGGTTTTTGCATTTCATGCATGGTGAATGCCAGCTTTCAGCTCCAGGGGGAACCTTCCATGCACTGTACCCTTGGTTCTAACTGTCTACTGCTATGATGCTCAGAAAAACAAGGCAAAGAAAAAGCTATGGTTATGGCCAACAATTGACTCTGGCACTGGATTACCCTTTGGGTGGCCAAGGGTATGTTGTCTACATTTTCTTCACTCTGGCACTGGACCACCCTTTGGGTGGCCCAGAGGTATGTTGTCTACATTTCCTTTTTCAACAACAGGTGTCTGTAAGTGCTAACAGACAATTTCTACCCAAACACGTCATCTTTAAAAGGTTATCTTTAAAAAAAAAGATGTAACACAGCAGATGGAGAAGTACAAAGTCCTTATCAGGTATCCAAAGGGCAGCTTTACTCCTCCTACCCTAAACTGTGAAGTCCCTGTATTCACAGGTATTTTAGGCTTAAAAACTGGAGATACTAATTTTTAAAATCAAACAGATTTATAGCTTCCTGGGCCAGATGCAGGTGGCACAACTATTTTCTATCCAGCTTTAAGGCAACTTCCACTCATTATCATAAACCTCCCCCACCCCAAGACTTTATCTCCTCCTCTTCACATCACAACCTTCAACTCATTACCCATTTTATATATCAAATAAAGCCCATCTGTAATAAAAGTTTTCTTCTTTTCCATCTGAACAGGCAGCTGCAAGGAGCAACATTTTCAGCCAATCAAAGGTAGACAGGTCTCTGGAAAAAACAGGACCATGCCCCTTCCCACCACACATTTCCAGAGGTAGCCATGGGAAGACTGCAACAGGCCACAACTGCCCCAAAGCCTGATTGTTTGGAAAAGAAGGGGTACACCAAAAGTCCAGCTCCTTACAGGTGGCAAAAAGTTAAGATCACAGACATTTACCCTGTGATAACTTTGGCCAGAGCCTGCACTGCTAGCACAGGGATCCAAGAGCCACCTGTCTCCTGGCTGCAAACTCCAGGGTGATGGGCACCAGAAGTCTGAAGATGCTTTCTCCAGGGAACTGCTGGGATTAGGTCAACAAACTGGGAAGGTGACAGCACAGGCTCTTTTTACACTACCACATGCCAGGCACAACAGACCAGCAACCTTGACAAGCAGTCAGAGCCACCAAGTTTAGCAGCAGCCTCGGGGTGGACGAAGGACAAGCAGTGCAGTTTCAAGCCTTGTACCTGGTAGCAAACCTGGCTGTGCTTTAAAAGCCAGCAGGTACTACAGGAAGAATAATGGCTCGTGCCATTTCCTCCAGAGGAGTAACTCACTCCAGCAGGGTGAGTTTTTTAATTCCTTTTCAATGCTTCCAGTAATTTTCGTGTCCATTAACTCCAGTAGAGAACCTTACTGCTGAGTGCAGTGTAAGTGCATTCAGCTACACAGCCTGAAGAGTTAAGGTCAGACTCCCACACGCTGCAGACCAGCAGGACTCCTTTCAGCTTGCTAAAGCACAACAATTTACAGAAGCCAAGAGTCTTTTACTTCGAGTCAATACACTGGATTATAAATTAGACCCTGTAACATACATCTTGTTTTTATCAAGATGAACGAATGAATTACGGGTAAATTACACCTTCAAAAACGTCCAGAGGCTTCCTGTAAAGTTCAGTGATGAGAAGAGACACCCACCACTGCTTCCAGCAAGATCAATATTTCTCTTAAAACAGATACAATAATTTCAAATCTTTGTTTCCTGTGTCACCACCTTACAAAGGCATCAACAATCCGTAACGAGGAGTATTTGAATTTGCCTATGCCACATCAAGCCACTGTTGCAACTCATTCTGCAATTAGAGGCATTTCCTCTCCCTGAAGTCAGAGCTGTTCTTCAGAACACAAATGTTGCTCAGAATTACGAAATGTTCTCCTATTCTAGATGCCAAGCCTGATAATGCTACAAATTCAGCAATTAACAGAAAAGTCTTGGCATTTATCACTAAAAAAAATAATAATAAAAATTAATGACTGTGGGAATCCAAAGGTCTGGCGTGATTTACTCCTGAGAAGACACCTGCTGGGAAGGAAGAGATGAGGACATTTCTGAGAACAAACGATGAGCAAAACACTGGATTTCCATCCTCCTCAGATCTGCATACCAAAACTCACTCCAAGCAGAAAGATGGAAGTGTAGTAACAGCTCTGCTCAGCTGAAGCCAAACATTCACACATTGTAGTTTATACAGTGTGCTATTTCAGTGCCACATACCTACACTGTCAAAATAATTTCTACAACAATATTTACTACTTTGGGCATGAATCTCAGTATGTCCCAGAGGTAACTAATGAAAGCACGTACCTAACACATTAATTTTTACAGACAGCTGGGCAGCAAATGACCTCAAGAGTCCAGCTAGTCTCTCCTTCTGTATACCTGACAGGCATCACCCAAATCTACTCCAAAAATCCAAGCACGAGAGATAACCTAAAGCCTCTCCACACAGCCTACTCTATGTTCTCTGAAGTCCTTACAGTTAGGAGCCTGGTGATTGATGACCAAAACCAAACATTCTTTATTACAACTTAGGTCCAGCCTCCCTTGCCCTGGGTACTACAACCATACTAAAAAAAAAGTTTATTTACCTTTCTCTTTGCAATTGTCTCCTATAGAGACAGATTGCAAGAGTTGGGGTTATTCAGTCTGGAGAAGAGAAGGCTCTGAGGAGCCAATATCTGAAGGGGACCTACAAGAAAGCTGGGGAGGGACTTTTTAGGGTATCAGGTAGTGATGGGACTGGGGGGATTGGAGCAAAGCTAGAAGTGTGTAGATTCAGGTTAGATGTTAGGAAGAAGTTCTTCCCCATGAGGGTGGGGAGACACTGGAACAGGGAGGTAGTGGAAGCCTCATCCCTGGAAGTTTTTGCAGCCAGGCTGGATGTGGCTGTGAGCAACCTGCTGTAGTGTGAGGTGTCCCTGCCCATGGCAGGGGGGTTGGAACTGGATGATCTTTGAGGTCCCTTCCAACCCTGACAGTTCTGTGGTTCTGTGATTCTGTTTCTGCAGCTATGTACCTAACCTGGCAATGTGCTGGTTATTTTAATAGTAAGCACCCAAAATAAGGCTCCTAACAGCACAACAGAAAGGACAGCAAAAAACACGTAAGGTAGCAAATCTTACCTAGACTCTCAAGGGGTTATTCTCCCCTCACAATAAAAATAAAATAAAAATTTAAAAAAAAAAAGAAAAGGAATAAAAGAGAGTGCTCAGCAACCAAGAGCACTGCTAGAATAAAAGAAAACAAGATGTTCTCTTCTTACTCCTCTTATTAAGGAAAGGGATTCAAATATTTGTTCAGTCCAGCCACTTTTCCCAAGGTTACCCTGAAACACAGCAGGGGCCTCTGCCTTCTGGTGGATCACCAAATAAAACTATTTTAAGTCCAGGCCCTGGAGAGGCTTCCAAAACTCCCACTTTGTTTGCCAGCATTCAGAGATGTCTTAGCTTCCACCTCGGTTCTGCCAGGGCTCGGCGCTCATGAACCAGCAGCCTGGTTTGTAAAGAGGCTGGTTATGAGTGCTTGGGGAAGAAAGACAAGCAGGGAAGAGCTGAGCATGGAAGGAGAATCAGGTTACTCAGATGGTTTTAGTAAAAGCACACCCCTGCACACAACAGCAAGGGTGCACAGTGCAGGAGGCACGGCCACTGCAGCGCACTTAAAAGAGGGAAGGAGGAAGGACCACTGCCTATAGATGGACCAAGCAAAACAAACAAGAAATCCAGCAAAGCCAGGGAGCAAACCAAAGCTTCAAAGCACTTTTGCAAGACAATAACAGTCTCTACTTTCCAAACAATGAATCAGTGGGACTTAAAGGGCATATCAGCACCAAGAAAATTCAGGCCAAGTCAGCCTAACTCTTATCAAAACAAAGCTTTATTTTGGTCAAAACCGAGCAGCTTGTTTCCTCCTCTCTTCCTGCTCTTCCACAGCATGTGCCTGACACGACAGAAGCCAAAATAAAGGCTTCATCTTACAGTGCCTCAGTCCTTCAGGGGCTTTTTCACTCACTTCTGAAGTTATCCTCAGTCCTGCAAGCAGGCTGTTCCCTTCACCACCAGACTGAAGAGATCCATTAACAATTAGCAGACAATAGCTTTGAAGAAATGCCCACAGGCTAAGTAGTCATAGACAGGAGAAAAAAAAATACTTTGGGAATTTTTTTTCCCCCCTAAAAGACAAAAAGTCCTCAATGTTTTAAAATTACTACCTAAAACACACTGTTTTCAGACTGCCTACACAGACAGGGCCATTCAAGATGATGGAGGAGATGGTGCTTTAATGAGCAACTTAAAAGCAATGCTCTCTTTTCACTGGAAGCTCGTGGGTCTTAACTTTTACATTTGTTAAGGCAGCTTCGGAGCTCCTTTTCCATTGCAGCAGCTTGCCAACACAGACACATTTAGCTTTTTTTTTTTTTTTTTTGTTTAGGACTGTGACCACAGGCCAGCCTGAAGACTGTGACTATTCATTGAAAGGAATGCTGGATGCAGTAGGTGGAACTTGCCAGCTTATTTCCCAATTCAGCAGAAACATGCAAAGACCTGTATGCAACATTGGTGTGTGCTCTCTCAGACGAAAACACAACCTAGTTTAAGTTTAGAAGTCTGTTGTGCAACGCTTGCTAAATGTCACCAGGAGAGCTGTCACTAGAACCTTTGCTCTTCCCAGAACATTTCAGACAATGGCAAGACAGGAATGGAAAAAATCTCTGAAGGCTTTAAGAAATCAGACATGTAAAACACCCTTCTCTCTCACTAGAGTGAGAAACGTTAAGCCTTTGCTTGTTCAGTGATACTACATTGTGGATTCTCCTCCTCTGACAATCCAGAAGATCTGAAAAACCTGTTAAAGCTTTGCAGATGTTTACTGAGCATCCTTACAGATCACTTCTACTTGCCAGGTCTTTCTCTCTCCAGGGCTCTCCAGTCTTACCAAAACCACATCTGCTACTGCTTTAAATGGAGCTATCAGCACATGCCCTGTCTGATAAAAATGCAGTTTTCACACACACACACAATGGGGACTACACTCTACATTTCCAGAACAAGCAAGCTCTATTTATAGGTACAGACACCCAAAAAGGAATGGTTTTTTAACATCTGAGCTCTGTAATTTCAAGGCAGCACTTTTCAACTCCTATTCATTTGTACTTCAGAGATGCTGTGAAGAAATAACACAGCAACAAGTCAAGTGAAAACAGGACAGGCTACTGAATAACCAGTCAAATGAGTTCAATGACACACTTAAAAGCATCAATCATGAAAGCACACATCTGGTTCTAAGAGGTTTGCTGGAAAGGTTGCAACCTTACAAAGCCCCTGGGCCACCTAAGGACCTCTGACTCTCTCATCATTAAGTCTATAAATAAGTTGGAGTCTTAACAACAAAGTCTACCTTGTTTCTCCAACTTCCCTGACAAATGAACCAAGAGAACTTCCCATGTCACAAGAACGCCCCCCTCATCCTTCCATTCTCCTGACTTCACCCAGAGGAGGTTTCCTAAATAGGATTTATTCTGTTGTTTTATTGGTGAAGCCAGAGCACCTACAGCTGGAAATGACACAGGCACCTGCACTGCGTGATTAGTGTCCTGGTTTGAGCTAGAACAGTACTAATTCTGGTCAGTGATTTGATTTCTCAGCTCAGTCTCTGCTCAGTGATGGCCCTTTCTGAAGTTCCGGACAGGTTTGCACAGCCAGTGGTAGCTTCTAGCAGTGAGAAGGCTGATGGAGAGAATTACTCCCATGGGTTGGTGTGACAACCAAGGTCACTGCTCAATCCTGTGTGCAGCCTTTTACTAAAGGCTGCACCCTTAGGAAGGAGCAGACAGGACCAACAAGGGATTCTTTCCATGTGTGTCATGTTCAGTACAAAGCTGAGGGATCACAAGGGTCAAGATCTTTCTCTTCTTCAATGGCCAAGGTCCATGAGTCCATTTCCAGAATCCACCTCCTGACTAGTTCCTATCCGCCACATCCGAGTACAGTCTGGAACTTCTGCCACATCATTGGTGGTGAGAGTGACATAACTGCCATCAGGGTGTTGGGTTTGGTAACTGTTTTGTATTTATTTACATGTCTTTTATTCTTTTTTTTTGCATTAAGACTGGTTTTGTTTTCCAACCCATCAGTCTCTCTCCCTTAATCCCTTCTGGTCCCCTTCAGGAAGGCAGATGGGTTCATAGAGAACCTCTGTCACTCACTCGCTCAGTGGCCAGCCCAGCCCTGACCCTTGACAATTATTTCCTCCAGAACTTTGCAGTCCAAAGAGTAAATAAGAACTGCACAACCAAACTGTACCACAGCAGCAAAAGCAGCTGTCTCCATTTAGTCGACAGCCTTGCCTAGGTCACAGCCACAGCCAGCAGAAAACTGAGACACCCAACCAGCAGCACCTGTCCTGCTGCAGTCCACTTTCCTTCCATGCTGTCCAGTATAGTCAGTAACAACATGGCCTGGCTGAATGCAAGCTTCAATGAAACCAACTGGCTGGATGGTCACATGGGTGAGACCCCCCCCAGGGATGATAGCCTTCAGTTAAATTTCCCATGAGGACCCCATCACCAATGACCCCAGTTAAATTTCCCCACTTACAGTGAGCATGATCTTCAGGGTATGGAATAGTTCAGCTGGCCAGCTTGGGTCAGCTGCCCTGGTTTTCACTTCTCCTTGCTTCAGCATTCGACTAACTCAGAACTGTTCACTTTGGAGACCCACACACCACAGCTGGCCAGAAGTAGACCCAAAGTGTTTTGTCAGCTTTGTCCTCACTGAATCAGGTGCTGCAGTCTTCTCAGACATGCAGCTTTCTTGAAGAGAAAACTGATTCTATGCTTCTATCCCAGTGAAACAGGTTAGAGGATGAAGGTTGCCCAGATTGAAAAAAAAAAAAAAAAATATTCTGGATCATGTAACACAGCTGTGGGAGATTCTGCCAGCTCTTCAAGATTGCAGCCTTTACACTACCAGCTTGAAACCTGACAGAAAAACCTCTGAACACCCTCACTGCACTTGCAGTGAAAGGCTGTGGCTCCTAATGTCCTTGTAGAGAGGAGAGAGACCTCCCAGTGACACACTTCAGAATTTCAGCACAAAGCCACAGGGCTATGAAGAAAATCAAGTACCAGATACCACTACAGCCAAGCCTCTTGAAGACCACTGAAACATCAGTCTTTCCCCCTGGTTCTGTCTTAAGCTGGAGCCTCTTTTGTCTTCTGCTGCAGATTGCCCATGCAATCTACAGAACCACAGATGAAAAACAGTGGCAAGCAGAGAGGTACCAGCTCTGCAGCATCTGTAATTGGAAGAGGACAGCAGGGTCAGAGAAACATGTAAAGATTAAAAAACAAGAGAGTGATCCAGGTGGACCACAGAACCATGCACACCAGTGTCATGAACACTAAAGGAATGGTACTTAGCTCCCTGCAGCTGCTGTCTCCAGCAGCTTCTCCAATTCACTGCTGTCAGGGTGATGCTTTACAAAGAGAAACTTTGTCAATTGTTTATCAGCACTCTCCAGCTGACTCACAGCCACTGGTCAAAACAAAGAGCTGTAGGTTACAGTGTTCAGAACAGAGTAACACAACAAAAACCAGCCCTCAGTGTTAAGGAAAATCCACTAAAACAATTTGACATTTACTGCAACTGTCTTTGCAACTAAAGCCCTGCAGGTTTCCAGCCCACACACATGGTCTCTTGCATTGCTTGCCCAGTACAGTGCATGTAACTCCAGATACCAGATACTCACTTCACAGAAACACAGAAAGGTTGGAAAGGACCTCTGGAGATTGAGTCCAATCCCCCTGCCAAAGCAGGATCACCTAGAGCAGGCCACACAGGAACAAATCCAGGTGGGTTTTAAAAGTCTCCAGAGAGGGAGAGTCCACAGCCTCTCTAGGCAGCCTGCTCCAGGGCTCCAGCACCCTCACAGTTCAGAGATTTCTCCTCATGTTGAGGCAGACCTTCTAGTGGTCCAGCTTGTATCCATTGCCCCTCATGGAACAAGCTGCCCAGGGAGGTGGTTGAGGCTTCATCCCTGGAGATATTCAAGGTGAGGCTCGACAGGGCTCTGGGTGACCTGATCTAGTTGAGGATGTCCCTGCTCACTGCAGGGGGATTGGACTGGATGACCTCTAGAAGTCTCTTCCAACCCAGGGGATTCTATGAGACCAGCCCCTTCTTCTTGACACCCACCCTTGAGGCATTTGTAGAATCATAGAATCAGTCAGGGTTGGAAGGGACCTCAAGGATCATCCAGTTCCAACCCCCCTGCCTTGGGCAGGGACACCTCACACCGGATCAGGCTGGCCAGAGCCTCATCCAGCCTGGCCTTAAACCCCTCCAGGGATGGAGCCTCAACCACCTCCCTGGACAACCCATTCCAGGCTCTCACCACTCTCATGGGGAAGAACTTCCTCCTCATTGTACACTGACATGATCCCCTCTCTGGCTGCTCTTCTCCAGGCTCAACAGCCCCAGGTCTTCCCACCTCACAGAGATGCTCCAGTCCCCTCAGCATCTTCCTGCCCCCTCCACTGGCCTCTCTCTAGTATTTCCCCACCTCTTCTGAAATGGGGAGCCCATAACTGGGCACAGCACTCCAGATGAGGCCCCACCAGGGCAGAGCAGAGAGGTTTCCATAACGAATTTCTGAACACCCAGGTGGACAACACAGATGTCTCCTACAAACATCAGTCCTGTTAACACTTCTGCAATTTTTAGGCATGCTCAAGACAAAACACACCCTCACTTATAAAGGGGAAACTACAGCAGCACATCTTCAGCTTTGAAAAGGAAGAATTCAAGTTACACTTCAATAAACAGGGAGGATCACAGCAGAATTTAAGGCACAGCAGGACTTCAAAAGCCATGATGGCATTTAGACAGAAAACTGTGGTGTTGACACAGTGGCCTAGAATTTCTCACAATACTCTTAAGATTTGGAGGCATTCTCAACATGACAGCATTCAAAGCTGCTGGAACGTAGACCTGCACTAATGCAGAGAATCAGTGGTGCCACACAACCAGTTCAACAAGGGCCAAATGTTGGCTCCAGCACCTTGGGAGGAATAACCCCCTGCACCAGGACAGGTGAAGGGCTGACCTGCTGGAAAACCTGGAACTGCTGGTGGACAAGGTCACCATGAGCCAGCAATGTGCCCTTGAAGGCCAAGAAGGCAAATGGTCTCCTAGGGTCACATGAAGAGTGTGACCAGCATGTGGATAGAGATTCTCCTCCCTCTCTACTCTGCCCTAGAGAAGTCACCTTTGGAGTACTGTGTCCAGTTCTGGGCTCCCCAGTTCAAGAAAGACAGGAAAACCACTGGAGAGAGTTCAGCAGAGGCTACAAAGACACTGAGGGGCCTGGAGCATCTCTGTGAGGAGGAAAGGGTGAAAGACCTGGGGCTGTTGAGCCTGGAGAAGAGTTCCGATCAATGCTCAGCAAGATCTAAAGAGTGGGGGGCAAGGGGATGGGGCCAGACTCTTTTCTGTAGTGCCCAGTGACAGGACAAGGAGAGGGACTTGGGAGTGCTGGGGGATGAGAAGCTCAACAGGAGCTGTCAATGTGCACTTGCAGCCCAGAAAGCCAACCAGAGCCTGGGCTGCATCAGGAGAAGTGTGGCCAGCAGGTCAAGGGAGGTGATTCTCCCCCTCTGCTCAGCTCTGCTGAGACCCCACCTGGAGTACTGCATCCAGTTCTGGAGCCCCTATTACAAGTGGGATATGGACATGCTGGAAGGTGTCCAGAGAAGGGCCACCAGGATGAGCAGAGGGCTGGAGCACCTCTCCTATGAGGACAGACTGAAAGAGTTGGAGCTCTTCAGTCTGGAGAAAAGAAGGCTCTGAGGTGACCTTCTTGTGGCCTTCCAGTATCTGAAGGGGGCTACAAGAAAGCTGGGGAGGGACTTTTTAGGATATCAGGTAGTGACAGTACTGGGGGGAATGGAACCAAGCTGGAAGTGAGGAGATCCAGACTGGACATGAGGAAGAAGTTCTTCCCCATGAGAGTGGTGAGAGCCTGGAATGGGTTGTCCAGGGAGGTGGTTGAGGTCCCATCCCTGGAGGTGTTTGCAGCCAGGCTGGATGAGGCTCTGGCCAGCCTGATCCAGTGTGAGGTGTCCCTGCCCATGGCAGGGGGGTTGGAACTGGATGATCCTTGTGGTCCCTTCCAACCCTGACTGATTCTATGATTCTATGACAAGGGGCAACAGGCACAAACCAGAACATAGGAAGTTCCATCTAAAAAGAAGGAAAAACTTCTTTGCTGTAAGGGTGCTGGAGCCCTGGATCAGGCTGCCCAGAGGGGTTGTGGAGTCTCCTTCTCTGGAGATTCCAAACCCACCTGGACATTGTGATCCTGGGCAAGCTGCTGTGTGTGACTGCCTTAGCAGGTGGATTGGACTAGATGATCTCCAGAGGTCCCTTCCAATCCCTGTCATGCTCTGATTCTGTGATCCACTGCACACAGGGACTCAATGAGTTTGCTCAGTGTTTTGGTGCTGAAACAAACACAAGAATTTCCTCTAAAACACACACTAGTCTTTGAATGTACCAAGTAAGTAGAGACACGCAGCATTTTATGTAAAATCAGCCTCTTCCACTCAATGACACAGTCCCCAGTTAGGAAGGGGGGTTTGTAATACCTAGGAGGTACACTTCCCTCCTCCTTGCTTCTTAAAAACTGAAAACATTAAAAAAAAAATCAAAATTCCTTTAGAGACTAGAATAAAAACCACTGCTAATCTTGGCTAAACCAGCACCCACCTACCTCCACCACAGAGTTATAGTTTTACAATAAACTCTCAGTAGAGCTAAAATGCAGGCCAAATTATTAAGATATGTAACCCCAAGAAGAGTATTCTTCCTTTTTTAACTTGGATAATCTCAGCATTATCTAGGGCATCTCAAAACTTCCTATCCCCACAAAACAAGGGAAAAAAAAAAAAAACCAAAAAACAAACCAAACCCACAAACCACCACCAACAGCAACACCTCAGTCACCATGGCAACCTTTACCTCATTCCTATAGGGCTTCATTTCCAAGGTGCGTCACACACAGAACTATAGGTTTTGAGTGAAAAAACAGAGCTGGGAAGAAGAGAACGGGGAGAAAAAAAAAAAGAAGAAAGCACAAAGCAAAGGAAGATGGTAGTGCTGTGCCAGCTGGGTGAGTACATTCAGTATTTTCTTCAACGTGGTTGCTACGAGAGTATTGACACAGCCGGGAAAACCAAAGGCAAATGATTCATACAGTGGTGAATCAGAGAAAATTAAAACACTCACAAGGCACTCTCTTTCCAGAAGGGCTAAGAAAACTGAAGGTGTTAATGTCTCTGCTTTAAATAAATAAAATCGCCATTCTTAATTTTACTATGAATTGCAAGCGTTTAAAGATTTCTCTTAAGCAAGAGGATTTCAATTCCACTACATAGGTTTAGTCATTGAAGAGGCTCAGATTCACAGATTGCATTGGGTTGGAAAGGACCCTCAAATGTCATCTTGTCCAACCCTTCTGCAGTGTGCAGGGATGTCTCCAATGAGATCAGGATGCCCAGGGCCACATCGAGCCGGGTCTTTGAATGTCTCCAGGGACGGGGCCTCAACCCCATCCCTGGGCAACCTGTTCCAGCTTTTCACCACTCTCAGTTTAAAGAACTTCCTCCTAATGTCCAGCCTAAATCTCCTGTGATCCAGTTTCAAACCGCTACCCCTCAATCCTATCACCACAGGCCCTTCTAAACAGTCCCTGCCCAGACTTTCTGTAGGTCCCCTTCAGATATGGAAATTAAGCCATAAGGTCTCTCTGGAGCCTTCTCTTCTGCAGGCTGAACAGCCCTGATGCTTTCAGCCTGTCTTCACAGCAGAGGTGCTCCAGCCCTCTGAACATCTTTCTGGCTCTTCTTTAGACTTGCTCAATCAGGTCCACGTCTCTCCTGCGTTAAGGGCCCCAGAACTGGACACAGAACTGCAGGTGAGGTCTCACCAGATTATACTTGTCTTGAATCTACACCACAATCTGTTTCACTTGAGTAAGATGTATGAATTCACAGAAGCTGAGCACTTGCACCTATCTGGAGAAAAGAAACCTGCAGTGCAAGTTCTATACCACACCTAGGACAGGGGGTGCTGGATACAAACTGGAACCCAGGAGGTTCTACCCCAATACGAGGAAAATCTTCTTTACTGTGAGGGTGATGGAGCCCTGGAAAAGGCTGCCTGGAGAGGTTGTGGAGTCTCCTTTTCTGGAGAATTTCCAGCCCCACCTGGATGCATTTCTGCATGGCCTGTCCTGGATGATCCTGCTCTGGCAGGGACGTTGAACTCAATCTCCAAAGGTCCTTTCCAACCGCTATCATTCTATGTTTCTACCTCAGGACTACTGAGCTTCAATAGCTCTGTTCACAAAACAGCAAAACTCAAAATCTATCCCTGAGAAGTTATAAATCTTTCTTAAAGAAGGACCAAATGATCTCAAGTTTTTTGTTTATTTTCATTTGGTGTTGTTTTGTTGGGTTTGGTTTTTTTTTTTAATTGATCAGGCTGGCAGAGCAAGTTCTTACAGCAGCTGCTCTCAATTTGTTATGTGACATAATCTGCTGTTGTTTTAAAGACAGGAATTAGCAACACATACTGAAAGGGTCTTAAGGCTTCCCATATATATATATATATATATATATATATATATATACAAACTGAGTGAAAGTAGTGAATAGATTTAATATATTAATGTTTAATACATTAACATTTCAGAGTTGGGAAAAAGGAGAGGATTATTTGTATTTGCTCCTCCTGAAGAAAAAGTGCTTGAATGAGAAACACAACAGCTTCAAGAAATCTCAAGGTACTTGCCAGACAGCAGCTATTGAAGAGCAAAGAGAATACAAGAGGAACAAATTAAGGGAGGACAAAACCATTGTGGACACGATGACACTTAGCTGGTTTGAAGAGTATTTTTAACACTATGGTATTTTTGAGTCCTACTTCAGCCTGTTTCTCAAAAAGAATTCAGCTGGTGAGGTCTAACAGTCCCAGCTGCCATTAGGAATATGCATCACTGGTTAACTTCCCCACCAGAGAAACTACAGGCATGCAAGGCAATGGCACAGAAACCAATAGGAATCTCTTCACTTGTTTTAGGTTGTAAGGTTACATCTCTTCTTTCAAACCTTGTGATTTTGGGTCACATGCTTGGTTTCTCACTCAGCATCTTCTGTTTGCAGATTTAAGTCTGGCCAGCATCCAGACAGAGGGTTGGAGCATCAGGCATAATTGCAAGCACCTCTTTCCTCAAGTTTCAACCTCTTCTAGGATAAAGGGGTTGAGATTACCTTTTTGGAAGGGCTACTATTACCACCAGTGACAACTCTCCAGCAGTGAGAGCAGACACAATGCTCACAGCTCATGTGCACACCTGCCGGGCACAATTGTCCCAGTGTGGTAATAAGCCATCAGTATCCCCAAAAAGCATCTGTGGCCACCCAAAATTTGTGCACTGACTTGCAGAAGTGTTTTGAGAATTTTAAATTCCTACGTATTTGTGAACATCCAAGAAGTGCAGAATCATCTTTTCCAATTCTCTGTATCACCACATTGTGGGAAGAGTTTTAACCCAAAAAGGCAGTTTTTCCTAGGTCATGTTACTCAGCCCACACCTTTGTTTCAAGTCCAGGGCTTCTTTGGCAGGTACAACCCAGAACTACTAGTCCTAATCAGTTCCTTACATGGCTTTGTGTGCACTGGTGCTTTACACTCAACTCTGGCATCCTAACTAGATTCTGAAGAAAATCTTTCATCTCAGAAAAGGCAAGTTTTGTTCTCAAAGAGAGCATCCACAGTTTCAAAGAAGACCAGCCTTTTCACTTTATGTTCAGATCCTTCCTTCATGCCCTCTTCATGCTTAGAGGAATCTTAGCAATTTCCTTGTATTCTTCTGCCTTCTTTTGAAATTCCCAACCATGCAATGATTTCAGCACTGAGGAAATATTTTTGTTTGAAACACTTAAGGAACTGGTTAGTAGAGTACTCCTATGCTTAACAAGGTGTACCAGTTCTTATCTCCATGTGCTGCAGAGAAAGTACTGAACAACAACCAAAAAAAAAAAAAAAAGGGCAGGCTCATTTTCTGAATTACATCATAACAAAACAAGACATTAAAAAGTGACACATTCTGCTGAGAATGAAATGCAGCGAGGAACAGAGATTTTACTGCTACATGTTCTTGCACTTAAACTGGAAGTCCTGTTCCCTAGCCACTCCTAATACCACCCTGCTCTTAACAACTGAGAGTTCAAATCATTCAGTTTCTCCCAAACATGTCTGTTCAGCCAAGTACTCAGAATGTCCCTAGCAAAACCTCCAGGGACTGATTAAATTGTGGTCAAATACAGCAATTTCTATTCTCTGTTTCTATTTCTATTCTTTTTCTATTTCTATTCTCTTTTTTCTCTTTCTATTCTCTTTTTTCTATTTCTATTCTCTTCTCTTTAGATCTTAATCAACATTTTACAAAGCCAGTGGCATGGCATTATCACACAAGTGGCATTTAAAAAGAAGACAAGCAGGTGATATCAGCATATCACATTCACAACCTTAAACATACTTCCAAGTAAATCACTTATATTCAAATTTAAACAAAGAAAAAAAGCAATAAACATACATAAAACCACAAATGCATGTGTTCTTCACAAGTATGTGTGGGAATACATATGTATGAGTGTGTCTATGTTTATCTCTCTCTCTATATATATATATACCTATATATATATACACACACATGCACAGCCCCACATTCTTCCAGAGTCCAGTGAATAAAAATATTCAAATAAAAACAGGAAGTGAAATTAGGGGTTGACTGTTCTCTAGTGAATAACAAACTTCCACAAGTGAGGCAATGATATAGTTTAAAAGGAAGAATACTGTGAGGGCACGTTCAGAGACAAAACAAAACAACAACAACAAAAAAAGTAGGTTTCCACTGAGTTCCTTATTATATTGTGATACATAAATGTTAGGGTTTGCTCTCTGCTTGAGAGCGTTTTGTAACAGCCTTCTCTCAAAAATTAAAAGGTGCTACTGAACAGAAAGGCTGGGGAGAAGAAAAAACTCCAAAGAACAGGAGGTGATCAACTTAGAAAGGTCTATATGCTCTAATACATCCTGTTCTTCCCTCCCTCAGGAGCTGAGTCAAATTAAATACATGAACATAAATTAGTCACCTGTTCTCAACAGGTGTTGCAAAAGCAGTTTTCCCAAAGGGGTTTTCCTGAGCCAGCTCAGGAGCAGCTCAGCAGACCTAGTAAGCACCAAATAGCCCAGAAAGGAGACAGTTCAAGCTGATGAAATTCAACAGAAGGAAAAACCCTAGAAGAAACTAGTGACAATACCAAGAAGCAAAGGTCATCCATCCAGGGACAGCCTCATTCAGAGATAATTCAAAGCTACCACCTGAGAAAAGAGCTCAAACAAAAAAAAAAAAAAAAGGAACCAGGTTTCTAGGCTGAGAAAAGAGCTCCAAAAGTCAGGAAGGGAACCAGGTTTCTAGGGAATAGTAAGCAGAAAAGCCACATTATAAACAAGTATGCAAAGAGCACATCATCCAAGCGAAGAAAACAGACAAGCAACAATGACCCTGCCCAGACAGAACACACTGGAAACAATGCAGCAAAATTCCTTATCCCTGGAGGTGGAATTCAGAACAAGGCAGGAGGAGTGGAAGGGTATGGATCAACAGGGACATTGATTACAAACTGTCAAGAAGAGAACAGAAAGAGATCAGCTCTTGCATGTCTCTGCCCTGGTGAGACCACACCTGCAATCCTGTCTCCAGTTTGGGGCTCGCCAGGTCAAGAGAGACAGAGACCTGCTGGAGAGAATCCAACAGAGAGCCACAAGGATGCTTAGGGGACTTGAGCATCTCCCCTGTGGAGAGAGACTGAGAGCCCTGGGGCTGTTTAGTTTGGGGAAGAGAAGACTGAGAGGGGATCTGATCAATGTCTCTCAATATCTGAGCGATGGGGGTCAAGTGGAGGGGGCCAGGCTCTTTTGGGTGGTTCACAGTGATAAGAGAAGGAACAATGGGTTCAAACTTGAACATAGAAGATTTCAGCTCAACATGAGGAGAAACTTCTTTACAGAGAGGGTGACAGAGCACTGGAACAGGCTGCCCAGGGGGGTTGTGGAGTCTCCTTCTCTGGAGACTTTCCAAACCCACCTGGATGCATTCCTGTGCAGACTACCCTAAGTGATCCTGCTCTGGCAGGGGGGTTGGACCTGATGATCTCTTGAGGTCCCTTCCAACCTCCGACATACTGTGATACTATGATGCTCCACAGCACCATAAGCAGAAGACCTCACCTCAATATCAGCATCTACACTTGGGTAGTAAGTGGCTATTGCAGATAACACGTCCCTTGTTATACAGCAACTGTCAACACACAGAGCTTGCTTCATGTGGTTACTTCACATGGCAAACCCCCAAGATATTGTCTAACATTATCAGGAGAACACTGAAAAAAAGTAACATCACCGACAAAAAAATGTTGCTGATGACCAAAACTGAAGGAGGACAGAGCAATCCTGCAGAGTAAGATGTGCTACATCCCATTTCAACACAAACTTCTACATTTGTCAAGACAGAACACACACCATCTCTAGAGAAAGGGGAGGTGTTCCCAAAGGAAACCTTTTTTTTTTTGGTGCTACTAAAAAGAAATTGAAAGGAGGAAACACACAGTTCATGCAAGCAAACATCACAGCCAACAGGCAACTGCTTCTCCAGCCATGTGAAGTACAGAGGTCACTTCTGATCGAAATGGTACCCAAGTTCTGCAGAAAGTGCTGTTAAATAGCTCAGTGCAGCACCTAGAAAATGTTTAATGGGGAATGACTTGGAGCTCAACCTCCTCTGTTTATCAGAAAGAAACAACCAGTCAGGCATTTATCTCCCACACAACTGCAAGGAAGGATAAAGAGGCTTTTTAGACCTTTAGGACTGCACTGCAAGAATTGGAAACTGTCCAGAGGAAGACTGAGAAATTTTACGTGAGATGAAAAGAATCAGAAGGGTATTTAGCCTGGAAGAAGGCTGAGGAACATCTGAACATGTTAAGTCTAAGCAGCATTAGATGAAAGATCATCCAGAACCCTGCAAAGTGCCAGCCCCAGCCACTCCACACCGTGACGGATTGATGAGCACCTTCTTTATTGATTTTGTCATTGATCATCAAGGCAGTAACACAGATGAGATATGAAGGTGCTGTGCAAAGCCTGGTATTGGATTACTGGCTTTAGTACTTTCTGTGGTAAGTTATTTACTACCTAATTGAGTTTCTGGACTGAAATCCAGGATAATGCTATCAACACAAAATACACCTTCCAGCTACAAAAGCTGTGTGCATCCTTGTAAAGCTCCCCATCCTTTCCTTCGCATCACTGATGGTGACAATGGTATTTTCTCCAAAGCACTGTCAGAGGGAGGTGTGGAGGGGGTGAAACAAAAGCCTAAATTATCTTCAGTACAAAATCTATTATCCTCCAAATCCAGACCAGTAAGTCGCATCTTTCAGTGTGTCAGTCAAGGCTCTCAACATTTTTCCCAGCATGTTTTTTTGGCTTGACGAGAAAAAAGTTTCCATGTCAAGGTTTTTTTTGACGAGTGTTTTTTGTCCTCTTTTTGTTTGGTTGGGTGGGTAGGGTTTTTTGGGGGGGGGAATGTTTTTTGAGTCTTTGTTCCTAAGATGGTTCAAGAGTCACACGGTCCAACCTAAGTTTTAAAGGCAGCAGTCCCATCCACTCAACCACAAGCTCACATTGCATCTCAACATCAAACATCTTATTGTTGCACAGAAAGGCCCTGCCCCTGAGAAGGAATCCACTGCAGAATAAAGTCGGCAAGTCTCAAAAACTCAAACTGATTGTGAGAGAGATGCAAAACTTCACTGCGGTTTTACCTTCTTGCAGCTTTTATTTTTAGTTCAAAATGCACCAAAAGCAAGCCAAGCTTGTCAGAAAAAGGAAAAATTTGTTTTCCTTCTGAACTGCAAGCATTAAGGCTTTTTGATGAGTCTCACATTGTTCACTTCATCCAAAACTGAATTAAACCAGCAGTGTGAAGGATGTTCCAACTGCTTGTCCCAACAAAGAACTAACTAGACAGGGTTAGAGTTCAAGGCAATTGCTCCTCGTCCCTTTATCCCCTGCCACCATTTCCATATCCCTACAGAGACAATCTCTCTGTTGACCTAACTTCCAGCTTGAAACTATAACACCTTCCCTATCTGCCACCAGTCCCTTAGGACAGTCTTTATGGAGTAGACTCCACTCAAAAAATATCCAAAACATGCATCCCCAGACCATTGCAGAGACACTGTCTGAACATCTCTAGGTTCTTCAACACCAACCAGGCACAACATGGCTTACCCACATCTAGGATATGCCTGTATGAACAACAGCAGCTTCAAAGGTGTCTTGCTAAATCAGAGATTTATGGCATAAACATAACTACAATTCACCATTCACATTTTATTCTGGAAAAGCTGCAGTGTTGTCAGTCAACATCTAAACCAGACTAGGAGACACAAGGATATCTGCATCATGGAATAAGTTCAGAGGTTCTGCTTAGAATACAAAGAATAGCAAAAAAAACAAAAACCCTCCAAAAACACAAGAACAGAAAACAAGTTGGTCTTTTCCAACCATTATTTGAATTAGTGCCTTCCACATCAAGACAAGGACCCCTACGTGCTCAGATGACATTTCCCTAGTAGAAATAGGCACAAAACATACCAAAAATCCTCTGTGAGTAGCTTCCTATGTATGTTCTGATGAAAGAGATAAACAGATAGACAGACAGAAACTAAAAATGGGCAAACAATTCTGTTCAATTTGCTAACCAACTTCCTTGTTACTTAAACCCCTTACATTTCACCTTGGGCTAAAATAAACCAAACAGAATTCAAATGAAAAAGATTTATAGCAAATGTCTGTAGCCCCAGAAATGCACAGATTCACAATTATTTCTACTTTTTTTTTTTACAGTCTTTTATAGAAAAAGCACAGAAAACCAATGGATTTATTGGTGGTTAAAATAAATCCCAAACTCCAAATTAAAATATCTACTAGCTATTTTGTGTGTGTGTGTAAAATTGGTTTCTCTGTGCACAACCAATGAAAAAAAAATCAGCTTTATTTTTTATATGGACTTCATATATTTAGTATTTTTCATTTTTAAGATGCAATAAACCCAGTTACTTATGCTGCCTCTTCCTTGCCAAGTCTGAAAACTGAAAACACTCTGAAATGACTGGGCTTTGGAAAGCAGGAGCAATATAAGGCAGTAATTGTTCATGTTACAATCCAAACATCACTTATTCTTTCACACACACACTTATCAAAGGAACTGACAGCTACAAAGAGTATAGTGGCAAGAAAAATAAAGAGTCATTTACAAAGGGTTTACGTAAAACAAATTTCCAAGGGAAAAAAAAAAAGAGAAAGACAGAAAAGAAAGTAAGTAAAAATAAACCACAGCTGCAAGCCTGGCTGATTGAAATTACAATAAACATGTGCACAAAAGATTAATACAGTGACATCTTTGGACACCTAACCCAGATAGGAAGACTACTGCCTTCCCTGTAAAATTTCACTTATAAAAATACCTTGCCAATCTATCAAAAGATCTGGCAAGCCTCCTGTCCAGCACAAAGTTCTGGCAACAGTGGCACTGGCCCTAAACTGGGAAGTGAAGCAGTACCTTAGTTTGAAATTATCATAGAATGGCTTAGGTTGGAAGGGACCTCAAAGATCATCTACTCCAATCTCCCCACCATGGGCAGGGACACCTCCCAGAGAGACTCAGCTGCTCAAGGCCTCATCCAACCTGGCCTTGAACACCACCCAGGAGGAGGCAACCACAACCTCCCTGGGCAGCCTATTGCAGAGTCTCATCACCCTGGTACTGATGAAATTCTTCCTGAGATCCAGTCTAAACCTACTCTCCCTCAGCTTCAAACCATTCTCCCTTGTCCTATTGCCAGACACCCTTATCAAAAGTCCCTCTGCAGCCTTCCTGGGAGATCCCTTCAGGTATTGGAATACAGCTTTAACGTTCCTGCAGAGTCTTTTTTTCTCCAGGCAGAACAACCCCAGCTCTCTCAGCCTGTCCTCGTAGCAGAGGTGCTTCAGCCCTTGGATCACCTTTGTGGCCTTCCTCTGGACATGCTCCAACACCTCTGTGTCCTTCTTATGTTGGGTCACCAGAGGTAGGCACAGTATTCAAGGTGGGGTCTCAGCAGAGCAGAGCCAAGGGGCAGAAATCCCTCTCTTGCCCTGCTGGCCACACTCCTCTTGATGCAGCCCAGCAGGCAGCTGTGTGCTGGGCTGCATGAGCACACTGCCAGTTCATAGTGAGCTCTTCATCAATCGACACCCTCAAGGCTTTTTCTTCAGGGCTACTCTCAAACCACTTTGCACCCAGCCCGGGTTTGTGCTTGGGACTGGCCCAAACTATATGCAGGACCTTGCACTCTGACTTGTTGAACCTCATTTCCACCTTTCACTAAGGGCACCAGAGCATCTCTCCAATGTGCATTTCAGAGTTCACAGAAAGATAAACACCAGAAATGCACTAAAAGCTCGTCACATTTTCTTGTGGTTTTGCTACACAGACACATTAGCTACATGAGCATGTGGCAAGCCTGCTGAGTAGCTGATAAGACTGAAAACACCACAGACCTGATCATTCACATACAGAAGATGCCATTTTCCAAGGGCCAAAGGCATGATCACAAGCGAAACTCAAATCCAGGTCATTTAAGCCACAAAACTACTCAAAACAATGACAGGCAGGAGTTTGTCTGGTTTGGTTTGGGGTTTTTTTTTTTCTCCTTTCTTTAACTGATGGAAGTCTTATCTTCAGCAGGCTCAGTTCCCTTCAAAGTTTGGAAACTTCTGATCAAGACCAGCTTCAGGGAAACATCAACTCGGGCAGCATCAGGAGACTCAACATCTCCAACCCACATATGTGGAACAGAAACTATTGCAAATTCATGTAGAAAAAGCTTTATTTTGAGGCATGTAGGTGGTTTATCAAAAGGGAGCCCAAACAAAGACCCCTACCAGCTCAGCCACAAATTACATCTGCAATCCTGCTCTCTCTGGGGTGAAAACAAAGGAGCTGGAGATTAGCTCCAAAGTTTTTTCCAGTTTGTTGCAAACATCTCCTTCACTTAATGCTTGGAGAATTTCTTTTTTTTTTTTTTTTTTTTTAAATCAGCTTGGCTCTCCTAGAGGGCTTTCTAAAGAACAATGATCAGACTGCATTAGTTAAGGCAAGTGTGACACAGAAGTAATTACTAAACGGATTTTACTTCAAACACCATTCAAGAAGTCATATTAGCATTTATTAAGTAACTCAGAAAGAACAAGCTGCCAAGCCAAGCTATTCAATGAGGGTACAAGAGTGTAGACACGGCTGTCAAAAGCAGCCACCAGGTAGAGATTTGTTGGTTAGCAGCAAGTTATTGGGAAAGACAAACATGACACTGTCTGAAGACAGGTAACTGAACAAAAAAACCCAAAAAAAAACCCAAAACCCAAAAGCCCAACAACAAAAAAAATCAGTTCTTTGAATCATAGAATTGTTTTGGTTGGAAAAGAACCTTAAAAATCATTGAGTCCAACTATAAGATCTGTTCTCCAGGTCCTTCAACAGTTTCATTGCCTTACTCAGTGTATAGATACAGCTCATCCACAAGGAGACACACTGATGTGCCAGACAGCACTTCCTCCCCACACACTCTGAGCAGGAAATGTTAGAGCTAACAAAGACCAAGAGCATTTTTCTCTCCCATTACCCCTCTTCACACATGACTGTGGTGGATGTTTCAGATGCAGGTTTAGATGGGGTGTCTTAACAGCGCAGTTTGGGTATGCCTCGTTAGCACACAGCCATCAGACAGTGGTGCTAACAATCCTTGTTGTTATGTCAATAGAAATAAAAAGTGGAGGCATCCTGAAGGAAAGCCTTTCACACTTTCTTACCTGTTTACACATTGAAGCCCCTCAAGCTTTAGGCATCAAAACTGGCATCCAAGCGCCCACTTCTGTGACTCCAAATAACTCCCTTTTTTGAAGGCGTTGATATAAAAGAAAGACTATAAAGGACTGGCTTTGTGCATTTTTACAACTCAAGGAGATTTTCACTTGAGTTTGAGGTGTTTTGCTCTTGGGTTAGGCAGTGGCTTTCTGTGTGCAGACAGAACAAAACGTCTCTCAGCAAAGTTTTAAGCAAACAGAAAACCACTCCTGCAAGACTCTTTTAGCACCACACAGGAACCTGACTTCCAGCCAACTCAGTCCTGCACCCTCTTCACCCACAACGATGACAAAAGGCAGGAGCTACTTCAAGCACTGCAGGGTACTTGCTCTACACCCACAGCCTCATTTGATACCACCTGAACAATGAGGTTCTTGTACAACCCAGCTCCTCCAGACATGGTTGTAGAAATGCAACCGAAGTTATTGGGGCTGCATACAATCAAGAAGACATTAAGGTATTGGTTTGGGTTGTTTGTTGTGTGTGTTTTGTTGTTTGTTTGGTTTTGTGTTTATTTGTTGTTTGGGTTGTTTGTTGTGTTTGGTTTGTTGTTTGTTTGGTTTTGTGTTTGTTGTTTGTTTGTTTTTTAAAGAGGGACATAAAATCACAGAATGGCTTAGGCTGTAAGGGACCTTAAAGATCATCTACTCCAACCTCCCTGACACGGGCAGGGCTACATCTCAACTAAACTCAGCTGCTCAAGGCCTCGTCCAACCTGGCCTTGAACACCCCCAGGGAGGAGGTATTCACAACCTCCCTGGGCAGACTGTTCCAGTCTCACTGCCCTCACACTGAAGAACTTCTTCCTAAAATCCATCCTAAACCTAGTCTCCCTCAGATTAACACCATTCCTCCGTGGCCCCGGAGAACCCCTCTTCTCCCTACGCTACCACCTGGGTCCACTCTATCAGAACAAGCCATAATTTTGTCACCTTCAAGGGACCCCAACGGCTGTGGAGGCTGGCAAGGAGACCTCTTGTTTTCCTTCTCACCTCCCTAGCATCAGCCCAGGTGAGAGGGTTCAAACTCCACACAGGCTGTAGGTTCTCCATGCCATCAGGCACTTCAGCAGGTAATGGCTCCTCTGGGATGGGTCTGCTGTGAGGCACCAACCATCAGCCTCAGTACCTGCCCAGGGTGGTCAGTAGCCTGCAGTAGATCCATCCTAGGATGGACAGGGGCAGGGATGGACAATAGCAAAGACCTATGAACCACACAGGAGTGGGCAGAGCCTCAACTACAATATTTTATCAGCATGAAACCTTGTTATTATGACCAGAATTTTTATCATTGCCATTATTACTGCTGTTATTAGAAACTGTTATTAGAATTTATTATTAGGATTGTGGTTAGAATTGTTACTATTGTTAGAAGTTATCAGAATTTATTGTTATTAATACCAGAATTCTTGGTATTCCTTCTGTTAGAGTTTATTACTATTAAAATGTGTTACTAATAGTAGCATGTTTCATAGTATTTCTGCTTTTAGACTTTTTATTTTTAGCATTTATTATTATTTTTAGCATTTTTATTATTATTATTCAAAATTTTAGAAGTACTGCTGTTTTTAGACTTTTTATTTTAGCTTTTTAAAATTTTTTTTGTATTGCTTTTTTCCAGGCTTTATTTTAGCATCTAATATTAGTACTATTGTATTTTTAGCATTATTGCTTTTATTTTTAGCATTTATTACTATTATTGTAATTTTTAGTATTATTGTTGCTTTTAGACTTTTTATTTTTAGCATTATCATTTTAGCAGTACTGTACTTCAAGACCTTTTCTTTTTAGCATCTACGATTACCTCTTTTTTTGTATCATTGTTGCTTTTAGAAATTTTAGCATTTGTTACTACCAGAAATTTTAGCAGCACTGATGCTCCCAGACTTTTTAGCGTCTATGATTACTTTTTTTTGTATTATTATTACTTTTAGACATTCTAGCATTTATCATTATCAGAATTTTCAGCAGCATTATTGCTTCCAGACTTTTTAGCAGCTATGATTACTTTTTTTTTTTTGCATTATTTCTGCTTTTAGACATTTTAGCATTTATCATTACCAGAATTTTTACTAATATTGATGCTTCCAGACTTTATATTTAGCATTAATTATCACTACCCAAATTTTTGAAGTATTGTTGCCATTAAGACTTCAATTTTGAGCTCTATTATAATTGCTGGAACGTTCATTATTACTATTGTTAAGATTTTTAAGCAGAATGCAATACTTCAGTATTAGAATTTTCATTATTATTAGAAAGTTTTACCATGAGCAGATATTTTTATGAATTATTCCTATTACTGGAACTTCGGTTAGAGGCATTTTCAGTTATTTTTCGGCTTTTCCACAGCCCGCCCCCATCTCGCCCAGGACGCGGCGGTCGTTCCCAGCAGGTCCCGCACGACCCACACCCGCCCCGGGCAGCACAGCTGCCGGCCCGGCCCCGCTGCCCCGGCGCAGCTGCCCCCGACCCGACTGCCCTCCTGCCGCTCCCCTGCCCTCCTGCACCCCCTTACCCTCGCACTGGTAGCCGGCCAGCCCCCAGATGAAGTCGGTGCAGTAGTGGCAGAAGGTGGGCTTGGTGAGGGTCACCCTGCGGAAGCCGTGGCCCGGCGGGCTGCTCCCTCCTCCCGCCGCCACCGCCGCCGCGCGGCCCCGTCCGCCCAACAGCGGGCTGGAGGCCGGGCTGCCGCCGCGCAGCGACCGTGTCCCGTCCGCCATGCCCGCTCCTCGCGGCGCAGCACCGCACCGGCCGCCGCTCGCCTTCGCTTCCGCCCCGAGGCGGCGGCGGGAGGCGGGCGGGGGCGGTGCCCCGGCAAGGGCCTCGCCGGGCGGTGCCGCGCTGCCGCCTGCCGGCCGAGCCTTCCCTGAGGGGACGCGGAGCGACCCCGGCGGCTACCGTGAGACTGGCGGCCCTTCTTCAGGGGCACACGGCTGTTCCGGCCGTTCCCAGGCGTTCCTGGAGAGGTGACCCGGCTCCTGCCGGACCCGAAGAACGCCCGGGGCGCGTCGGTGCAGGTGAGCGCTGGAGAAGCCTGGTGGAAAGGTGTTGCCCTTCTTGGTGTGCAGAGAAGGACAAGGAAGCCGTGGAGGGTCTAGAGCGCAACTCTCGTGAGGAGCAGCTGAGGGAACTGCGATTGTTTAGCTTGGAGAAACGGAGGCAGAGTGGAGACCTTTCGACTCTCTACAGTTCCTGAATGGAGGCTAGAGCCAGGTGGGGGTGGGTCTCTTCTCCCAGGTAGCACAGAACTGCCACGGTTGGAAATGACCTTTAAGATCATCAAGCCCAGCCGTTATCTAACTCTGCAAGGGCAATTCCTGCACCATGTCCTTGAACACCACATCTCAATGTCTCTTAAATACATCTAGGGATGGCAATTTGCCATACGACTGGCTTAGAGGAATCAGCCTCGTGTTGTGTAAGGGGAGCTTTAGGTTCCATGTTATGAAAAATTTCCTCCCTTAAAGAGTGGTTAATCATGGAATGGTTTACGTTTGAATGGACCTCCAAAGGTCGTCTAATCCAACTCCCCTGCAGTCAGCATCCTCCACTAGATCAGGTTGCCAAGAGCCCTGTCCAGCCTCACCTTGAATATCTCCAAGGATGGGGCCTCAGCTACCTCCCTGGGCAACCTGTTCAGTGTTCCACTACCTCATGATAAAGAACTTGTTCCTGACATACAACCTAAATCTCCTCTTCTCAACTTCAAATCGTTGCCCCTCATCCTATCCCTACAGGCCTTTGTAAACGGTCTCTCTGCAGCCTTCTTGTCACCCCCTCCAGGTACTGGAAGGTCACTATTAGATCTCCCCAGAGTCTTCTCTTCTTCAGGCTGAATGACCCCAGCTCCCTCAGCCTGTACTTGTAGCAGAGGTGTTCCAGCCCCTTGATTATGGCCTTCCTCAGGACCTGGTCCATCTGCTCCATGTCCTTCTCATGTTGAGGGCACCAGGGCTGGACACTACACCAGATGAGGTCTCTCAGAGCAGAGTAAAGTAGCAGAATCATCTCTCTCCATCTCTGGCCACACTGCTTTTGATGTAGGCTGGGATGCCATTGGCCTTCCGGGCTGCAAGCTCACACTGCCTGCTCCTGTCCAGCTTCTCATCCATCAGTACTCCCCAGTCCTTTTCCACAGGGCTGCTTTCTATCACCTCATCCCCAGTCTGTATTGGTAGTGAGGATTGTTCCAACCCAGGTGCAGGACCATACACTTGCTCTTGTTGAGCTTCATATGGTTCATCTGGGCCACCTCTTCAGCTTGTCCAGGTCCTTCTGGATGACATCCCATCCTTCTATCATATTGACAACACCACTCAGCTTGGTGTCATCTGAAAATTTGCTGATGGTGTACTAGGGACTAGGATGCCCAGGGAAGGGCTGGAATCACTGTCCCTGGAAGTCTTCAAAGCACATGTGAGGCTCAACGAGGCCCTGAGCAACCTTGGTCTAGTTGAGGATGTCTCTGCTGACTGTGGGGAGGTCAGGCTGGATGGTCTTTGGAGGTCCCTTCCAGCCTGGACCATTCTATGATTCTATGTAGATGTCAGATGTGGTACTGAGAGACATGGTTCGGTAGTGATTTCACAGTCTGAGGTTAACTGTTGAACTCTGCTTCCTTGAAGGTCTTTGACAACCTTTATGATTCTATGAAAAATGAGCTCCTCTGTAGCACCTTGGGTGGCAAATACACCTCAGAGAGATGGGCTTAATTCAGTGCCCCACTGCTATTGCCCATTCACTGCAAGGGGTGACAAAACCACAGGAAGAAACATTGGGGTGTGAAAGAAAGATCTGCTCATGAGAAAGTCTCATCACAAGCAGATACCAGGTTCAGTTTGCAAATTAAAACTCTGAAGCTTGAAAAGACCTCCACTATCTTACCATGACATTAAACTGGATTATGTTTTGCTTCCCCAGGCTTGTACAGTTCCTGAGCATGCAAAGTTCCATCTCAGAAAGTTTTCTGATGATGCATTGGGAGAAGAAGGTGCTTTGCTGTAGATTTTGCTTTCCATTCTCAACATCTCTGCTTCTGTGAGATAAGATAAAGGCTCCTGCCTGGCAAGCTCTCTACCCTGCAGAACACAGTTTTGTT